>NC_071999.2:119251795-119561081 GCF_028885655.2 Pongo abelii
TAGAATAGCTCAGGCTCGTTCCTTTTTCCGCAAGTTCCTCTCTGGCGGGCGTGGTGCGTCACCTGGACCTGCATGTAAACATCAGGGCAGACCAGGAATCGGCCTCCAGGAGGGTAATTACCTGGCATACTCCGTCCCAGGTAGTAGATGAAATGAAAGTAAAAAGCCAGCTGGTCCCTCATGCAGATTTTAGGGGACAAAGTTCAGCATAGAAAGGTCCTGTTACAAAGAGAGAGTTGTGGGGAGCCCAGGGCAGCGCGTGTCCTCCCCGGCAGCTGATCCTCGCCATGGGGGACGGAAAGCCTGTCCGGATTTCCGTGGCGGAAATGAAAAGCTACTACCTGTATTCTGAGTGGTGCTCCTGGCTGCTGTCCGTGGCTGAGGGTGAGTCTCCTCGTCCCCTGTGAGTCCCTCGCAGGTGGTGTGCTCGGAGCAGTCGAGGCGGCCTCTGAGTGAGGCGGCGTGGAGGTGCCCTCTGTGGATGCCCCGTGCTCCACAGGGCACATGCAGTCTGTGTCCCCTGTGGAATATGTAGTAGCTCAGGGAGTGGGGATAAGGAGCCAATGAGCTTTTCACACTAAAGTTATCATCTGACCCTAATTTATGTCACAGCTACCAAAAGCAAATAACCTCCCTTTGTCTGGCAAGCCTAAGCCTCATACAACTGTGCAAACAGCTGGGGGCTCAGCCTGCACCATGTCCTGAGAGCTCTGATGTCCGGGGGCCACGGCTGCAGGTGCAGGACAGAGCCGAGGCCATGACCGAACACTTTGCTGGTCTCCTTGACCATGGGACACCCAGTGACGTGCCTGAGGATCGGCCCCGGCACACCGAAGCCCAGTTTATGCAGAGCTTCCCACGGTCAGCCGTGCAGGGAGCTGTGAGTCCCGGCCACTCTTCCTCTTCCTGTCCCGTGGTCAGTGAGCCCCCCGGGGCCATGCATGGGGCTGAGCAGGTCTCCTGCCTCAGAAGGCATTTCCTTCATTCAAACTTGAAATCCAGAAAATGCCCTGGAATGAGGGCTTGCCCCTTCACTGGCTGAATGCCATCCGTGTGTCTGCCTGGCATGACATGCGTTCGGAGTCTGATCCTGCCTGTGAAGACACAGCCTCCGTGAGGATGGGGCCGCGGCCGAATGCCGTGTGGCGCTTTCCCGGGGCCCAGAGTGCTGAGTCCTTGTCCTCAGAGTCGCAGCTTTGCTGTTTATAAAACTGCATCCACTCTCTTCTGAACTCACCCGTTCTGCAGAGGAGGAGAGTCAGAAGGTCACTGAGAGAAATGTTGTGCATCACAGGGTTGTCAGAGTGTCCTGCAGACGGTGTGGGAGGGCACAGCAGGAGCTTAGTAGACATCAACACCACCACCACCCCATTCACACCTGGGCTTCCCCCAAACCTCCCACCTCCCCACGGTCCCACTGCCCTCGGAGGACCCACCACGCAGGGGTGTTTAAGACAGTGGCGGCGCTCCCGGGAGACCACAGGGGTGTCTCTGAGGACAGGCGGTCCCTTGGGCCTACTGGTTAGGACAGAAACGCAGGAGCCACGCAAACCTCTCTGTGACACCGGGGACCCCCTGAGGGAGGGAAGCCCCATTGGAGAGTCTGCTGGGCGGGGCCTGCCTGCCTGCCTGTGGGTGGACACTGGGCCGAGGGTGCCAACCCTGCCCACGGGGCCTCAGTCCTGCTGCAGCCGGGTCTGCACTGCGCCCTCACTCCCCTGCCTACCTCATAGACCGTGGTGGGCTCCCCCGACAGTGGAGTGTACGCTGCACTCTACCAGGGCCATCTAGGGTTCTCTCAGGACTGTGGGGATGCCTCAAGGGTGGCAGTAGCCACTCTTGGTCAATATGCAGTTAGATTTGACAAGAAAATGAGCCGGCGTCCTGCCCAAGGCTCCGGGGAGGCTTCAGGTGGGACTGGGAGCCAGCGCCGGAGCTGGAGCACATGAGGTCGCAGGGCCACAGCTACCCTGGGCTGCCGCGTTTCCATCTCGATGGGTCCTTTTACGCAGATGGCACCCGGTGAACTCACTCAGTGGAGCTGCCTTTCCCTGAAGCCATCCCTTCACCCGGCTGCAGGGCCGCAGACAGCAAGGGCCGCAGGGTCTCTGCAGCTTGTTCAGGTTCAGGTTGGATGGGGTCCCAGAAGGCACCTCCTTCCACCTGCCCCTTCCAGCGCCTTCCCGAAACGCTGTTGTCTGCAGCCACGCGGAGGGTGGCGTGAGCCTGGAGCACCTGCAGCCCCCGCTGTGGGGCGGGGACCTTGTGGACGCAGCCCAGGGCTCGTTGTCTGCCCCCGATCCACCCAGCACAAGGTCAGCACCAGCACCCATTTGTCTTTTTCCTCTCTTGCTTTTCACTCACTGCTCAGACTCCCCTCCTCAGACAAATTAAAACCAAGTCGGAGAGGCCCAGCAAGGGAAGCAGAGTTGGCCTTCTGCAGCCACACAATTGAGTCCTGGAGTTCAGAGATTTTAGCTGCTCTGCCCAAAACGGTCTGGCAGACTAAGGAGGGGGCCGGGTGTGAGGTCTCGGCCCGCGCTGCATGCAACGTTTTCACTTCCATGGTGGTAGCAGAGGAAAGGGAAGTCCTTCATACTGTGGCTTGCTGGTCTTTGCACAGTGGTGAGAGGGTTAGGCGTTGGGCTCCCTCACCCCCATCCAGCCTCCCATCCCTGTCCAGGGCCTGGAAGGGGCCAGTGTGTGTCTGGAAAGTGTGAAGTCTGGCAGAGGTGTGGGAAGTACCCACGAGCACCATCGCTGTGGGCGGACAGTGGTGGGATTGTCCCCCTCGTCACAGCGGACCTGTGAGAAATGACCAGAACTGACCCTGCCCAGCCCACAAGGGGACAGCCTCATCCAAGCAACACACACCCATTGTCACAGTTACTTGGAATCCTGCTCTATATTTTTGTTCTTCAGAGAAGGGGAACAGGGCTGGGCATCAGAAGATTGCTCTGAATAAACCGTGTGTTTAGAAGAGTCACAGGGTCAGGCTGCAGGGCGAGGAGGCCTCCTTCTGGAGGTGCACACGCCACTCATCTTGGGGCTGAGACCGGGAGTTTGCACTGATTCAGAGGGAAGGCAATGGCATCTGTGGCAGCGCACATGCATACACCGTGGTGGTGGTGCGGCTGCCTCTGCCCGGGATGCATGATGCTCTCTGTGGTCCTCGTCTACTGCGTTTTTTTTTTTAATTCTACATGGTGAGCCAAAAAGGTTGTTAAGCACCTTTGGGGTACAGCCCTGCCATGATAAGAATGTATTTCTAAAATAGCGGAAAGGAAAGTTGTGGAAAGGCCAGCGCTTGCCTGGTGTGGGGAGCAGGGCCTGGGCACGTGAACCTTTCCCTGCGGAGCTGGTGCCTGTGGGTGCTCAGGTGTGGTGCATTTTAATTCTCGGCAGCTCTGTGCGGCCTGGAGGAACGTTCTGTCCTGAGCAGGAGATGGAGCTACCATACTGGAGTCCTTCCTGAGCAGGGGATGGAGCTACCACACCCGAGTCCTCCCTGAGCAGGACATGGAGCTACCACACTGGAGTCCTCCCTGAGCAGGGGATGGAGCTACCACACTGGAGTCCTCCCTGAGCAGGGGATGGAGCTACCACGCCCGAGTCCTCCCTGAGCAGGGGATGGAGCTACCACAGTGGAGTCCTCCCTGAGCAGGGGATGGAGCTACCACGCCCGAGTCCTCACTGAGCAGGAGATGGAGCTACCACACTGGAGTCCTCCCTGAGCAGGGGATGGAGCTACCAGACCCAAGTCCTTCCTGAGCTCTTAGACTCCATGTGAGTTCAGTGATGTTTTCTTTTCTAATTTGCCAATCTCTTAAACCAGCAGTCCCCAATCTTTCTGGCACCGGGGACCAGTTTCATGGAAGACAACTTTTCCACAGATCAGGGGTAGGGATGGTTTCAGGGTGAAACTGTTCTACCTCAGATCATCAGGCATTAGATTCTCATAAGGAGCTCACAGCCTAGATCCCTCACATGCACAGTTCACCGTAGGGTTCACTCCTAGGAGAATCAAACGCCACTGCTGATCTGACAGGAGGCGGAGCTCAGGCAGTCCTCACTCACCCGCCACTCACCTCCTGCTTACCCCGTTTACTCACCTGCCGCTCACCTCCTGCTTACCCCCTGTTTACTCACCTGCTGCTCACCTCCTGCTGTGCAGCCCGACCAGTACCGGTCTGTGGCTCGTGGCTTGGAGACCCCTGTGTTAAACCATTCAGATTTGTGGGAACCTTGTCTATCCTGAAAGTGCAGGAACTACCACACCCTTCATCACTTTCTTATGTTTAAAGACCCCTGGAACTTACAGAATGTGGTGGCTACACCAGGTCCAGCCCTGTCGTGGGATATTTGTTCCAAACCCTGCAGTGTCAGGTAAGTTCGGGGACAGGAGACCACTTTGTCTTCACCCCAGAGAAGTCTGTTTTTTCAAGGACAAAGTAAAGAGTGTGCTAAGCAAACCCAATGCAAGTGCTTATCCCAAATACGGTGCCTTGACAAGTATGACATAATAAACCACCCAGTGGCCAAGGCAGGGAGCAGTGGCTGGCAGAGACCCTCGCACAGTTTCCTTCAGAATCACATGGAGGGGTCTGCTCTTGCAAGGAGACCTTTGCTTTCCACGATTGCCAAGAGGAGTTCAGAGGACTTCCCACGACTTCTATGTACAGGCACGAATTTTCAGAAAACCAAACTGTTTTCTGTGTGGAGCTAAGAACAAATGAATTAGCAGAAGATGACAAAGGTCCCAGGGGTGCTTTTCTTCATCCCGTCCTTCTTCACTTACTTGGGAAGTGTGTGCCCAGCGTCTGCTCTGTGCCAGGCCAGGCCCAATGCTGCAAGGAAAGCAAAGAATCAGCCCCTGTTCCCTAAACAACGGGCAGGGATGACCTGGGGTAAGGAGAACTGGCGTGCTTATCAGCTTTGAGGAGAGCGCAGCTGGCTGAACGTGCTCCTGAAAACCCGCTGCCTCCTCCCCGAGCCACCACCCTGCAGCCATGTGACAGTAAACTAGGTGTTTGCTGGCACATGGTTGCCAAAGAGACAAAAACAAAGCAAGCCTGCTCGGCCTCCGCCACCTGGCTCTGCACCTGGGTCTCTGTACCTGGGTCCAGCTGCTCTGTGGGGCCTGCAGGAGGGGACAGGACAGGAGCTTTCCTTCCAGGAAGCAGAGTCTCAGCTGAACCTGAGCGTGGCCATGACACTGGCCTCACTGAGGCTTTCTGCGAAATCTGGCCGCCTGCTACCTGCTTCTGTTAACTTTGTACACGTTGTGTGGGACCTGATTTGCTGTTTTGGGGGGCGTCTCCCAGGACGTGATTTGCTGTGTTTTGGAGGGCATCTCCCAGGATCTGATTCACTGTGTTTTGGGGGGCATCTCCTAGGACCTGATTTGCTGTGTTTTGGGGGGCGTCTCCCAGGACCTGATTCGCTGTGTTTTGGGGAGTGTCTCTCAGGATACGAACACCTTTCAGACACATTATCCAGTTACAGTACTCATTCCACAAGGAAATAATAGCAGACTTTTATAGTGTGACTTCATTAGAACATTGGAAATTTTATTAGAAGTTGCTAAGTATTTCAAAAATCTATCAGAAGTTTGCAAATGATTCTATAAAGAAAGACCCTCAAGATGGCAGCTCAGGATGCTTTTTTGAGGGTATTTGGCGTTTGCTGTTTGTGACCCTGATTTTCATGCTCTGCAGCAGGCTGTGCTCCCTGGCCGGGAAAGGGGGTCATTTGCTCAGAGCCAGGAGCCCTTCCCTGTGGGCTAAGTTACCGGAAGTCATGTCTGGCAGGGCGGGATTTGGCTGGTTCTGGTCTCAACCACAGCTGACTCCACAGGGCTTGGCCTATGTGGGATTCGGCCCACGAAAACAATTTCTTGTTAAAAGCACCTGCTTACCCTCCCTAGTGATCTCACTGTATTTAAAATATTTATTTAAACAAGGCAAGTATTCCCTTTTTATTACAGGTTGAGTGCCCCAATTAGAAAATCCAAAATGCTCCAAAACCTGAAACTTTTGAGCTCTGACATGACATCACAGGTGGAAAATCCACACCTGACCCCACAATAGTCACAGTCAAAACTTATTCATGCACAAAATTAAAATAGTGTCTAAAATTACCTTCGAGCTACGTGTATGAGGTGTGTGTGAAACATAAATGAATTTTGTGTTTAGACTCGTGTCACGTCCCAAATGTCTCATTATGTATATGCAAATAGTCCAAACTCTGAAAAAAATAAAAAATCCAAAACATTTCTGGCCTTAAGCATTTTGGATATGGGATATCCAGCCTGTAGGAGATACTTGGCCATGTTTAGTGGGAGCCAATGGATGTGTATCTAAGAATCTGCCTAAACCTGGACCGTGCTTCCTGATGTCATGAGGCCCAGTAGGAATTTGCCCGACTTCCCCATCTCAGTGAGGGCGGTGGAAGGGGAAGCCGTGCTCCTGCGGGGAGAGCCACCACCTGCCCAGGGCGCTCCAGACGTTCCCGCCATGAGTCTACGGTAACCACTTCTCATCCTCAGTGGCTGTACGTCTGTTCCTTGGGAGTGGATTAGGGAAATAAGCGTGGCCTATAGGAAGCTGAGTTTGAAGCAGTGAGCTGGGCCCACTGAATAATGATGTGGAAGCTTCTCAGCCCGGTCTCGTTTTTGTGAAATGGACACCGAATATTCTAGTTGGGGAAAGGTGGAACTTGGCACTTAACGTAACTTACCCTTCTCCCCTTAGTGTTTCATGGCCAATCATTTTTATTGCATTAGGCCTCCTATACTGTAAATCTACAGAACATCGGGAACACTGAAAAGTTCACCTCAGTTCTGGCTTTAAAAGCACTGACTTTCACATTATATTTGAGCCGGGACAAAAAAAAACATTTCTCAGCGATGTATGTTCATCTCGTAAGGGTGTCTACACTGAGGTCAGACCCTGGTGCAAACCCCAAAATACTTCCAGTGGCAGCCCCGGCTCAGTCTCTGCCAAACGTGCGCAGGCATCAGGCGTGAGTCCACAGGCCACGGGGGTGAGGAGAGAGCGGCTCGCTGCCTTGAGAAGCTCCCGCCTCTGCAGTAAGGTGGCTTTTAAGCCAGAGGTTACCACGCGCTCTGCCGCAGAGGGAGAGGTGGCGCGGGGCGTGGGGAGGCACCGACAGAGGCTGGGGGAGAATCTGGTGATGGAGACACGGACGGCACAGCCCTGGTAAAGCCACGCGATGTCTTCGTGTGAACGTGGCGGCTGGGGAGCGCCGGGCACACAACATGGCGGGTGTTCCAGGATGCTCCAGGGCAGAGGCTTGGTGGGCAGTGGGGGCCGACCTGAGGGCTCTGGTGTCAACACTAGTCCAGGAATTTGGCTGTTAGCCGCAGAGACTGCCAGGAGGGCTTTAAGCAGAGATGTGAAATGAGACTCCGCTTTCAGCAAGGAAATCAGGGAGCAGGTGGCAGTCGGGAGGGACTGCATGGAAACAAGTGGCTTAGGCCCACCCTAGTCGTTCAGGCGTCAGATGAGGCTCCAGGATCGGAGCCACCGAAGTGGCAGTGGGAGGGGGGGAGGGTGCCTGGAGAGAGGTTTCAGGGCAGGAGGGAGAGGGCTTAGGGATGTTTCTTGGAGAGACGGAGCGAGAAGTCATCGTCAATGGCCCCACGATGTAGGGCTTGGAATTTGGGGTGGACGGTGGTGCCATCAGTCAAGACAGACTTCAGAGGAAGAGGTTAGGTGATCCGGTCCCATTTTAGCACCAGAAGTAGCTGTGTGAGCTGGGAATGGGGTGCTGGGTGAAGATGACACCACAGATACCTTGGAGATCTGCCTCCAGTTAAGAGATGTGTTTGCTTCCTGGGTGGGTAGGATTTTCCCCTCCCTTAGATCGGGAGGCGAAGAAAGACGGTGAGATCCACAGCTCGATTTCCCTTCAGATAAAAGGCACAATCACAACAGCAGCAAACACACCTTCATTTTAAAGAGAGCAGAGGAGCGGTGGGGTGGGAGGGCAGTACCCAGGACAGGGTCCTAGCCAACCCTCTGCCTTCGTCTTTTTCCTAATTAAAAAAAGCACCTTCATGCGGGGTGCGGCGCTTGGGACCCCAAGCTGACGTCACTGTCTATGCCGGTGTCTCGGGCAGGGGCGTGGCTGCCAACGGGGCGCGGCGCGTGGAACGTCAAGCTGACGTCACTGTCTATGCCGGTGTCTCGGGCAGGGGCGTGGCTGCCAACGGGGCGCAGCGCGTGGAACGTCAAGCTGACGTCACTGTCTGTGCCGGTGTCTCGGGCAGGGGCTGGCGTGGCTGCCAGCGGGGCGCGGCGCGTGGGACGTCAAGCTGACGTCACTGTGCCGGTGTCTCAGGCAGGGGCTGGCGTGGCTGCCAGCGGGGCGCGGCGCGTGGGACGTCAAGCTGACGTCACTGTCTGTGCCGGTGTCTCGGGCAGGGGCTGGCGTGGCTGCCAACGGGGCGCAGCGCGTGGAACGTCAAGCTGACGTCACTATCTGTGCCGGTGTCTCGGGCAGGGGCTGGCGTGGCTGCCAGCGGGGCGCGGCGCGTGGGACGTCAAGCTGACGTCACTGTCTGTGCCGGTGTCTCGGGCAGGGGCTGGCGTGGCTGCCAGCGGGGCGCGGCGCGTGGGACGTCAAGCTGACGTCACTGTCTGTGCCGGTGTCTCGGGCAGGGGCTGGCGTGGCTGCCAACGGGGCGCGGCGCGTGGGACGTCAAGCTGACGTCACTGTGCCGGTGTCTCGGGCAGGGGCTGGCAGGCCTGCTCAGGAGGCTGTCGGTGGGGGAGTTCCTCATGAATCTCTGAGTTGAGTTTGTCAGTGTGTGCGAGTAGGGAAAATAACGGTGAAAATATTTTCGGACATTTGGATTCCCCTTTGGTGAGCTGTCTCGTTTCTTCCCGCTGGTCAAGGATGTGGCTGCTTGAACAGCTGGGCTCGGTGACCAATGTGCGAAGAGCCGGGAAGCCTGAGGTGAGGCCGCGCGATGTCCTTCATCCCGGGGAGTAAATCCAGCCCCGAGGGTGGGGCATCCTCCCGGGCACACGCTCTCCTGCCTGGGGTCGCCGCTGCGGGCAGGACATCTGGGCCTCCCAAGCCGTCCCATCTGCACAGGTCGGGTGGAGTGAGTCGGAAAGGCCACCGAGGCTGGGGGCTGCGGAGCCAGCGGGCTGGGCTCAAACCCAGGCCTGCACTTCCCCTGTGAGCCCAGGCAGCCCTCGACCTGTGTGTGGCTCACTTTTATCGCCCAAAAGGGGGAACAACGGCAGCGGCCGTGTGCGCTGGGCTGCGGAGACTTCCCCAGGTTCGGCTCCAGGACGGGCCCCAGGGGCGCCTCCCTCCATTCCCTCCTGTCCTGTCACCTTTCTGCACATGGTGCCGCATCCTCTGACCTGCATGGCACTCACGTGTGTCTGCCCCTCCCGTGTTCCCCTCTCCAGGATGTGGCTGTTTGGTGGCACACCGCTGTGTCAAGGCACTGTGCCCGTGCCCTGGGCTCACCTCGTTTTACAGACTTGCTCACGGAGGCTCAGGGCGTCTCTGAGGGCACGAAGCTCGTGTCAGCCAGCAGAATGGGGATGTAGACCGGGGCTGGCTCTCGAGCTTGTCCGCCTCCTGAACATGCTGGTTTGCTGAGCATATGATTAAGAGAAAGAAGGAAAGAGGGTCCGTTTGAGAGCTTAGGGCAGCGCCCAGTATACCATCAGCACAAAGCTGTGTGAGAGCTTAGGGCAGCGCCCAGTATGCCATCAGCACTAAGCTGTGTGAGAGTTTAGGGCAGCATCCAGTATACAGTTGGTGCTCGGTACGTGTTGGCACTGCAACTGCTGTCCTTGCCGCTGTGTGAACTGCTGCTGGGTGGCAGTGTCTCGGGGCTGCCACTTCTGCCCCAGGAGAGCAGAGGGGAGCTGGCGGCCGAGGTGGGGTTGGTGGCGGGATGAGCCTGCGGCATTGTGGCTCCAAGGCCTGCTGGCCTAAAGTTACCCCTGGGATGTACCCTGTGTGGGACCGTGCGGGATGCAGGGAGGAGTGTGGCTCTGGGGGTGGAGGTGGTGGGCTGCTGGCATCCTGTCACCGAACACTCCTTCCACAGGAAGGGGAGGATGAATGGGAGAGCAGATGGGGCCTCAGCTGTTCCTGCCCTCTCCCCCAGACTCTTCTCTCCCTGTGGCATCAGAAGGGTGGGATCTGACTTAGCAGGTGAGTGGGCAGGCATGGCCTGGAAGTCCGTTCAGTACTGGGCACACCCACAGGAACAGACATCCCCATGCCAAGCAGCACCCAGGGGCCACCAGGAAGTGATGCTGGGTGCAGCCTTTACATTCAGCTGAAGCACAGTACGGCCCTGCCCTCACCCCACGCCAGGCTGACCTTCACCAGATCCGAGCCTGACGTCTTCTCCCCGAGTTCCCCTCCCAGGGCCCCATTTAGAGACCTCCCCTTTTCCCTAAGCCACCAGACTCATGCAGTCTCCAAGGCTGTGATGTCTCCTACATCACAAAGGTAAATGGCATTTAAAATAAAATGTAGGCCAGGCTTGGCGACGTGCACCTGTAATCCCAGGCGACTAAGGTGGGAGGACCGCTTGAGCTCCACAGATCAAGGCTGCAGTGAGCCGAGATCGCACTATTCCACTCCAGCCTGGGTGACAGAGCGAGGCCTTGCCTAGAAAAAACAAATAAAAGGCGTTGACTTTAGAGAGTTTTCGACAAAAGAATGGAAATGTTTCTGGTCCCTGCATCCAGCCAGCTGTAGTGACCCTGACACTCCAGAATGGGCCGTGCTGCCCTGGGCTATGTGTGCAGTGGGGCTGGGATGGGCCAGGCTCGACCTGTGCTGGGATTTTCCACCCAGAACATCGCAAATGTTTCCCACCACGTGAAACGTCTGTTGGGGAAATGGTGTTCCAGAGTGTACAGCGCCCTTCAGAGGCCCTGAGTCTCCATCTTTTCTCCACGGCAGCCTGCAACCATGCTCCTCGGGTGTGCCCCACGGGCCTGGGAATGCCCTTCTCGGATGTGCCCGATGGTCCCGAGACTGTCGTCCTCAGATGGGTTCATGGCCCAGCATGGCATCCAGGCTCCTGGTGAGCCCTGTGGGTGGAGACCTGGTGCCACCCCTCCTCTCTCCTGAGTCCTGATGGCTGGCAGTGCCACCCACGGCACCCTGACGGGGGCTGTGTTGTGTTGTCTGCATCTGTGCACAGCCAAACCCCTGCCTAGGATCCTCAGCTGCTTTCTCTGCCTTCGCCACCCCCGTGAAACTCCTGCACAGTTCTGGACGCGCCCTGGCAGCCGCTGGGCCAGTCCCGCCCTCGCTATCTCAGGTGTGGCCGGGCAGCTGCGGAAGCTGGGTCTGGGCGGGTGCTGCTGCCAGCCCCGGGCCGCCCTGGCCTGCACTGCTTTCCCAGCTGAGCGGCTGCTTCCCATGAACGGAGGGACTCTGAGATCATCTCGTCCTCACGTCTCCATCTGGGGAGAGCAACTTCCAAGCTCAGCGGCAGACCCAGAGCCCCAAATTCCCATCGAGAGCCTCAGGTGAGTCTTGAGACCAAGACCACTGTGGGTCTGGCCCAGGGAAACACACTGCTCTCTCTCTGCTGCACTGAACCCAGGCAGCAGATGCCGTCTGCGCTTCCAGGTTTGCGATGGGAATGCTGCTGATGCCCCTGCGCAGGGTGGGAGCTGAGGAGCTGGCAGACAGACTCTCGGAGCAGTGTTACACAGGCAGCTCCTACAGATGCCTGTGTAGATGTCCACATCACCCGTAGCCGGGACCCCAAGCATGGACAGCAGAGTGGGGGACATGGGTGTCACTGACCCTTGCCCCGCGTCCACTGTCCCTTCAGCCCCAGCCACCTGGTGGGCCGCGCCCTCTCATCTGCTGCTGTAGAGGTGTTTTCTTGACTTAAGGTTTAGCTGTTTGCTTTGTGCAGCAGGTCCCACCCCACAGCCTGATGGCTCCAGACAGGGCTGACCAGGTTTGTCAAATGAAATTGTCCATCCGGGAGGAGGAGAAAGCAACTCCCCGTCCAGGTCAGTCCCCCCACCCTCATCCGTCACACCTGGTGCCATCACTCACACAGCTTCTGGGGGTGGGAAGCGATGGGTCGAGTTCCTGCTGGACACGGGCCCCAGGCCCCCCAGGCGTCCCCAAGGTGCAGGGACCAGCATGGTGACGCTTATTGTTCAGAGCTGCTGATCTGGGGCTGGCGTGTCTGGTTTCCTCTCCAGGCAGGGAGCACCTTCCTGTTTAGCTGATCCGGGCAGGGCAGGAGTGGGCTCTTGGCCGAGGTGCTGGGCCTGCCCGCGGCAGCGGCTGTCTGAAGCCGGTGTGTCGGCCCTGTGCCCTGCATGAGCCCATGTGTGCGGGGCGTTTGTGTGCACTTCAGTGAGGGCCCTGGGGTCCACTGGGCGCCTGCTGGGCTCAAACTGCAGTGCCTGGGCCACTTTCCATCCTGTGTTCTGAACCCCCGTGCACAGCACAGCTCCTAGACATGGTCATTCATGTAATTTCTAGGCACATTTGTAAAGCACACACACAAATAAAAGGTAAGGGCCAAATAAAGCATGAAGTCTCCTCACTGCTGTTCTTGGGAAGGCAGAACTTAAATGTGTAAAAAAGCTGGAAAACAGCATACAAAATACAACAACTAGAAACCCAGGGCCCTGGCGTGTCAGAGAAGGGGGAGCTCAGAGCCAGGCCAAGCGTGAGGAGGCTGTGAGCCACAGGCCTGGCTGGGGCTGTTGGGGAAATGGGCTGGGGACATTTCTGGGGGGTTCTGGAGGGTCCTGGAGACCTCACCAAGGAGGCTGGAGTGATTGGTTACGTTATTCACGGAGCTGACTGGGCTCCCAGGATGGGTCTGAAATCACACCAAAGGGAAGCCTGCAAGAAATCACAAGAAATGTGCGTTCCTGGGGGACGGGATGGCCGTGTGTCCAAAATGTGCATCCCTGGGGAACGGCTGTGTGTCTGGCATCAACTTGGCCTGGACTTGGCTTCTCTACCGCGCTGCCGATCCCGGGTCTGGGGTCGATTCCATCTTGCGCCGACTGGAGGCCTCTGCTGTGGGTGTGGTTTCACGTGCACTGTCTCTGGCTGAAGATCCCGGTGCCTGGAACAGCTTTTATGCATCGGAAACTGGACAGAAACGAGCCTGAGGCCATGTGAGCTCCCACGGCCCTTGGAGGAAAGCTGTTTCCCATCTCCAGCCGGAGAAGCTGCAGGGAAGCCTTCAGCCTTGACTTGGTCAGCAGGGAGCTGGAAGGGTCAAGAGCTCTGGGTGGGGAGCCCTCAGTCTCCTGGACTGAGTGAGAAACGGTGGGTGAGCAGCCACGGCCACAGCGATGAGCCCGGGATGGTTTCCCGTGTGTGGTTCGGGCCACGTGTTCCGGCCTCTGATGGGCGTTACTGTGATCATCAGTGGCCCCCCACGGACACAGCAGGGCCAGCCCTCCCTGGATCAGGGCCATCATGAGCCAGTCCCTCCTGAAGATGGCCAGGTCCTCCCTGGCTTGGGGCCAGACCGCCTGGGTCTGCCCTGTGGTGACTGTCGCATACCCCCCTTGCGTGTTGAGCAAATCCATGAGACTCCACCGTGTACCCTGAAGGAGCACGGCCTTTGCCCACCATAAACTTCAGCATGACAAGACATCGGGGGCCAGGAGAGACGCACAGAAGAGGGGAGCAGCTGATTTCTCGGGGTCCTTGCATCTGTACCAGGGGCCCCTCCTTCCCCACACGACGCCCTCTCCTTAGAGGACGGCCTCTGGCACCGCTCACTGTCCCTCTGTTTAAAAACTGAGGCCCTTCTGTGAGAGCCTCCTGCTCAGAACACAGTCCTCTTTTTCGGCTGATCTTTGCTCACTCCATCTGCATCGGCCGCTGTGCGGCTGCCTGAGACATCCCAGCCCTCCGTGTCCTCCAGTGCTGGGAGCACCGAGGGAGGAGGTGGGCCTTGGGCCTTGGGGGTCTCTGCAGGCCTTGAGCACGTTGTGGGAGAGGGGGTGTTTGGTACGTGTGTCCCAAGCCTGACGCCTCTGGGCATGCTTTGCTGTTGGGGGTTGGAAGCTGGAGGTGAGGACGCGTTGGACTGTGCTCAGCTGTAAGGGGACCCACCGTATGGCACCGTGATCTGCTCCTGTGCCCTGCTGGCTGATAATGTAGGAGTTGTGCCTGCAAAACATGCTTCGGACATTAGAGTCAGCCAGGAATGAAGACACCGGCGGGCCCCAGAGCACAGGCAGGGCTGAGGTGCGGGCGGCGAGTGGGCTGGGAATGACACCGGAGGGCCCCAGATTGGCGGCAGGGATGAGGCACAGGTGGCGAGTGGGCCGGGAATGAAGACGCCGGCAGGCCCCAGAGCAGAGGCAGGGCTGAGGTGCAGGTGGCAGGTGCATCGGCTGGTGCCGTGGTGACGGCGTGAGGGGCCATGATGTGGTGGCCTGCCCCGGGGCTCGTGTTCCAGGGATAGCTCGTCTGGGATGCGTTCTGACGGCAGAAGGTAGGAACACAGAGATCCCAGACACAGGAGGTCTGGGTCAATGTGCAGAGCCGAAACCTGCTGTGGCTCAGGGGGCAGCTCACACCGTGGGCACCAGCCAGCCCTAGGTCCAAACTTATAGGGAAGGATGGCTGGGCTGGGGAAGACAAATAATTATGGATGGACATCACAGCCCCTCGGCGGTCGCAAGTGGGTGCAGAGGGGCTTACAGAAGCAACATTCCTGCCCCAGGGATGAGGCTGCCTCTCAGAGGACCCAGGTGTGGAGGAAGCAGTGGCCCCTCTTAGGCATCCCTCCCCTAAGTGTGCGCAGGGTGGAGATGAGAGTCTTGGCCCGGGAGGAAGAGTGAGGTTCCAGACTTAGCTTTGGTGCTTGTCAGCACAATCATGGCTGCAAGAATAGCCTGTGTGGCTGATGTTCCCAGAGGCAGGGCCTGGTGAGGCCACGCTTTCCTCTCCAGCAAGCGTTTGGACCTGAGGGAGCCGAGGTTTCCAGAGGCAGGAGCCAGGTATCTGGCGTTCGGGGTCAGCCACCCCCAGAAGCCGGTGTTCCCAGCAGGGGAAGCTGAAGCCTGGAGGGCCGGCTGTACTGTGCTGGGCACACGCAGGGCAAGAGTCAGTGCGTGTGTGAGGCTCTGCGGAGAGAAGCGCCGGAAGAGGCCGGGGCCAGCAGGGACATAGCAGGCCAGGGTCCCACCCAAACCCAGCACCCCTCCCAGGCCTTCTCGGCTCGGGCTGACTCCAGCAGTGGGTGTGATATTATCAGGAGATGTGCGTTGACTCCAGCAGTGGGTGTGATATTCTCAGGAGATGTGCGTTGACTCCAGCACTGGGTGTGATATTCTCAGGAGATGTGCGTTGACTCCAGCACTGGGCGTGATATTCTCAGGAGATGTGCATTGGTCCCCTTAGCTCCTTGGGATTTTTGGCTCAAACTCTGGGCCTGGACAAATGGTCTCAGGTAACTTGGGAGCTCGTCGGGGACAGAACCTGAGTTTGAACGAGCTCTCTGTGGGACTCCCACCCAGGGCAGTGGTTAGCAGCCCCCTCCTGGACTGCCAGTTTTCAAGTGACGTATTTAAGTATCCCTCTCCCGGCCCTGGAAAAGTAGAGAGGCAGCCGGGAGCCTGCCTTCTGTGTTCTGGGTGCAAGGGTATTCTGAGAACGGCCCCTGCTCACACAGGTTTAAAAGGAACTCAGTGACCACAGACAGATGAGAACAGCAGACGCAGCTGCCTCCCAGGCACTCGAAGGCTCAACTCCCCACGGGCGTGTGTTGCCAGGGGCAGAAGGCTCGGCCCCCTGGGTCAGCATACTCTCCAGACAGCTTATCCCTGCCAGCCCAGGTCCCTGCAGCCCTGGGGCTGGCACAGGGGATGTGGACCTCGGCCCAGGTCCCCACAGCTGTGGGGCTGGCTCAGGGGACGGATCTCTGCTAAGCACGGCCCCTGCCAGCTCAGGTCCCTGCCACTCAGTGGATGGGACTTTGGTGGAGCGTGGGGCCCCTGCAGGGAGGGTCTAGACAAGCAACACCAGGAACCTGAAGCCTCCCCAGCCAGGGCTCAGCTGTCGCCAGGATTGCAACAGTTAAGCTGCCTGCAGCAGGATAAGTGAGCCGATGCTGCTCCTTAATCAGGGACATTGAATCGGACGCCCTGGGAGGAGCAGCCGGCTGGCTGCCCTGCAGAGGCCAGGTCTGCGCAGCAAACCCAGGAAGGTGTGGCGTCCCCGCTCCGCAGCCAAGATGGTGCTGGTGCTGCGCCATCCTTTGTGTGCCCGGGAAGGGCGTTCCAGGAGCCGGGTCGGGGGCTCCTGACTCACACTGGGCAGCATGACGGTGAGCCGGCTGTCACTGCTGTGCCGGGACCTCTGGGCGCTGTGGCTGCTGCTGAAGGCCGGCGCAGGTGCGTGGGGCGCGGGTGGGTCCTTGCCTCCCCGGAAAGTGTTGTGGGGCAACCTTGCGGGGACGCAGGGCAGGGGTGGACGTTCTGGGCTCAGCCCTGTCCTCAGAGGCTGCTGGGGCAGGAGCCCGGAGCTGGGGGATGCCGGGGATGGATGTTGGGGTGGGTGCCTCCGAGACCAGAGGAGCCCTGTTCCTTGGCAGGGAAGGTGTGTGCAGGCCTTGCCCGATGGATGGTTTAGGGCCATGGCCCTGGGGTCCCTGGTAAGTAGTGGGGCCGCCTCTGCCCTTGGCCTGTGAGGGACCGTCTGTGCTGGTCCCAGAAGACTGGGATCACCTTTCCACTGGCTCCTTTGTTTGAGGTTTTTCATAGACAGGCTATGTGGACAAATGAGGGCAGCGCCCACGTCTGGCTGGTGGAGGGGCTGCAGCTCCTCCTTGGAGGGGACGCCGGGCCACTGCTGTCCCCACAGCGGGGCCGCTCGTGGTGCAAGGCGTGACAAGCTGCCCTCTCTAGGCAAGCAGGACTTGGGAGGCCCCTGGCCAAGCCTGTGGACCCGGCTGGGCAGCCTCTGTGGTCTTAGGTTTGGGTGTGTTTGGTCTGGTCAGGGCTCAGGCGCTGCTGGTCTACACTGACCCCATTCTGACAATTGGAGCTTTGGGGCAAGGTCCCTGGAGAAGGGGCCACGTGGGGAGGAAACAGCCTGGGTTTTGTTGATGCTTTTCTAAGAATGGAGTACTCGTTTTCAAGAGATTTGTCCTAATTATATTTTCCAGTGGGTACTTATGCCAAGTATTGATGAATAATTCATAAAATAAGTATCTTTGTGAATTTTATTGAATCAGACCTTAACTATCAATGGCAATGAATAAACATCTAAAGTTTCCAATTTTAAAGTAAAGAACTGGCTGGGTACAGCAGTTCACGCCTGTAATCCCAGCACTTTGGGAGGCCGAGGCTAGAGGATCCCTTGAGCCCAGGAGTTTGAGACCTGCCTGGGCAACATAGCAAGACCTCGTATGTAAAAAAAAAAAAAAAAAATTAATAGGCTGGGTGTGGTGGCGTGTGCCTGTAGTCCCAGCCACTTGGGGGGCTGAGAGGGGAGAATCATTTGAGCCCAGGAGGTCAAGGCTGCAATAAGATATGATTACACAACTGTACTCTAGCCTGGGTGAGTGCATGAGTGGGGGCAGGTGGCTGCCCCAGGTTATGGGGTTGGCTCTGGGGCACCGTGGAAGGCTCTGGGGTGAGCAGGGGCAGGTGGCCACCTGGGTTATGAGGTTGGCTGTGGAGCACCGTGGAAGGCTCCAGGGTGAGCAGGGGCAGGTGGCCCCCGTGGGTTATGGGGTTGGCTTTGGGGCACCGTGGAAGGCTCCAGTGTGAGCAGGGGCAGGTGGCCCCCCCGGGTTATGGGGTTGGCTGTGGAGCACCGTGGAAGGCTCCAGGGTGAGCAGGGGTAGGTGGCCCCCCTGGGTTATGGGGTTGGCTCTGGGGCACTGTGGAAGGCTCCGGTGTGAGCAGGGGCAGGTGGCTGCTTTAAGAGAGGTTGTGTCCCCTGGGTGCCCCCTGGTTTCGCACCCCTGATGCCCTGGCCACCCCATCCTGCAGTTCCCTCTTGAAAGACCAGGCAAAGCCAGGACCACCCTGGACAAGAGGAGGAATTGTCGTTTTGAGCCCTGACGGTTCCTTGATCAGACCCGGGACCTGCTCCAGGCTGTGTTTTAGTGTCTCACATCCTCTTAGGGTACATTGAAGAAGCATTGTCAGTGCCAGGGTCAGCCAGGGTCAGCCAGCGTGAGCCAGGCCTGTGTTCCTCACTGTGCCCCTCCTCACTGCTGCAGAGGCCTAGGGACCTGGAAGGAACTTGCCATCTGTGGGTGACCTTTCTCAGAAGGTAAAATGCAGGGTGGGGAGAGCCCCACTGGCCTCGGAGAGTCTGTCCTCGGGCCCAGAGGGGGCCAGTTGGGGGAGGCACAGAAGGACTGAGACGCTCGGATTCCACAGAGAGGTCACCGTGGTACAGTCCAGACTGTTGTTTTTAATTTTAAAGGAAAGAATTTGTTATGACGACTGTTCTCGTTCTCCTTTAGGCATTTTTAACATGTGTTCCAGGCAGACCAGGCCGTGGCCCCTCCCTTGTGGCTGGTGCAGGTCACACCTCCCCCCGGCCCAGCGAGTAGGGAGGTTTGGCTCTGGCATGACCCTCTGGGGCATAAGTGTCCTCGGGGAGCCGGTCCCTACTGCATACAGGCCACCTGGCATCCCTTGGCAGAGGAGGACGGGGCACCACCCTGCAGAGAAGCGTCCATCTGCCCGTCAGCGTGTGGCCACACTTGGTGGTCCTCTTTGCCTTGGCCTCTTGTTGAGCCCACCTCCCACCTGCACAGCAGCCTGCGTCGTAGCCAGCACCACCTCCTCCATGGACCTCAGTCTGCAGCCGCCGCTCCATGTCTGCAGCTGGGGCCCTGGCCAGCCCCCATGGCGCAGTGCTAGGGGGTTCCTCTGGGTCCCTGTAGCCTCCCTAACATAACCTGGGGGCAGGAAGATCCCCCTGGGTCTGCTCACCTGGTGGGGGCAACCATCACCAAAGCTGTCTGCCTGCATCACCGGCTGAATTGCAGCCATGGTCCCACAAGGAAGCCCTGTCTCAGCTTTACAGAGGAGGAGGAGGCCCAGAGAGAGAAAGCAACTGCCCAGAGTCACACAGCTCAGAGAGGTTGTGTTCAGGGTGAGGTCTGTGCTCCCGCAGGGCCAGTGAGTGTCTTTCCTGTGGCAGCTGCTGGCCCATGTGTGTGGTGATGACACCAAGCACATGGACCACGTGTGTGTTCAGATGCTGCATGGGCTTCACGTTGGTGCCCATTTCTCTCTGGACCTTACGAAGACGAGGTTGTGGAGGCACGGCAGCCCGTGCATACTGTTGGTGAGCATGTAAATTGGTGCAGGTATCACGGAAAACAGTGTGGGGTATGGAGGTTCCTCAAGAAATTGAAAAGAGCACTGTCGTTGGAGCCAGGAGTCCCCACTGTGGGTGGGTATCAGGGGAAAGGAGTGAGCATGTTAAAGAGCTGCCCGCCTTCCGGAGCGCACCAGCCCAGATGTGGAATCGACTCCAGTGCCCGTTAGTGGATAGGCGCGTAAAAATGATGTGGTGCACACACAATGGAGTGCTGTTGGGTCTTTGTTAAAAAGGAAATCCTGTCATTCGAGACAACACGGATGAGCCTGGAGGACAGTGCTGAGCAAAATCAGCCACAGGCAAAGCCACGGCCTGCTGAGTAAAATCAGCTGCAAGCACAGAAAGGCAAAGCCACGGCCCCACTCGTGTGGGGTGTCAGAGACACCGACAAGCACAGTGGCTACTGGGGGGTGGGGTGGGGAAACCTGGGGAGATGCTGGCCAGAGAACACAGAGTTCCCGTTGTGCCAAATGAATGAAGTCTGGGGGTCTGTTCATGGTGGGCCATGGGCTGTTCATGGTGACTGACTATGGTCTGTTTATGGTGGCTGTGGTCTGTTTATGGTGGCCATGGTCTGTGTCACGGTGGCTGTGGTTGGTTCGTGGTGGCCGTGGGCTGTTTGTGGTGGCCGTGGTTGGTTTATGATGGCTGTGATCTGTTCGTGGTGGCCATGGTGGTCTGTTTGTGGTGGCCGTGGGCTGTTCATGGTGGCCGTGGTTGTTCGTGGTGGCCATGGTCAGTTTGTGGTGGCCGTGGCGTGTTTGTTGTGGCCATGGTTGGTTCGTGGTGGCCGTGGTCTGTTTGTGGTGACCATGGTTGGTTCGTGGTGGCTGTGGTTAGTCTGTGGTGGCTATGGGCGGTTCATGGTGGCTGTGGTTGGTTTGTGGTGGCCATGGTCAGTTCACGGTGGCTGTGATCTGCTCAAGGTGGCCGTGGCCTGTTTGTGGTGACTGTGGTTAACGCTGTATTTGTACCTGAGGTTTGCTGGGAGTAGATGTTGGGTATTCTAACTGTAAAAGGAAATGGCAGCTGTGGGAGGTGACAGTCAGTCACCAGTGAGTTTGGTGGTGGCTATGGTTTCACAACGTGAACTATATCAAAACAGCACGTGTGCACCTTAAATATATACAATTATTTTTCTCAATATAGCTGGAAAAAATAGCCAGAAGCTGTAAGCTCAGGAAGTGATGAGCCAGCCAAAGGCTCCGTTCACAACACCCTGCACAGTGAACAGAGCTGAGTAAACGGGGCTGCTTAGCGAAAATCATCGGACTCGAAGCTCCCTGAGGGCTCCAACATCTTCCGTGACTCTGGGCAGCTCCTGTGCCATGGGAGGCCGTGCCCTGCCGTGTCCCCGCGTTCCTGCCCACAAGCCTGCCCTGTCCCAGCCACTGGGGTCTCACTCACCCATTAGCCTGGAAACAGACGCATGTCGGCACCCTCCCAGCCCCTCTGCAAGAGCCTCTCCATAGCCTCGCTGTTGAGCCCGTGGCAGTGAAAGTCCCAGGCGCTGGAGCAGACGGCGTGGGCTCCATCCTGGCACTGCCCGCCCTGCAGTCCTGGGCTGCTTACAGCTGAGCCTGACCTTGAATTCTCCGTCTGTAAAACAAGGATGATGAGGCTTCATGCTCCCTAGGTCCTTGCGAGGACTCGCTCAATGCACTGGAGCCAGGTGTGAGTCGGAAATCTGTCTTTCTGGCCTGATCCTCCCCCAGGGAGCACAGGGTGGTCCTCATCTGAACCCTGAGGGGGTCTCCCTGGCATGTCCTTTCTCCCTGGACCCCCAGCCATTCCAGGTGCAGCTGCCAGTGTGACCCCTCCTGTGGACAGGGGGTCTGTGTGAGGGCTCAGCTGCCTCCGAACAGGAAAGACGCTAGAAGGCAGTGGCTGGGAGAGCAGGCGCACCCTGGGTGGCCTCCAGGAGAGAAAGGGAGAGATGTGTGCATCTCAGTGGGGGCTGGCGGGAGACCCTAAGGTGTTCAAGACCCTCGGGTCTGGGCCGTGTGGAAATGCTCCCTGCAGGTGCCACCAGCCCTGCCCACTCAGCAGTCACTTGAGAACGCCCTGAGCATCTGGCCCAGGAGGCTCGGCCCGGAGCCTCACATGTGCCGAGGTTTGGCTCAGCCCCCAAGGGCAGGCCCAGGTCTGTGGTGGGATGTGGGGAGGCAGTGGAGCCGTGGGTACTGTGCAGCAGGTAGGGCTGTGACCGGAGGTGGCAGAGCCGGCAGCCAGCCCGGCCCTTGGGGGAGAGGGTGGCAGGGCCAGGGTCTCTGAACTCTGGAAGGACCTGTGTCCCTCGTCCTGAAACCCAGCCTCCTGTGTCACTCAGACAGTGGCTCCCAGTCACTTTGGTCTCTGGTCCCTCTGCCCCATGATTTTTTAAGTTGTTCTAGCTCAGAAGCCATTGCGTGTATGGTATGACTATCCCCCAGCCAGGGCATGAGTGCACACAGATCCAGGCCCCGTGCAGAGCCCGCCAGGTGTGGGGTGGATGCTGAGGCCACCTGGCTGAAACTGCACTCAGCCCATTTTTCTGATATCAGGAAACGTTCATAAAAATGCAAGCTGGTGAGCAGGCAAGTGCCCCCCTTCATGACAGACCCTCCTGGTGCCCCTGGCTCAGACAGTGTGAACTTGAGAACAGCGTCCGCGTCATCTGGGAGCCTAACCTTGAGACCCCTGCATCGTGGTTCTGAAATCGCTTGAGTGGGCCATGGCCACCGTGAGGCAGAGAGGTAGGAAATACCTGCCAGAAGATCAAATTGCAATCCGCGTAATTTAAAGATCTCACTGGGCTGTGCTGGCGATTCTAGAGTGGGGCAGCACTTCATTCCATGAACTAGAATAAGAGCTCCAGTGAAACACGCAGTGCGGGGCCGGCTGTACGGACAGGGCTGAAGAAAGCAGAAACTGAGCAAACACGGTTCGGTGGCCTCAGTCACTGTCCTTTGTAAGCTTGGGGAGTCGGCGGGAGAAACGTGACCGACTGGCCACTTCAGGTGGCTCTGTGTCATAAGGATCAGTTTCACATTAGGTGATTGCCAGACTTACATCAAGCTTGAAGAAGCAGAAGATCCCTGCACACGCGTGTGGCCCAGACCAAGAGCTGTCACGTGACAAACTTTGTGCTTAAGTGGGTTTTTAGTGTGTGTATCTTTTCTTTTCTTTTCTTTTCTTTTTGAGATGGAGTCTCGCTCAGTCACCCAGCCTGGAGTGCAGTGGCACAATCTCAGCTCACAGCAACATCCACCTCCCAGGTTCAAGAGATTCTCCAGCCTCAGCCCCCTGAGTACCTGGGACTACAGGCACCTGCCACCATGCCCAGATAATTTTTGTATCTTTAGTAGGGAGGGGGTTTTGCCATGTTGACCAGGCTGGTCTCGAACTCCTGACCTCAAATGATTTGCCCACCTTGGCCTCCCAAAGTGTTGGTATTTATAGGCATGAGCCACTGTGCCCGGCCAAGTACGTGTATCTTTTTGACAGTGTGAAGAATTTATTTAAGCTTGACTGTTTTAAAGCACCATAATGAATGTATAATTAAGTTATGGTAAAGTCTTAACCCTTTGTTACAGGGGAACGGTAATGTTGTGAGTGGCTGTGTCTCAGCCCCTGGACTCCAGCAGTCACCCTCTTAGGAGTCCCACCTCTGCAGGCAGCTCAGAGCCTCCACGTTTTTATATTTAATTCTCATGATTAAATTCACTGCCGTAACTCATGGAATTAAGTCTTTTTAAAATCTAAGCAAACTGTCTTCGAGACAGAAAAAGTTGAGTAATTCTTCATCTATTTGAAGTGATACTTTCTGCATGGGCTGTATCCTAAGAATGTATCAAAAGTGGAAATTCTGACCACTGTTTTGATTGTCCTTTTACATATTAAACAAGTTGAGAACAAGAACAACAAAAAGAGAGACCTCCGTGACCACACGGAGGAAGACAGAGCCTGGCCTGGTTGGAAGATTGGCCTCTCCTCTGTCTCCTGTTTTCTCCAAGGTCCAATAACAACTCAGTTTCCCTTGGAGCGTGGGGACTTCGTTTTGATTTTCAGTCTGATCTGTTGGGGTCTAGGCAGGAGCTTGGTCGCAAACAACACACCCACGTGTGCTGAGGACACGCTCCAGGGGATTCTTATGCCCGCCTGCATCAGAGAACCCAGGGCTTGCGGGCGAGGCAGCGTGGAGAGCGCAGCTCTGGAGACCCCCAGGGCTTGCGGGCCGGCGGGTGAGGCAGTGTGGAGAGTGGAGAGCGAAGCGGGTGAGGCAGTGTGGAGAGTAGAGAGCGAAGCTCTGGAGACGGCCCCCAGAGGAGATTGGCCAAGTGCAGGTGTGCATGTCCTCCCTGCCCGAGGCGCAAACCGTCTCACTCCAAAGGGCGTCCAGAGGGTTCTGCGGGGCGGCTGTGCACTGACACCTGCCCCCCACGTGGGAGTCCACCGGCTCCTGGCCCTTGCCAGTTGGTTTTGTGGGTCTGAGATGACACCCCGAGGTTGGAGCGGGGTTTCCCTGATCACCACTTCTGTTGACCATCTTTTCTGGCAGGGCCTTTTATTTTAAAATGTGTAAAGGTTAAGCTTTCTGAGATCAGAAAAAGAATAGTTAGTGAACCATGTGATTTAAGTCACTGTGTATGTGGCATGAAATATTTATACCTAACCCATTAGCGAATGGCTCGTTAAAAATATTTGAGATTTAATGTAAGTGAGAATTCTGCCAACGAAGTCAGGATAAACCTTAAACATCGAGAATGCAAAATCAAACGGATCCTTTAACACACATCACAAACAGAGGTGTGGACGCCCCTTTTGTCCCAATGGCAGGGATGGAGCGCTGGCCCCCAGGGCATCCTGGTTCTCCTCCCTGACCCACACGGTGTCAGGAGCTTGTCTGGAGGGGACAGGGGCGCTGGCCTCCTGGGGTGTCTTTATCTGAAGGCTGTGGTTTCAAGCATCCTCCTTACTGAATTTAGATTTTGTTCTGATTTTGTGGCCTGCGTTTCTTCTTACTGCCCTGCTCTGCGGCCCTGCTCTTCCTGGGTTTGGGGATCCTCATGGATGGGCTTGGGGAAGGCCTCCGGCCGGACGATCTGGTGACGTAATCCCATCTGACGCTCAGCCTTGGATTTTGAAAAGGCACGACTGTCCTGTCTGATGGACAGGATGCAGAAGTCTTTGGGAATGGGCTTTTTGCCAGAATAAATAAAAGAAGACAATTGGCAAAAGATGGACTGTACCCCACGACCCCAGGCTGCTGTGTGGAGAGCCTTGTCCTCTCCTCTGCCCACGGTCACCAGTGAGCACCAGGGACGGGGTTTCCTGCTGCACCTGGGCCTCTTCCTGCTGCCAGGAGCTGCCTTGCTGCCTCCACTTGTGACAGTCCACCCCCCACACCTCACCGAGACAGGGTTTCCAGGGCCCCACCCAGCTCCACCTGTGACAGTTCACCCCCCCACACACACACCTCACCGTGAGAGGGTTTCTGGGGCTCTATCCACCTCCACCTGTGACAGCGCACCCCCTCCACACCTCACCGAGACAGGGTTTCCAGGGCCCCACCCAACTCCACCTGTGACGGTGCACCCCCCACCCCCGCCACCCCCACAGTGAGAGGATTTCCAGGGCCCACCCAGCTCCCATCCCTGTTCTCTCTGCTGCTTTCGAGGTCACCCTGGGCTGGAAGGGGTGCCTGGGATGCTGCTCAGATGTCTTGGCCGCCCTCCCACCCCCTACACCCCACTCCTGGTTTTCAGGATGAAATTGTCCTCAAATAAAGCAAGCTTTTGAGTCAACTTGCAAGAGGAAGGAAGTTTGCTTCAGTCGTCTGGTTTTGTTGGAACAAAGAGATCTAAAGATAGACACATGGTCCCCCTCCCTGGACTGCCATTGCCAGGACCCTGTTTCTGTGAGGAAAACTCGGTGGTGGGGCCTCACCTGTGTATCAGGTGAGCCAAGGGCACCTCTGCCCTTCCCACGCTTGGGAAATCTCACCACGTCGTCCCCATAGTGGCCAGAAGAGATCGGCCCTCCCAGGTGGGGCTGCTGTGGTTGGTGCTGGGGATGGGCAGGGGCAGGCCTGGCCACCCCCTCGTCGGCCCCACCTGCTGCCTCTGCCCGCGTGGCAGGGGAATGGACGGGGCAACCTCTGCCCGCACGGCAGGGGAATGGACGGGGCAACCTCTGCCCGCACGGCAGGGGAATGGACGGGGCAGCCTCTGCCCGCACGGCAGGGGAATGGACGGGGCTGCCTCTGCCCGCACGGCAGGGGAATGGACGGGGCAACCTCTGCCCGGCCTCAGACGTGAGGCCCTAACCCTCCCCTCTCAGACCCGCCTCCGAGCCATGGGGTCATCACTGGGGAGTTGGCTGGGGCAGGGCTCAGTGAGGGAGCTGGGCCTGGCCTGGCCTTGGGTGGCAAAGACAGGTCAGGGGCCCACCACCTCCCAGCCATCTGACAGCACGGAGCCCCACAGAGGTCACGCTCGCCTGCCTGCGTCTCCTCGGGGGACCTGTCTCCTGAACCCAGTGGCTACCATTGTTCTTCCATGCGCTTCTTAGTCTTATGGCTACAAAATTAAGTAGATTGGAACTTTTAAAGAAACTATGATCATAAAGGGCAGATTTTCCCATCATTCTTGAGTGGGTTCAAAAAATCAGGAAGAATGAAAACTTACACACATAAACGGAAGAAACACCCAGTGCCCTGAAAATCCCGGGGCCCCGCCTGCAGAAGGCCTCCATGAAAAACGGGAGAAGGCCAACACTCTGATGTGGGTCAGAGAGCGTCCACAGGCCTCTTCAGGTTCACAGAGAGGCCGGTGACCACTTCAGATGTAGTGATATTTTAGAGTTTATTTGTATGAGCTTAGCTGTGTGCAGTTTCTGATCACGCACAGGGGGAACCCTACTTTTCAAACCCAAAATGAGGCCTTTGATCTGAGGGACAATATTTAGAGTTTGTCCTGGCCCAGCATCCAGAGGCACTGGGGGCTGCCAGCAGGCAGACACTGCAGTGCGGACGGTGGACAGGTGGTGTGGACGGTGGACACTGCAGTGCGGGTGGTGGACAGGTGGTGTAGATGGTGGACAGGCAGTGTGGATGGTGGACAGGTGGTGTGGACGGTGGACACTGCAGTGTGGATGGTGGACAGTTGGTGTGGATGGTGGACACTGCAGTGCGGATGGTGGACAGGTGGTGTGGACGGTGGACAGACAGTGTGGATGGTGGACAGGCGGTGTGGACGGTGGACACTGCAGTGCAGATGATGGACAGGTGGTGTGGATGGTGGACAGGCAGTGTGGACGGTGGACAGGTGGTGTGGATGGTGGACACTGCAATGCGGACAGTGGACAGGTGGTGTGGACAGTGAACAGGTGGTGTGGATGGTGGACACTGCGATGCGGATGGTGGACACTGCGATGTGGATGGTGGACAGGCGGTGTGGACGGTGGACACTGCAGTGTGGATGGTGGACAGGTGGTGTGGATGGTGGACACTGCAATGCGGACAGTGGACAGGTGGTGTGGACAGTGAACAGGTGGTGTGGATGGTGGACACTGCGATGCAGACGGTGGACACTGCGATGCGGACGGTGGACGGGTGGTGTGGACGGTGGACACTGCAGTGCGGATGGTGGACAGGTGTTGCTTTGCCCCCCACGGGCCTGTGATGCCCAGAGAGTGGAACCCGCCTGTGAGGGGTCGGGGCCTTGGCACTGGATTCCACAGGATGCTCTGGGAAGGCACCCCTCCCTTACTCCGCTACGTTAGCAGGGGCAGCTGCTGGGCCAGGCCCTGTGGGGAGGGTGGGGAACCCCGGGCATGGTCCCTGCAGCCTTGAGTGGGGGCTTGCGGGCGCCCATGGAGGGTGCAGGCTGCCGTGAGGGCCCCTGCCTGGCGAGGAGGTGGAGAAAGGCCTCTCTGAGGTGGCATCTCAATAGGAAATTGAGTGGGGTCAGACTGGCCACAAGAGGAGCGGCTGAGCAAGGGCCCCAGGCCCGCACCTCGCCCATCCGAGGAACTCTGAGCGTGTGGCAGCCCCTGGAGGGGTGGACGAGGAGGCTGCAGTGGGCAGCCTGTCCCAGAGGCAGCTTCACACCTACACGCACCACTGTCTCAGAGCGGGCAGTGTCCATCCATCTCTAACACACGGGAAAGACATCTGCTGTCAGCAGGGCCCCAGAGCAGGCGCCGGTGAGGTCCAGAGCCGGGTCAAGAACACCCGAGCGCGTAGGGAACGGGCCAAACACGCTGCCTCTCAGAGCTGCCAGAACAGAGTCTGGGAATCATGGTGGAAGTGTCCACATCGATGCCCGACTCTCGCGGTCGACAGCGTCTGGAAGTTGAGGTGCAGAGAGGGAGCCACAGACGTGGGTTGATGCTTCCCCATTTGTGGCCCCAGTGAGCCTGGGTCACCAGCATCCTGCAGCCATCACCGACCTTGGCACCTCCCTCCAAACCGTCCCCCCGTGATGAACCTGCCAGCTCACAGTATCCACAGTCTTTTTTGTAGCTCCCAGAATTTCTCAAAACTCCAGGGAGACCCTTCCCCTGTGCTCTGTGTCAGCGATGTGCTTCTCCTGGGATGAGCAGGTGTTGGATTTGAGGACAGTGCCTCCTGGTTTCCTCTCAGGTTACAGTCGCTCCTGGTGAGAGAGAAAAACTTACTGTAAAATCTGAACGTCCAACTGCGCGGTCTAGGCTGCCGTCGGCTCCACCAGACACACATTCCAGAGAGGTGTGCGCCAGTGGAAGTCACTGTGCCAGGAGCATAAGATAGTATTTCACGCTTTACTACTTGACTGTTTCTGTCTTTCTCCCATAAAAGAAGCCATTGCTGAGACGTGGTTGTGCACTGGGAATGGGTCTGTGCCCTGAGCTCGCCCTGCAAGGCTCTGTGGAAGGGCCTTGACATCTGCTTGGCTCTGGCAGGTCCCGTGACACCGTGGCCCCGCCGTTTCCCCCCCAACACCAGGGTTGTCTCTGGCTTGGAGGCAAAGCAGTCCCGTAGCTGGCAGGGCCGCAGCCAGCACGGCCCAGGAGGGGCCCCTTTGTGTTCCACTGTGTCCCGTGTTTACACTTGTTTGTCTGCAAGACTGGAAGAGCAAGATTTAAGTCTGATGCCAGGTAGATATTATCTTGCAGCCTCTGCTGGGAATTTCCAGGTACAAACACCTCTGTCCCATATCTTCAGGCTGTTAGTGGCCTGGGTCCTCAGGTATGGAAAAATTGAGCATTTAAGCCATTCTCAGGTCATTAGCGTGAGTCCTGCATCTTTTAGAGAGAAATTGTGTGGATGTTCAAGACTGCAAATGTGGCTATATGATGAGAGCGTTGGCCAGAAATCGTGTCTTCTACTCCGTGGTCAGTGGTCAGTGTCCCCGAGGCACAGTGGCCTGGCAGCCGCTCTGTGGCGGAGACCACCAGCCTGTCAGTCCGTACAGCTTTCCCTGGAGGGTCTTGCTGGCCCTGTGCTCCCAGCTGGTGCTGGCTCCATGCTCCCAGCTGGTGCTAACCCTGTGCTCCCAGCTGATGCTGGCCCCGTGCTCCCGGCTGGTGCTGACCCCGTGCTCCGAGCTGATGCTGGCCTAGTGCTCCTGGTTGGTGCTGGCCCCATGCTCCGAGCTGATGCTGGCTTAGTGCTCCTGGTTGGTGCTGGCCCCATGCTCCTAGCTGGTGCTGACCCCATGCTCCGAGCTAATGCTAGCCTAGTGCTCCCGGCTGGTGCTGGCCCCATGCTCCCCCCGTGCTCCCAGCCAGTGCTGGCCTGGTGGCTGCAGGTGCTGCAGTGCGTCCAGACCCATCTGGAACCTGCTGGGTGGGGGGATGGGTGCGGGGGTCGACCCTGCTGTTGCCATCCTGCCTCATTTGTGTCCGTCTAATGGCGAGGCCAGGGATGTGGCACAGACCCCCAAGGGTCCCGTGTGTGCGGAGGCAGAGGCCCATTCCGTGGCCAGGTTTTCCTCCTGGGCCACAAGTTACTGCACCTGCAACAGGTGCAGGGCAGGGGTCGCCCGAACATCTTCCCCGATGTGGGTGGGACTTAGACCAAAGCGTATTTATCCGAGGAGCCAGGACCAAGCCTTTTCCCACTGCTCCCCTGCCTCCCCTCTGCCCAGGTCTCTCTCTGTCCCTCCCTCTCTCTGTCTCTCAATCCCTTTCTCTGAACCTCTTATACCACACTTTCAAAATTAATTGTGAATCACTCGACACACAGCTTTTGTGTGCTGAGAAACAAAGCCCTCTACGTATTGGAAACTGAAAAGCCTTTTTCCAGCCACGTGACGCCGCTCCCGTAGGTGCCTGTGGATGTGCCAGCTCCACGTGGGATCGGGTGGGCACTTGCAGGGTGAGGCAGCTTCCTGGGACTGACGCATGCCGTCTGCTCTTTCTGTGCAGATGAAATCATGCACCAGGACATCGTCCCGCTCTGTGCTGCCGACATCCAGGACCAGCTAAAGAAGCGCTTTGCTTACCTGTCCGGTGAGTTCCAGAAGCCGGGATGGGGTGGAGAGGGAGGGGTCTGGGGCCAGGTGTGGGCTGAGCAGCCCCCGTGGCCTGGCCCGGGCTGGCGCTGGGAAGGGTCATGCGAGGGGCCGTGTATTCACTGCCTTGGGTCTGACCTGTGACCTGGCGGCTCTCCCCATCTCTGTGAAGTGGGCAGCTCCATGCCAGTTGGCACACGGCCACTGGGAAGGGGTGGGTGGAGGAGGGTCAGGGTCCCCAGGGGGATGTGGCCTGGGCACCCCTGTCGGCAGCCTCCAGGGACAGATGGAGTGGTGTGTGGGTGGCCGAGCCCATGGGCCTCAGTGAACCCCAGTTCCTGCTGCATCTGGGCACCTCTGAGTCCACGCCTCTATCCACTGTGGCCTCCAGCCTGCGTCTGGCACACCTGTGAAGGTGGTGTCTGCAGCCATGGGGACATAGTGAGGCTCCCAGCACCCGTGTGGGTACAGCAAGGGCACCTGCAGTGGCCCCGAGCTGTGCAGATGCCGTTCTTATGTGAACAAATCTGCCCAACAGGACCCGTCAGAAAAAACACCATGCACATGTGTGCCCACCCTGGGCCATCAGGGTGCCCCAATGCCGAGGAGGGTGCCCTGGACCATCAGGGTGCCCCAATGCCGAGGAGGGTGCCCTGGACCATCAGGGTGCCCTGATGCTGAGGAGGGTGCCCTGGACCATCAGGGTGCCCCGATGCCGAGGACGTGGTGCTCTTGGGAGCTCAGCCTCTGCCCCTCTGCATTCCCATCAGCATCCCGGCCCCCAATCCATGGCTGGCACAGTGGGGCCTCCATCCCGCACCTGCACCTACAGAGCCAGCCCGCGCCCCAGGCCGGGCCTTGGGGTCTGAGGGAGGCTGACTGCGAGGTGCAGCTGGTGAGTTTTATGAGACCAAAATCGAAGAGACAGCCAGCAACATGATGGCCAGAGGAGGAGGAGAGCTGACCAGTGACTCAGTCCCTGCTTTCCATGGCCAAGTGGCCCAGGAGGAGGAAGGAGAAAAAGCAGGGGGTCTCTGGAGAACTGAAAACTCCCAGGGGACAAGGGCTCCAATCCCCCTGTGTCGGGGACCAGGCGTGGTGATGGCTCAGGAGAGGCGCCATGGTTTCTGCCGGTTCCTCCTGCATCCCCAGCCTCTCCCCGCCCCGTTCACGACCCCAAAGAGGCTCACAGCTTTGCCACCAGGAGGGCCCCGACCTGGACCTCCAGCCTTGACCTTCCTCCAGTTGCCAGGCAGTGCCCCCACCCCAGCGGTGCCTGGGAGGGCAAAGTCCCAGGACGGCCCCAGCCACCCACCTTTTCTCAATCGTTCCTCAGACGCCAGCCGAGGAGCTCTGTGAGGGGATTTTGCAGATGAATTTAAGGCCCCAAATCAGCTAACTTTAAGATCTTCCTTGGTGGGCCTGACCCAATCAGCTAAGCCCTTAGAAGAGGTGGGGCTCTTCCTGGCGTGAGAGATCCCAGGTGCAAGAAGGATTTGACACAAGGGGGTTCTCTGGGTGGCCCTGAAGGAGGCAGAGGCTGCCTGACCAGGACAAGAGCCACCCCACGGGCAGCCGCCAGGAACCCGGGGCCTCAACACTGCAGCTGGGGGCAGAGCTCTGCCAAGCCCCTGGGGGAGCTGGAGAGACTGGGCTCAGGATCACAGCCCGGCAGCCCCTCCACGTGGGCCCAGAGACCCTGAGCAGGGACCCGCAAGCTGATAAGTGCCTGAGCGTCAGTGGTCTTGGGAACCACACCAAAGCCTCCGTCGGCTCCTCTCCCTCCTGGAATATAAGCTGGAGTCCCCTGTGGTACTGCTGCCCCCGCCTCGTCTCCTGCCCACCCCCTGGAGGCAGGCTGCCTCCCCATCCCCCTGCCTCCCGCCAACCTTGGGGCCTTTGCACAGCCGGCCCTCTCCATGCAGTGAATTTCTTCGGCGGGGCTCGTGGCTGGCCCGGCCCCTCAGGCCCTTGCTCAGAGGCACGCCCTCGGCCAAGCCCTCTCCCTCCTCACCTGCGCTCTGCTCCACCCCCTTTGTTACACCACCTTGCATCCTCCTGTGTGTGGCGGGTCCCTCCTGAGGGCTGGGCTTGTTCACGGCTGCCTCCCGGCTTCTAGAGGTGCACCCAGCCTCACAGCCATGCACTGAGGGCTCAGCCATGGGCCCATCTGGGGTGGGACCCTGGGCACGCCACACTGTTCTCAGGATCCAGGTCGTAGCAGCAGTACCACGTCTGACATGGATCAGTGTCGGCTGGCGCTTCTCCTGCAGATGTGCGCGGATTTGGATAAAGTCCGTGGCAGCCTCGGGTGTGTGGGTTTCCAATTGCCCCGTCCCCTCCTCACCGCGTCCGGCACAGCTGTGTCCTGAGGCTGCGCCTGCACTCCGGGTTCCTGCCATGAAGCCCCCTTCTGTGTCCTCATGACAAAGGCCATGCACTGGGAGACCGAAACAACTGGGGCTCGTCTCTCAGGTTCTGTGGGGCTGTGCCCCTTCCGGAGGCTCCTCCTGCTTTGGGGACGCAGGTGTTCCTTGGTGTCCCTTGGCGTCTTCAGGCAGCCGCCTCACCTGTACATCGGCATCTCCTCTTCTGCCTCAAAGCCCCTCTGCCTTTCTCCCAGGACACCCATCACGAGATTTAGGGCCCACCGTATAATCCATTATGGTCTCAGCCTGAAAACTTTGTTACCTCTGCTGCAAAGACTTTTCCAAACAAAGTCACATTTACAGGCTCCTGGGACAGGGAGTGGACGTGCCTTTCAGGGGCCGCCTTGGACCCAGGGTAAATCTGGCTCAGAGGTTTGCTGTCTTGACAGCTGCCCCCAAGTGGGGCTCCCCTCCTGCCCCAGCATCACCCATGGGACTCGCTCTCCCTGTCTCGCTCCATCGAAGGAAACACAGACTCCCCCGCCCGCCAGTCCTGCACACTGACCACCGTGGGGCTGGGGCCCAGCTGGGTGAGGCCCCTCATTGTGGCTGGAGCCCACAGGTCGACGCCCCAGCCTGTTGCGTGGACTTTTGCTTAATTCCCTGGTCTTTGGATGCCTGGAATGGCCTCCATGAAGTGCCAGAGCAAAAAACTAAAGATGTCAGGAAGGAACGGCTCCGAGTTTTCCTTTTCAAGAGGAGACTGCGTTTCTTTCCACTTGCCCTGCTGATTTCCCCTCCCTGAGGACGTTCGCTCCAGCCCTGTGCTGTCTGCTGTGGAGCCAGGACTGCCCCCGTGACATGTGCAGTCCCCTCTCTTCTCCCTCCGTTGCCTGTAGATGCACAGGTGCCACGCAGAACGCTACAGCTCTGTCCAGATCCTGGATCCAAATGAGGCAGCTTTTGGAAGGCAGCCAAGTGAGGGACGCATAAACCTCAGGGGCTCCGGACTCCTGTACGTTGCCGCCCAAAGTCAGGATGAGCTGCAGAAGTCACACCTGGACTCTGTGTCTGTCATCTGCAGACAGCAGCTCCCAGTTCAGCCTGCGTCCCTCGTAATCCACACCCTCTACTCACAGTGACATCTGCCCCAAAAGCGCTTCGCTTAACCCTGAAGCTACGAGACCTGCCACCCTACTGTCCCCTCTAGTTTTCTGATATTTGAGGAACAAGGAATTGGGTGTAAAATCAGGAAATATCCTACATGTAAATTCTTGATTATTCTTGTCCTTCCGGGCAGAGCTGCCTCCCGTGAGTCAGCCATTTGACTCTTTCTTACTGAAGGCTGAGGGTTGGGGAGGTGCATGGGTGCTCCAAACCCAGAGGCAATGGCGTGTCCCCTGGCGTGGCAGTCGGAGCAGGCCCCGAGGAGGTCGTGGGCTCAGAACTCAGTCCTTGTGTCATCCTAGAAAAGATGCTTCAACTTGCCGACCATCAGCAAGAGCTAAAAACAGGGCAGGAGAATTTACCACTGAGGAACTTATGATCTGAAGTGAAAAACGCTGAGAACAGACTTGCCACCAGTGAAAACCACAAAGCTGAAATGGAGGCCGTGCCCAGAACGCAGAGGCCGCCGGCACTGTGTGTCTCACTCCCTGCAGCGGACGGCGGCCCCCCTCCCACTGCCCAGGCAGCTCTTGGGAATTTCGTTTTGCTTTTACGGGAATGTGGCATGGTCAGAAGCGGCCATCAGCCATCCAGGGACCTGGATTTGACAGGATTGTTCCATCCCATGTCCAGGCAGCCTCAGCTGTGTGGAGACAGGGCAGACTTAGGAGACCCTCCCCCTGGCCTGTGCTCTCCTCCCGGGAAGAACACTGGAGACCTTCGTCTCTTCTCCTTTCCTCACCTTCCCCAAGCACTCACTGCACAAGCCCCTCCTGCCTTGCCCCTTATCCCACCCCATTTTGGTTTTGGTCCCAGCCTACGTCTCGTCCTAAGGATTAAGTGTTTGTGCAGCTGAGCCATAGTTCTCAGGTGAGCTGCAGGGCTCCAGCATGGCACCTGCCTGGGCAGTCCTGAGAGAGGGATTCGAAGTGGGGAAGGACCCTGGAGTCTCCCTGGCACATGGTCTGAGGCTCCGGCTACCAGACCCGAAGCTCAGTCTACACTCACCAAGGCCCAACGGCTGCTCCAACCTGGGAGGACCGATCCGATCCTGCGCTCCCTGAGGCCGACGGCTTTTTGACACCCAGGCTTCAGCCACAGACAGACAAATGTTCCCTGCCCATGAGGGTTTGCCCTTGCTGGAGAGAAACAGAAACGGACAGAAGGTCACTGGGGTGGCCCTGGGTGTTCTGCAGAGAATCAAAGTCATGAGACGGAGACAGGAATCCCGTTAGGTTTGGGCGGAGTCCCATGTGCTCCTTTCTGGACCTGCTTCAAGGAATCCAATGGTTGCACGACCTCCAACCAGTTGCTATGGGATAAACGTTTGTGTCCCTCCAAATTCAGATGTTGAAACCCTAACCCCGGAGGTGATGTTTGGGGAGGTGAGGCCTTTGGGAGGAGATTAGGTCGTGAAGGTGGAGCTCCCAGGTAGGATCAGTGCCTTTATAAGGGGCTGAAGAGACCAGATCTCCTTCCGCAGCGTGGCCATGCCTCAGGGAGACCTCTGAATGGGGAAGCCGCCGTCACCAGACACCAAGTCTATGGGCGCCTTGATCTTGGACTTACCTGGCCAGAGCTGTGAGATAAATTTCTGTTGTTTGGGCCTCCCGGCCTATGGTGGTTTGTTATGGCCGCCCAGACAGACCAACAACCTGTGTGAAAATGCGAGCCATAACCGAGGGGTGTTGACGGTGTGAGTCACTGCCATAAATGAGCAGTGTTGACAAACGCATCCTGTCCAGGTAGGAGCTCCGCATGGCTATGTAGTGTCTAGTTTCAGAATGTGACGCCTTCTTGATGTCATCTCCACACTGGCAGGAGGAGGTTTTTATTTAGTTCTTATTTTAAGATTTTTCTACCTGACAGTTAACTTAGGATACAGCTGTCATAGTAAATTAACCACAGGAATGCTTTCATTCCTAAGCAGCTCACGTGAGTGAGTTTCTAAAGCCATGTCTGGGCCGATGCATCACACAAGAGGGTGTCCCTAAGGTGCATCATGTCTGTGGAGAAAACGAAGCAGGACACACGTGTGAGTTGTCACACCCTTGGTCACCCGGCTTGGCCGTCATGACGCCTCCTGCCCAGGATGTGTGTGCATGTGTGTATCTACCTGTGTGTCTCAGCTCAGGCTGCTTGCTGTGACAAAGTCCCCTAGACTGAGTGGTTTAAGCCACAGGAGTTTATTTCTCTTGGTTCTGGGGCAGGAAGTCCTGGGTGAAGTCACCGGCAGATGTGCTGCCTGGTGAGGGCTCACTTCCTGATTTACAGACTGCCGCCTTCTCACTGTCCTCATGTGGCCAGGCGAGCAGAGCAAGCCCACAGGATCCCATCCACGGGAGCCCCACTCCCACAGCCTCCTCACCGCCCACAGGCCCCACCTCCCAGCACTGTCCCCGTGGGGGTCGGCATTTCAACACGTGAATTCGGGGGAAGACAAATATCCCGTCCACAACAGTGTAAATGTGTAGATGTGTGTATATAAAGTGTGTGTGCATGTGAATGTGTAGCTATGTATGTTTACATGTATGTATGTGTAGTGTGTATATGTATGTGTAGATGTGTGTATGTGTAGTGTGTATGCGTGTGTATGTGTATATGTGTGTACTTGTAGATGTGTATGTGTGTGTATGTGTAGCTGTGTATCTGTATGGTAGCTATGTGTGTGTGTAGCTGTGTGTGTGTGTATCCATGTATGTATAGGTGTGTATGTTTGTACATATATGTACATATACATATCTACACATCCACATGCATGTGTGTGTAGCTGTGTATACATGTGTGTGTAGGTGTGTGTCTAGCTGTATGTGTAGCCACATATCTGTGTATAGCTGTGTACGTGTGTCTGTGTTTATAAGTAGCTGTGTGTGTAACTGTGTGTGTATATGTACATGTATGTGTGTATAGGTAGCTGTGTGTGTGTGTAGCTGTGTGTGTATTAAACTGAGTGTGTATCTCACACTAAAGCAGATCCCGTAGGAACCACAGTTCTTTCTGGTGGTGGGGATGAGAGGGAGTTGCACCTGTCTTCTGCCCCTAGCGAGTGGATGCAGGCCCAGTTGCTTGGGTGCAAGAGTTCACGTGCAGGTGTGACAGGTCTTAGCCAGGACAGTGGCTTTTGGACGTGGGTGGGGACCGGAGGCTGCCCCTGGTGCTATGTGGACAGGGTGCTGTTCTGAACCACAGAGGAGCTTCAGAGCCCTCTGTCCTCTGCGGCGTTCAGCCAGACTCCAGTTACTAGGCTGGGTGCAGACGCAGAAGTAGAGCCTGTTCTTGGTGCCACTGGCCCCACAGGGTCCTGGCACTGCCCACCTTGATGGGGAGGGTTTCTCCAGAGAGGGGCTGTGCCCCCAGCTCCGCGTCCAGCGGTGTTTTGCAGCCTCATAACCTGCAGGTACTGGGAGCTTTGGCGCCTGCTTTTCAATCTCAGTGGACAGACTGGGATTTCCACTCCTGGCTTGGGAAGAAAGAACAGGGTCTTTGCTTTCCATTGAGGCTGCGGTGGAGCACAGAGAGTTCAGAGATACCCAGGGTAGCAGCAGCCTGAGACCAGCACCAGCTACCAACTGAACCAGGCTGTGCGGCCCAGGCCAGGCCCCCGGGCGATTTCAGCTCCGGGTCACCTGGCCCCCACCCTCTTCCCTGGGCAGCTGGAGGCTCCAGGTCTTCCTGTGGATAGCTCCTGCCCCCAAGGCTGCCCTGCTGACTGCACCCTCGACCCTGTGGCTTAGGCTGGCCTCTGGGGGTCCCCGGTCTCTGTGGTTCCAGTGAGGCAGCAGCTCCCAGATGCCACCTCCACGCTGTGGGTGGGCCAGCCAGTGCTGAGAGGGAGCCACTGTCCACCTCTGTGTCCACCATCCACTCCAAGCTCCCAGGCTGCCTCCACGTTTGGGCATGGGGGATCTCGTTGCATCCACTCCTCTTCCTAGCTGGGCCCTCCACAGCCAGTGTCCCCCAAGGAGCAGCTTCTCCCTCCCACCCACCCCCGCCGGCCAGGGGTCCTCATGCCATGGCCCACGCCCATTTGCACAGGGACTCAGGGGGTCTCGCACACAGGCAGGGTCCGCCCCCAGCTGCCGTCGGTGTCACGCCACACACATAGGCTTCTGGGCGGTGCTGGAAGCTTCTGGCCCTGAACGTTCCCCCAGGCCCCGTTTCAGGGAAAGGAAAGGCAGGTGCAGGCTGCAACCATTTCCACCATCTGTCTCACAAAAGGCAGGCACAGGCTGTGGCCGTTTCCACGATCCACCTTGTAACTGGGGCGTGCGGCTCGCCTCGCCTTGTCCGGGCAGAACACTCTTACTTTTAATGGCGGCTGAAAAGTTGCCACGAGCTCCTGATCATTGTAGTAGGTGCTGTGTGAAGCTGAGACGTGCATGAGCCACATCCCAGGGGGCTTTGAGCCCCCACCGCGGCGGCAGCTGAGGGGAGGCTTGTCGTACTTGCACAGGAGGACACAGGGCTGCAGTGTTCACTCCACGGCCTCTTATCGTTGGGATCTGAGGAATTTTCCGAGAGGAAGTGAGAATTAACAATGATGAAAGGTTTGTCAGTGAGTGACAGGCACATTCTATTGAGTACTGCATGGGACATTGTGTGCCACCAGAGACGGGGGCAGAGCTCAAGAGCCCTCGAGGGCTGGGAGAGTCTGGAGGACAGAAGTCCTCAGAGCACGTGGAGCCAGACCCTGCAGCGGCCTTCCCATTCGGGGGCTCCTTAGAATCCAGCATTGCAGGGACTGAGCTGTCCCAGGTGAAGCGGGGCCGTCACGGTGTATGGACACCCCTCGGCTCAGCCCTCTAACAGACTCAGCAGCTGGGATGGGCTCGAGGCATGAGCCCTCAAAGGAGGTTAGGAAGGAGCTACGGAGAAAAGATATGCTTGTGTGGCGTCCTGGCCGAAGTGAGAACAGTCGTGTCAGATAATGAGTCACGTCCCATTGAGGGGTGCCGACAAGGGCTGGACGGGCTCTCGGGAGAAGGCCACGGAGCCCTGTGCTGAGGAGACGCCCACAGGGAGCCCCGCAGGCCCAGCGTCGGGATCACTGGATGGTAAAGCCGCCCTGCCTGGCGTGGCTGGGCTTGGCCAAGACCCAGAAGCAGAAGTTCCGGAAGCTGGAGGCAGTGGCTGTGGGGGGCGCGAGGCGGCGGGGGACTGTCACTGTTAAGAGACAAAGCTGCAGTTGTCGTAGGCTGTGTGCACCCTGGGTCTTCTCAGTGAGGATGTGGATGAGGGGGTGGCGAACCCACCATTATCTGTTCTCCATAAAAAGCTACCCTAAACTTAGTTAGCTTGAAAAGCCCTATTTTACAGATTTATTCTTCATTTAGTGGCTCAGGAGTTCCAAAAGGGCTCAGCCAGGTGGTTCTTCACTCCACGGGGCACTGACTGGGTCCTTCGCTCAGCTGTGTCCTCTATGGCGGCCGGGCTGGAAGGTCCTGGGGGCTGCAGTCCCGCACCTCCACCTCCCTGCCCTTTCACAAAGCCCACCCTCAACCCTGGGTACTGGGCCTCCTCAGAGCAGGTGGATGCAGGGTCGTGGGACCACCTGCCCAGTGACTACAGGGCATGAGAGGGCAGCTGCAGGGTCCTGAGTCCCAAGCTCACTTCTGCTGAGTCCTGTGGGCAAAACAGATCGCAGGGCCAGACCCAGGCTTGGGGGAGAGAAATGGACTCCATCCGGCCAAGGCAGCGTGGCAGGGTTGGGTCAGTGGCCGGCTCCAGCAGGCAGACCTGGAGCCCAGCTTGTGTGACTCCAAAGTCAATGTTCGAATGGAGCCCTTTGGAACTGAACTGTTTAAAAGGCGCCAATGTCGGAGAAGCTAGAGGATACCCACAGCCAATGTCGGAGAAGCTAGAGGATACCCACAGCCAATGTCGGAGAAGCTAGAGGATACCCACAAACAGTACAGTTAGGCAGATTATTAGCGCACATGCGTATGTGGAAGATTATGCAACATTTAAAATAATGGTTACATAGTTTAAAAGCATGGAAACAGTTTGTTCTCAGTGTCAGGAAGGAGGCAGGAGACAAGCTTCTCTATGCAGTATCACCTCAACAACGTTAAAAAAGCCCATAGAAAAAGGCTTGGAAGGCAACATGCTGAATTGTCACGGTAGCTGTCCCATGGTGGCCAAAATAACGAGTGATTGTCTAAATTTACATCACTTTTGTGTACTTTCCAAATATTTTCTTCAAGCAGCACACATTTCTTTCAAATAAAAATTATGTAACGATGAAGAACATGCCACAGTTTTAACTGAAATACTGGGTGCTGATGAAAACGGGCCGACATCTGTGGAGCCCTCAGGGGCGTGGAGCCCTCAGGGGCGTGGAGCCCTCAGCTAAGGGTCTGCCTCTGATCTCTCCCCAGGTGGGCGGGGGCAGGACGGAAGCCCGGTCATCACCTTCCCTGATTATCCGGCCTTCAGCGAGATTCCGGACAAGGAGTTCCAGAATGTCATGACCTACCTCACCAGCATCCCCAGGTACGTGTGCTCAGAGCCCGGCAGACATTGTGGGTCGGGGCAGAGTCTCTGTGAGGTTTCCCCATGGTGGGGTCCCCGTGACTGCAGGATGAATTAGGGTCTCTGGGAGCCATCGTTGAGTTCCCTGTGGCTTTGCTGAGGGGTTAGAGCTTTGTCAGCATCACGGCTCCGAGGAGCTCAGGAGTCTGCCTCGGATCTGATCTGGGGTCCGAATCCAGCTTTTCCGCTCCCAAGCTGCCGTTCTTTCCTGTGTTACCACCTGGAGGCCCAGTTGCTCAGCAGTCGGGATCTGACTTAGCCTGGGCGCCGCTGTTCTCCTGCGTAAACTGTCACTGCGCCTGCCTGTTCGATCAGCAGAGCTCTGTGGTGCCAGGGCTTCTGTGTTCTTAATGCCGCGGAGGCCGTCTGCATGGGGCCTGATGCTCATGGGAGCAGAGCCCATCCACGTGGCCTCTCTGGCGCGGTCAGGCCCTGGGGGCGTGGCCGCCTCCTGCCCTTTCCAGGAGAGAACTGACCCCAGAGGTACCAGAAAATCCAGTTAGCAAACATGGTTCCCTTGGGCTGCAGTTTTTTGTTTTGTTCCAGGCAGAGCTGGGTCTCCGTCCTCTGAAAAGGTAGGGAGCCCAGTTCTGTGTCTCCCCAGCGGCCGGCAGGAGAGCAGCGTCAGGCCGGTGAGCTGCAGGCTGACTTGGGGATGCCGCGGGGGTCTCGCATTTGATGTGTTCATCCCAGCCTCCAGGAAGATGCTGAGAATGTCAGCCTCACACCAGACAATGTAGTTGCTGCTTCCATTTGGGTCATAGTGAACACACACCAAGTAAAAACAAATATCCTTAAATATGGCCTCTGTATCCCTCACTTACATAAGGTGGCAAAACACAGAGGAGATGTTTAACCATCGGTGTGAAAGTGCGGCCGTGGCCGTTACCGTGAAGGTTCTCCTTCATTCTTCAGTCTTTAAAGACAACAGCGCACTGGGCCTGGTAACTGAGAGCTCAGCACGTCGGCCTGACCTGGAAAACACACATTGATCCCCTGATAAATATCACGTAACCACCAGTTGGCAGCAGCCAGCCTCTGCAGGCATGCCTCGAGGAGAGGGAGAGCGGTGGGCACCTCTGTCCACTTGGTGGGTTGAGGTGGGAGCTGGCGGAGCGGGGAGCCTCACCGGTGGGCCTGTCGGGGGCAGGACGTCTTGGTGGGCAGAAAGAAGGGGGCTCGTGACGGACTATGGTCAAAGCCCTGGACATGGCAGTGTCCTGGTAGCCCCAAATCACTGTGTGTTGGGTTTGTGGTTTTGACCTCAGTCTCTTGTCTTTTGTGAGAATCTTGCACCCCCGCCCCACGCGCCAGGCTCTGCTGGCTGAGCTGAGTGCACGGAGGAGGGGCTGGGTCTCGGGCCGAGCAGCCGAGCTCCCTGAGGGGCTGATGGGACAGGCTTGGTGGGGCAAGGCTGCGATGCTGCAGACGGTTTCCACACATTCCTCCCTGGTTCTCAGCCACACTGTGGCAGGAAGGCAGTTATTAAGCCCATGTTATAGATGAGGGTTGATAACGGGGTGATGGCTGGAGAAAGGGGATGGCTGGGCAGGGGAGCGCCCGAAGGCCCAGACCACATGGCCATACCCCGAGGATGTAGGCTCCAGGTGTGCTGTGGCCAGAGGGGTGTCCTGGGGAGGGCAGTCATCTCCAAGCCTCCAGGCCTTTGTCTGTCACCTGCACGGGAGGAAGGGCCTGTGTCCCAGGGGACGGCCGGCCTGACGGGTACATCCGCCCCCTGATGGCACCTCCTGGTATGGGGCTAAATGAGATTCTATGGTGTCCACACTGAATGCTGACTGGTCAGACTCATTCTCAGAAGTCAGGGCTGTTGTCAGTGCTTGCTACTTGGGAGCCATGAGCTGGGGCGCCTCCTGTTTGTTGAACCTTCCTGTCTCTTTTGTCTTAGAAACTTCATGGAGTCCCTTAGCTACCCACATCCCTTTTCTCAAGATTTTTCTAGAATCTGCGGAGTTCCTTAGCTACCCACATCCCTTTTCTCAAGATTTTTCTAGAATCTGCGGAGTTCCTTAGCTACCCACATCCCTTTTCTTGAGATTTGTCTAGAATCTGCAGCACTCAGAGGCCACCCATCAAGGCCATAAGAGTGTGGTAGGCGGCACGTGTTCATGTGTGCACGCCTCTGTTTATCCGATGTTCTGGAACCTTCCATGGCCTCCTTGCTGCTGCCCCACTTGTCTGTCTGCTTCTTCTCCTGAGATCCAGGAATCTCAAATGGGTCCAGACTCCTGCAGGACAAGACCCACTCAGCCACCTCTGTAGATTGCACGTCTGTGAGTCGCACAGCCTGGTCTGGCTGAAGGTGGCTGGAGTGCAGGCCCAGTCCCCGCTGTGGACACGCAGGCCCCAGGATGCTCAGAGGCAGCTCCATGGATCCCCACTGTTCGCCTGTGTATGGAAACTCAGGTTTTCTGGTCACACTTAGATAATAAAAAGTGAAAGAGGCCTTTGTATCACCAAATGCTCTAAATCAGATCCTGGAAATGCCAGCTTCGTTCACCCATGAGCAGCGCTGCTGACCGTGGAGCTGTTTTCCCCACCGGACTCAGTGTGGGTGTCTGAGTGTGTGGTGTGAGTGTGTGTAATGTGAGCCTGTGGTGTGTGGGGGGTGTGTGGTGTGTGTGGCGTGTGGGGGGTGTGTGTGGTGTGTGGTGTCTGTGAGCATGAATGTATGCGTGCATTCTACCCACATTTCCTTTCTTCTTCCCTGTGTGGTGTGTGTGTAATGTGAGCATGTGGCGTGTGTGGGGTGAGTGTGTGGTGTGTGTGGACTATGTGAGGCATGTGTGGGGTGTGTGGGGTGTGTGTGAGCGCGAGTGTATGCGTGCATTCTACCCACGTTTCCTTTCTTCCCAGGTAGGTCTCGTCAGTGTCAGACCCAATGTTCCCTTTCTATCTGGAAATAAAACTCTTTGATAACAAAACCCAACCTGTGTGAATTTGGGAGGACGCCTGCATGCCCTGATCAGAAGGACCCACAGAAGGGAAGCTGCAGGCCTGTAAGAGCCACCTGTCCCCTGGCTGTCCCAGCGTCCTAGGGTGCAGCAGCCGCGGCAGCTCCCCTGGATTTCTGTGAGCACGGGGGCCGCGGGCGTGCTGTGGGGACCCCGTGCCTCGAGGGTGTTGCCATTGAGCATGTCCTTCCAGAGAGAGTGAACAATTCTTGACACATTTCTAAGGGAAATCGTCTTCCTAAGGGCATCTAAGGGATGCCTTCTTGAGAAGTGCAGAGTGTGTTAAAAACGTGGGGGTCAAGCACGGCTTCTGCAGATAAAACCAGGGTCCCCGCAAGCCTTGCAGGTGCAGCTTGGCAGAGGGGACCGTCCCAGAGGAAGTCTCTGCATCCCTGGCGAGCAAAATTGCCAGGCTAGTGACAAGGAGGAGACCTGCCCACGGTGCCCTGAGGGTGCTGTGCCCCCAGGAAGTACCCTCTGCAGGGGACCCTCTTCCCAAGGTGGGGGCGGGGCTGCCCTCTGCTGGAGACGCGGAGCATTGCGGCTCGGTCCCGGGACATCCCTGGGAGACCAAGTGAGGGAGGGGAGCTTGGACCTTTTCTTCCAGGAGAAGGTGGGCGAGACCCTGGCACAGGCGGTTCCCCAGCACGCAGTTTCCAGACAGCTGCACAGCCAGCACGTTCTTTAAGTGGGAAAAAGTGAGATTGACCCGGCCTGTTCTTTCACAGGTCAGTGCAAATTAAACGGACAAATCTCTCATGAAGGCTGCTTTTAAGGGGTTTCAACTGTTATATTCTAAACCAAGCATCACGTCTATCAATTTAGAAAGAATGCTGTATTCTAATTTTAACTTTCCTTCTGTTTTCATATGCAAATGCCAGGTGTTCCAATTTAAGCACTACATCTGACTCATCATTTTTGGAATATTAGACTGAAATAGGTTTGCCCCGAATGGTTTGGGACACCTGTTAATATAAACCAAGTTTTTGGTCCTTGGAAAGATGACTCACTAGGGCGAAGGGGGTGACCGCATGCTTTGCTGACTCAGGTGTCCGCCGATGCCTCATGTGGACCCTCAGGTGTCTGCCAACGCAGGTGTGGGCCCTCGGGTGTCCACCGAAGCCCAGTGTGGACCCTCGGGTGTCTGCCAACGCAGGTGTGGGCCCTCGGGTGTCCACCAATGCAGGTGTGGGCCCTCGGGTGTCCGCCAACGCAGGTGTGGGCCCTCGGGTGTCTGCCGACGCAGGTGTGGGCCCTCGGGTGTCCGCTGAAGCCAGGTGTGGGCCCTCGGGTGTCTGCCGACGCAGGTGTGGGCCCTCGGGTGTCCGCCGACGCAGGTGTGGGCCCTCGTTTGTCAGAGGGCCACTTCAGATCTCTGAAAACCCTATAGCCTTTCCTATTCCTAATGGAGCTCAATTTAACCAACATCGGCCAGGCCTTGGTAGGAGCCAAGGTCTCAAAGAGGCGATAGAGACCAGCGACAAGCAGATTCCAGACCCTGTATGGCCCCCTTAGAGCCACGTGGCTGGGGAGGAGATGCACAGGTAGACGGTCAGACCTGTGTGTCCAGGCACTGCGTGCTGAGAAGTTGCAGTGGTCAGCGCACACTGGGAACACAACAGCAAATAAACAGAGAAAATTGTGGTGCTGAGACAATATGTCAGCTATGGAGGGCGTACAGGGCAGCAGGGCTGTGGGAAAACAATGTGAGAAAGAGAGACAGAGACAGACAGAGACAGACAGAGACAGAGACAGAGAGATAGGAGACAGAGAGTGACAGAGATAGAGACAGAGAGTGACAGACAGAGAGATAGAGACAGACAGAGACAGAGATAGAGACAGAGAGACAGACATGGAGACACAGAGATAGAGAAAGAGAGCATGAGGGAAGCTGAGGGCAGGGGCGGCAGCATCACTGTAGACAAGGAACTTAATGTAAACTGGGAAGCATTCGTCACAGAGACCCCAGGAGGGAGCCAGCCTGGGTTGGGGGGACAGTCACAGAGAACCCAGGAGGGAGCCAGTGGCATCTTTGGGGGCAGCGAACGCACCAGGGGGTGGGACAGAGTGCCGGGGAGTCGGGGGCTATAGGGACAGAGTCTGGGAGGTGAGACGGTCTGTGGAGCCTTTTCTGAGGGGCTGTGTTTTCTGTGAAGTGGGTGCCAAAGAGTTCATGAGCTGCCAGAATGCAGGGTGGAGGGAGGAGCTGGGAGATGGGGAGGAGGGCAGCGGCCCTCAGAGAAGGAACGAGGTAGGAAGCCTGGAGCTTGCTGGAGGAGCAGTGTGGAAGGAATTCACTGAAGCTGATGATGACGCTGACTTTCCATGGGCCTGGCTCAAAGCTCCTAGCTCCTTGGGAGGTAGGGACTCCATCTACCAGCCGGCTTGCCGGGACAGGGGTCACGTTCAGCCCATAAGAGGCATGTACACATACAGATGCACACGTGCACCTACACAGGCTTTCACATGCCACACACACACACATGCACACAGACACACAGGCACTCCTGCACTTACATACACAGATGTGCACATGTATAACCACATGCACACACACACATGCAAGTGCATGCATACCCCCCACAGACCTGCACACGTACACACCACATGCATGCAGTTTGTGTGGACTGTATGGGGAGGGTGCATGTGGGACGGAACAGAAACACGAATGTAATCATTAGGCTCCCAGTCAAGAGGAGAGTCCTCCTATCTCGCTGATTCTAAGATGAGCACCTGGAGCCAGCTCGGTTTGTCGTCCCCCTGCGGTGACCTGAGCACCCTGTCCGGCTGTCTGAGCTGGAGGGCAGCTGGACCCCAGCCCTTGGAAGAGCCCCGCTTCTCGCTGTGGGTTTGATTTCCTATTGAACTTTGAATTGGTTTTTGAATATAAGGACAGGAAGTGTCTGTGAGCGTGTGTGAGCGTGCTAAACAATTTAATACGTGTGCATTAAAAAGTGAAGCTTCCGCTTCACCTCCTGCTTCCCTCCCCCACAGCTAACTGTGGAGCTGCTTTGGGGTGACACCCAGGCTGTTCATCCACATGTGGTGGGACAGCACAGGACATACCACCTCGCAGCTTGCTGCTTCTGTTCAGTGGTGTGCCGTGGCACCCTTCTACCTTGGTGCCATTTGCTGCTGCCTTTCATTTTATTTTATTTTATTTTTCATGTTTTGAGACAGGGTCTTGCTCTGTCACCCAGGCTGGAGTGCAGTGGCAGGATCTCAGCTCACTGCCGCCTCAACCTCCTGGGCCCGAGGTGATCCTCCTGCCTCAGTCTCCTGAGTAGCTGGTACTGCAGGCATGAGCCACCACACCCGGCTAATTTGGGTATTTTCTGTAGAAATGGAGTCTCGCCATGTTGCCCAGGCTGATCTAGAATTCTTGGGTTCAAGTGATCCACCCACCTTGGCCTCCGAAGTGCTGAGATTACAGATGTGAGCCACTGCAGCTGGCTGTGCCTTCTTTTTAAAGGCTTCCTGGCCCCTGTGATGTAAGCGGACCCGGTGTGATTACTTGGGCTGGCCCCCGTGACGTGAGTGGACCCTGTGACTTGCGTGGACCCCGTGTGCTCGCTTGGGCCTGTTTGTGGGCATTTCGTGGTCCCTACTGTTTCCCTGTTAGGGTCACTGCTGTAAAGGGTCGCCCCACCATGGGTGTGGCCGGTTTCTGTGTTCTGTCTGTGAGATTGTGCCCTGTTTCTGGCAGTTCTCAAATGCTCCAGCCGGGTGATTCCCCCACAACCCCCACCCCAGTGGAGTTGGCAGTTTCAGGGCCGCCCTTGTCTGCCATCCCTGGCTGGCCTGAGGCTGTGCTGGCCCCGGTCGCCCTGCATGGTCTGAAGCCCTGAGTGGAAGCTCTGCCACCCACATCCAGCCTCGTTAGGAGGAACCGGGAGACACCGCGCGGCCCAGGTGTCTGTGAGCTGCCCTGGGTGGGAAGCCACCTCTCGGGTGTGTTTCCCGTCTCACATCAGCATTTTCTTCATGGAGTCTGCTGCTTCTGAGCACTGGGGACACGTCGCGGAGGCCCTGCCATTCCTTCCTCCGGGTTCTGCACGCACCACGGTGACCACCTCCCCTGAGGTCCTCTCCCCACACCCTCCCAAAACGTGTTCTCCAGGTCCTTTTCTGTTACTGCTGTTGAATTCAACAGCTACTGACCACCTGTGGCCATTTAAATGTAAAATGAAAGCAAAATAAAATTAAAAATCCAGCCCATGGCAGGCAGGGCTGCCTCTTTTTTTTTTTTTTTTTTTTGGAGATGCATCTGGCTGTGTTGCCCAGGCTGGAGTGCAGTGGCGTGATCTCGGCTCACTGCAGCCTCAACCTCCCCAGCTCAGGTGATCCTTCCACCTCAGCCTCCTGAGTAGCTGGGATGAGAGGCTCACGCCACCATGCCCGGCTAATTTTTGTATTTTTTGTAGAGATGGGTTTTCACCATGTTGCCCAGGTTGGTCTTGAACTCCTGGGCTCAAATGATCCACCCGCCTCGGCCTCCCAAAGTGCTGGGATTACTGGCGTGAGCCACCATGCCTGGCCAGGCAGCCTCATTTTCATTCACACATGACCAATGGCTGCTTACTGGGCTGCACGATGGTTATGCTGGCTCTGTCCTGGAGGAGGAGCGAGCGCCCTCACCCTCACCCTCACCCTTGCCCTGGTCTCACCGGCATGAGCAGAAAGACAAGGCCTGGGGTTGCAGTGTCTGTGCTCAGGGTCCAGGACACAGCTCAAGGCCGACCTTCCTTGGGGAGTGACAGTCCCCAGAGGTTAGGGGTTGCTGTGGCCACAGAGCCACAGATCAGAGGCGAGGAAGGCCTGCCTGAGGCAAGGCAGGCCCGCAGTCCCCGGCGGTGGCGTCAGGGTGGGCGCCCTGATAGCAAAGGACCCATGGCGCCCACACCGGAGGGCGGGAGAAGGAGGAAGAGCATGGCCCCCGTGAAGCCCCTCCGGAGGAAGGGTTCCTGTGCCACGTGCAGCACCCCCGTGCAGACCTCACCATTCCCGACAGGAACACTTGCGATATTCACTTCCAACCACACGAGGGCGCAGTTGGGCAACCGCAGCTTTTGGAAAAATGTTGAAACTGGGGCGGCTTCTCTGGGTGACTCTGACGCTCTCATTGTTTCACGTTTAATTTTTGTGTCCTGCTATAACTACCATGTAGTGCAGTTATGAATCGTGCATATTTTACTCTAAAGCCTGTCTGTAAACCCTAATAAATGACCCTACTCAGGTAAGACATCCTGACAGTGAGGTTTTTGATATTTAAAGCCACAGAATTATTTCCTGCGGGCACGGAGACTTCCTTGGCGGGAAACCAGGTCCTCTGACCTCACCCGGCTCTGCAGTGTGTTTTGCCGTTTTCCGCCTCAAACCCCCTCTGCCGTGTGCAGCTCTGGGTGTCTGATCCCTCGGGGGTCCTGTCTCCCCTCCTCCGGCCCCCTCCCTGGCTGCTTCGCCTGCTGCCTTTTTCTTCCGTGAGGATGCAGTTCCAGTGTCCCCCAGGACAGCTTCGTGGCCAGCCGCCTCCGTGGATCTGGGTGGGCACAGGTCCTGCAGGGAGCTCCTGTGTTATCTGCCCTCCGCGGGAAGCTCCTTGGAGGATGGCGATTTTAAGGTCTTACTGTGGTGTGAGCGATCAGCAGACCCCAGTGTTTACCAGGTAGGCTCTGGGCTCAGACCCCAGCGCCCCACTTGTTAGCTGTTTGACCCTGGATATGTCATTCACTTCTGCGTTCCTCAGTTTCTGCACGTTTAAAATGGCAGAGGCCCCTTCGGTAGTGAGTCTGTGTGACGGGCGATGGGGCCTTCCTCTCCGTGGTACAGCAGGGGCCTGAGGGATGTTTGGCCTCAGCAGGTGGAGGATGGCTGCAGGTCAGGATTTTGTATCACAAACAACGCTGCTGCAGTCACATTAGTGGATTTTGTTATTATAGAGGACACTCGTGTCTGTAACTCCAGGGACCCATTCTCCATGCCCAGAGGCACCTCAGTCCCGCAGACCCCAGCCTGCTTCTGGGTTCACAGTTGGCCAGTGTTGCAGAAGCTCTCAGAGGAGTCTTTGGAAATGAGAATGACGCCACCATTCTCTTTTAATTGTGTCATAGATCTTCCTTCCTTTTATACATAAGTTAACTTAGGTTGGTTTGCTTTCCACAGCCAGAGTTCTAAGACAATTTTAAGTACCACTTTTCTTTCGCTATTTCTTTATGAATGTGTTGGGTTTTAGGGATCACAGATGTGCTCGGGCAACCAAGGCCGCCTGTGCCTCTGTGCTTTGGGGGGCTTTTCCTACGAGCTTTGCATGAGATGCCAGCTGCTCACAGGTAACTGGGCACGGAGGGCAGGAGAATAAAGCAGGCCGGGGCATCAGGTGGGGCTGATTCCGTGGAGGGCAACGGCAGTGGTGGAGGCAGGTGCGGGGTATGTGAGTGGCAGCAGCCACCCACAGAAGGACGCGCTGTCCCAGCCCTGCGTCCCCAGGAGTGCATGTGTCGCAGGCAACCCTGTCCTCTCACCCAGGAGCCCTCTGAGCTCGCGCCTTTCTTCTCCAGGTGTCTGCGATATCATGCTCCTTTTGTGTTCCTCCTGCCTCCTGGCTGCTGCTGGTGGGCGGCCCCCCAACTCCTCCACCAGACCCTGACTCTCAGAGGACCGCCAGCTTCTATTTGTGTTATTCCCATCCAGTCCATGGGGTTCAGATACCAAGTGGAACTTTTAACAACCATTAATTCCTAGGCCTCACTCTCAAATTATCACATCAGAATATCCAGGAGTGGCCTGAGAAGACCCGTGTTGTAGCAAGCTCCCGGATGTTTCTCTTGCATCCATCTGGCACTGGTCTGCACACTGGTGTTTGGAACCCCCAGACTTGAACTTAGTGCCATACGGTCCAGCGGCCCTCCTGTCCATCTCAGTGCAGAGAGGGGCTGGGAGAGGTGCAAACATGTCATCCTGGAAGAATTCCTCTCAACTAACAGCCTGCCATGTTCTTGGCGTCTGCACACAGTAGAGCCCCACAGGCTGGCTCAACCCTTGGCTTGCATCCTAAGCTCTGTGTGCTATTAGGATGATGATAATGACCACGATAGAAAGCACCTTGCTGAGCCCCTAGGGGTGGAGGGTGGGGGGCAGGCTAGGGCAGGGTTGAGCTAGACAGAGTGAAGAACACAAGTTCTGGGGAAGTAGGGAATTGTAACCAAAGATGAAACCACCCCTGCCCAGCGGCACCATTTGTAGGGACCTTGGAGAGTTGGTTGAACATCTGCAGAGCATGGGGTCGGAGACTCAGGTCAGACTAAACTGGTTCAGAGCCAGGATACCCCTTTCGACCTGGGTTACATTTGTCATCATTCATGTAAATGTTTCTATTAGATGGAAACAGGTTCAAAACCCGCTACCTATTTCCGTTCTGGCTTTAATAGAGTATTTTGTAGCCAACTGATATTTCCACCAAGAGCAACTGTAAAACCTGGGTAAAATTTTGTTTAAAAATATGTTTGAGGGATTGAGAGGCTGCAGAGGCAGCCAGGACTTGGGGAGCCAGATTCTGGAATTTTACAGATGTGAGCCCCACTTTCTGCATTTCATGGTGAAGTATTGAATGCTTTGCCCCTGAGATCAGGAACACTGTTCTCATTTCTATTCAGGATTGTGCTTGGAGGTACTAGGCAGACAACAATACAAGAAAAGAAAAGTCTTAAGGATTGAAACAGTAAGAAACACAGGTATCGTTCATTATTTGTAGACAATGTGGTTGTGTATGAAGAAAATCCAAATTAAGTAACAGTCAGACTCTTAAGCTGAGTAAGTAATTTAGCAAGATCAATGGCCAGGGGTCAATATACTAAACTTAATTGTATTTTAGTATTTTTATATATATCAACGATGTACAATTGGAAAATGAAATTTATAAATATCACTTATAATCACATCAAAATTGAGTACATAGGAATAAAATCGTATCTAATAAAAGACGTGCAAGACTTCTAAGCAGAAAATTGCAAAATGTTATTGAAAGAAATTAAAGTGGCCGGATGCGGTGGCTCACGCCTGTAATTCCAGCACTTTGGGAGGCTGAGGTGGGTGGATCACAAGGTCAGGAGATCGAGATCATCCTGGCTAACACGGTGAAACCCTGTCTCTACTAAAAATACAAAAAATTAGCCAGGCGTGGTTGCAGGCGCCTGTAGTCCCAGCTACTCGGGAGGCTGAGGCAGGAGAATGGCCTGAACCCAGGAGGCGGAGCTTGCAGTGAGCGGAGATCGTGCCACTGCACTCCAGCCTGGGCGACAGAGCGAGCCTCCGTCTCAAAAAAAAAAAAAAAAAAAAAGAAATTAAAGTAGCATGAATAAATGGAAGAATATTTTAGTTCACAGATTAGAAGACAATTAGTATAACAATGTTAATTCTCTCTAAATAAACATATAGATTGAATGCAATTCCCAAATAAAATTCCAGCAGGTTTTTCTTTATTTAGGTGTGAACATTGGCAGGCTGCCTTTACATTTTATATGAAAATGCAAGGGGTGACGAATAGTCAATCCAACTTTGAAGAAAAAGGTTGAAAGCTGATACTGCCAAATATTAAGACATTATTAAAGTGACAGTGATTAACACAGACGGTATAAACAGAAGAGCAGCAGCACAGAATATCGAATCCACACAGACCACACATCTGCAGTCTCTTGATTGATTGATTGATTGATTGATTTTTGAGACGGAGTCTCGCTCTATCACCCAGGCTGGAGTGCAGTGGCACTATCTCGGCTCACTGCAAGCTCCACCTCCCAGGTTCACGCCATTCTCTTGCCTTAGCCTCCCACGTAGCTGGGACTATAGGCACCCGCCACCACGCCCGGCTCATTTTTTTTGTATTTTTAGTAGAGACGGGGTTTCACCGTGTTAGCCAGGATGGTCTCAATCTCCTGACCTCGTGATCTGCCCGCCTTGGCCTCCCGAAGTCCTGGGATTACAGGCGTGAGCCACCACGCCCGGCCATTGCAGTCTCTCAATTTATTTCTTAAGTGATACTGTAGCACGGAGGGGGATGGACGTCCTCAGTAAGAGGAGTGGATGTGATTGGCTGTCTGTGTGGGAAATTATGAATGCTGATACCTGCCTCACACCATATACAAAAGTTAATTCCAGATCACAGGTGTAAATGTGAACTTTAATATAGTCTCTATTCTTGACAAACATAGGAAAATGCCTATCTCAGAGTAAGAAAAGATTTCTTACACAAGGTTTAAAAAGCAGTTATCAAAAAAGCAATTATTAGAAAGGAAAAGGCCAGTAAGTTGGGCTACATTAAAGTTAAGTTACTCTTTTCATCAAAATGAACCCTGAAGAGATCGACACGGAAAGCCACAGTATGGAAGCAGATGTTTGCAATATGCACATCCAATAAGAAACTTGTTTCTAGCTTATACAGAGAACTACACACCAACAAGATAAAGGAGAATCTAGTAGAAAAACAACCAAAAGATGTGAACAGGCATTTCATAAAAGAGGATAGCCACTAAACACAGAAGGCTTCCTGCCTCTGGGAAATGCCAATTAAAGCCATATGAGGACGCCACTCTGTACCCACAAGAATGGCTAAAATTCTAGTGACAGACAGTATCCAGTGCTGACAAAACCATGGAGCAACCAGAAGTCACGTGCATTTCTGGCAGGTGTATATTTGTCCACATCTACATAATTACAGCAATTCCTAAGAATATGTCCAACAGGAGTGTGTATTGTGTGCACTAGAAGACATGTATAAGAATGCTCATTGTCTTATGTTCAGTTTAGCCCCAAACTGGAAACAACCCAAATGTCCATTAAGAGTAGAATTTATTAATAAATCATATTTCATCATATATGTATACCATAACCCAGCAACAAGAATGAACACACACCCTACTGCAACAACGTGGGTGAATCCCACAATGTCGAAAGAAGCCAGACACCAAAAAGGCACATATCATATATTTTTATTTGGACAAAATTCAACGGCAGGCAAAACCAATGTATGGTGACAGGAGTCGGGATGGGGCACCCTGGATGGTGGGAACGGCCTCTCAGTCTGGGCACTCACTGCCGTCACTCATACTCTGTGCTTCTGCATAATGTGCATTATAATTGGGCAAAGTATTCACATAAAGAATGGTGTCCTCCAAGGAAAAGAACTTAGGTGTCACCTACTCTATCCCAGATGGGCCAAGGTAACTGAGTCACACTGTGCAGGGAGGGCCTTCCTGTGTGTTTGTTTTGCTTTTCCTGAGGACACAGCCACCCTGCTGTGCAGGCACCTTTCTCCCAGACTCTTCTTCCCGTCTTGGGTGCAGGTTGATGTTTGAGAAGCAAAGACACCAAGGGTCCCCTTCCTCCCACCCAGGCCTCACGTCCCCTCAGCCCCTCCTGGCCATGCACTGTTGATTCCTAGGCTCCGCTGTCCTCTGCAAGCGCCACTCCTCCCGTGTCCCGGCCTCCACCTGCCCCCGCCCTGGGACAAAGCATCCTCCTCGCCCCCACCATGTCCACACAGCAGAGGCAGTTGGCCAGGCACTAGGGGAACGTGGTGCTGGGGCCTCCCCGCCCCACTGGTAGGGAGGAGCCAGCCTCTGCTTCCAGACCATCCCTCACACTCTGCTCCTGCCCAGTGAGCTGTGGTTGCACCCGCAGGCCAGTGAGCTGTCTGCCCACGTGGGTGGGGGACCATGGGGCTTCCAAGGTCGCCAGCCCTGAGCGGTTTGGGTCTCTGTCACAGAAGATGCAGCCAGTTGGAACATTCCTGAAACTTTATGAGACCGCTGGGCCTTTTTTGTTTATTTGGGCCAAAAGTGAGCTCATTGGCCTCAAACTCAGCTGCTGGGCGACTGGCCAGGGCAGCCCCTCCAAGGCCAACTGTTGCGGAGTTGGCGGCTGATGGGGCGTCTATGGGCTGTGTTCATGCCCTGAGTGCGAGGGACATTTCTGGGGTAGCTGCCAGCTTGAGTTATTCTGCCCCAACTCCTCCGGCACCATCACCTTCATTCCTCTGGTGACTCTGGGGACTGTTTCCTGCTGAAACTGGGCAGGAGCCACACCACCCTCTCCCTCAGGCACAGGAGGCCACAGAGGGGCATAGATCCAAGCTCTGTGAGCCCTGGGTCCTCACTCCTGTGAGCAGATCCAGGTCCTGCCCTCAGGGTTTTGGGCAGTGCAGCCTCGGGAATGCCATGGGCTGTGGGGGGTGGGGGGATCACGTGGCCCTGCCCTCGCGACCACAGTCAGTATGGGTAGAGGAGGCACTAGGGGCTCTTTACAGCCTCACGTCAGAGGCTTTTTTAGTCCAGGCTTTGCACCTTCTGAGTCAGTGTTCCTGAAATGTGGTAGGAGAGGAGACATGGGGCTGAGGGGCCTGGATGAGCATCTACCTGGGCCCTGCATAGGGGGCAAGGTTGTGGCGGGGGGCTGCGCAGAGCAGGAGGCTGAGTGCTGGTGTGTGGGCATCCGGGGTCGGGTCCCTGCTTGGTGGGAACATTAGGAGGCCGCCAGCGTGGACGTGGCCTTAGGGGCAGCACACGTGGTGTCTGAGCCAGGTTCCCCTATCTGTGCTCACAGTTGTGTGACTTTGGGCAAGTGACTAAACCTCTCTGTGCCTGGAGAGGATCATAGCACCGGCCTCATAGGATGGTCACTGGAGCTTGATGAATAGCTGTAGGGCTGTTGGCACAGTCCCTGGTCCGTAGCACCCCCGAGGACAAGTCTCTATCCCTGAAGAAGCATGCCTCCTGCCCACACCCCGTTCCCACACGCGCCCTGGGCCTGCACCCATGATGGTGAGCATGGCTGGGGCAGGAGGAACCAGCACTGTTGTCCTGCCTAGGACCCACACCTTCCGCAGCTGAGCAACAGTGACTGCCCCATTAACACCACCTGGAAACCAGTCCGTCCTTCTCGTCGAGAACCTGATTTTCTAGTATGCATTTTTTGAATTGAATAAATTTACAACACCTTATATTTCACTTGCAATTTTGACTTCTAAAAAATGTTTTAGTTGTTGGTAACTGGTTTCTCATTGAAAACGGATGCCTATTTGTGATACTGGTGTTCCCATTACAATGTAACACAAAGATTTAAACGTAGAGTGAGTGGAAGCCCCACACAGGCAGGCCGGGCGGCATCCAGTGGCATCGGGCGCACATGGCGCCTTTTTCGTGGCTGCAGCGTCAACCTGCACTGCCGGGTGTGAGACAGACACGCACCTAACAGCGTGAGAAGCCAGATGTGGGAGGCACCGAGTGAGGCAGGAGCTTGGCTGCATGTGGGGCAGAAGCTCCATGGCTAGAATTGGATGTGTTTGGGTCACAGGGGTCTGGGGGAGGGTGCGTTCTGGCTATAACTGGATGTGTTTGGGCCACAGAGGTCTCGCGGGGGATGCGTTCTGGCTACAGTTGGATGTGTTTGGGCCACAGAGGTCTTGCGGGGGATGCATTCTGACTACAATTGGATGTGTTTGGGCCACAGAGGTCTTGGGGCGGGGGGTGCGTTCTGGCTATAATTGGATATGTTTGGGCCACAGAGGTCTAGGGGGTGCATTCTGCATCCAGCAGCTCTCACATGGCAGTCGTGGTCCCCGTTGCTGGTCTGGCCTGTTGTGGAGTAGCGGGGGCATCCATGGGTGGACACAGAGGCTGAAATTCAACCCCAATCAGAGCTCTATTCCAGGGAAAAGGGGAGAAATTGAGTCAGGCTTTGTTGTTCTGCAAAACAGTGACAACGCCCAGCCAGCATTGCGGGTTACAGCACACTCAGTGGCTTCATTTCACTCTCACGGTAACCGCTGGGGGTGGATTCTACGATTATCCTCATTTTTACAGAAAAGGAAGCAGAGACGGTTCACAGCTGAGTCACCTGTCCAGGGTGACGCCTTTGCAGGGCCCGCCAGAGCCTGCCAGTGTCGCAGAGGTCGTGAGCCCCTCCTGCCCAACACACAGCCCCTTGGCAGGAGCTCTTTAGCAAACCTGCAGGTGGGCAGCTTGGGGCGTTTCTCAGCTAGCATCACCCCTGCTTCAGGACTTGAAAGCACTTGACTGGGTTCGCTGGTCTGAGGATTATGTGCTCAGTGGAAATTAATCATTCTGGGCTCTTCTCTCCTTCACTCTAGGAGGAGTGGGACCCAGAGAGCTCCGGGATCGGCTCCCTGGCTTGGAGTCCAAAGGCAGCTCTGACCACACAGCCTGGGGAAAGAGGGAGGGGAGCTGGGTTCCGTCTCTGCGGCCTGGCACATCCAAGGTCCCTTTGTGGAAGAGGCACATGTAGCACCCGTTGCTGGAGGATAACCTGTAACTTTGTGCCTCTCCCAAGGGAGCACGCAGGTCCACACGGGAAGTAAGATTCCCTGTACCCAGTGTCTCACAGTTCAGAAAAAGTCGTCAAAGTGCTCAGACTCAAGAAATAAATAAGGAAGTATGAAAACAACTTTCTTTCTTTCTTTTTTTGAGAAAGTCTCACTGTGTTGCCCAGGCTGGAGTGCAGTGGCCGCAGCTCACTGCAACCTCAAACTCCTGGGCCAAGCAATCTTCCCACCTCAGACTCCCAAGTAGCTGGGACCACAGGCATGCGCCGCCACACTCAGCTAATCTTTGTATTTTTCGTAGAGACAGGGTCTCATCATGTTCCCCAGGCTGATCTCGAACTCCTGGGCTCCAGTAATCTACCCACCTTAGCCTCCCAAAGTGCCGGGATTGCAAGCATGAACCACCATGCCCAGCTGAAAATATAACTTTAAAAAAAATCTTAGCTCCGTAAGAACTAAGCCAGATCAGAAAACGAATTCTGTCTGTGACCCCCACAGCTATGAAATGGAGTCGCTGACTCCCCGTGCTCATGCACATGCTTAGTGCCCACTGCAGAAGGCTGCTTTGAATGAAAGCTAGTGTTTATTCGTGCACTCACCCAGAAGGTTTCTGCTGTTATTGAATCAAATTATCCCACATGTGAGGTGTTTTTCACGGCCAGATGCAGACAGGGACACAGATGCAGCAGCACCCACCACACATGAATGTTCGGGGGTCACTGCCTCGTCTTCATGTCTTGGGAGTTGCTGTTTCTGTCTTTAAATCCGAGTGTCAGAAGGACCTGAGACACCCGACATAAATCCCTGGCTTGTTAATGATGCTCACAGCGAGCGGCCACGCCCACAGACTGCATAATTTATCTCCATCCTGCAGAATTCTGATTTTCATGTAAACCTAGGACATGTTCAGAGACTTGGAAATTAGCAATTCTAGCCCCTGCCTTAGGCGTGCCCGTGTGGTTGTTTCTGCTTTGGATTGGCTGGTGGTAGCAGCTGCTGGCATCACGCAATTGGCTTGGCTGCAGAGTGAGCCCGCGGAAGAGGGCTCTCCGCACCTACTCTGTGACTCAGGCTTCTGCTACCAGGCTCATCCGAGGACGGAGGCTGTCATTATACAACGCGCAAGTGTGGTCTCTGTCACAGATGTGGCTGTCGCAGAGAGTGCTGCCTCCTCTCCCGTTTCCAGCAGATGCTTGGGAACCTTCAGAAGTCTTGGGGATTTTCTCCCAGCACCGTAGCAATGCCACCACGAGTGAACCTTTAACGTGGACCAGCACGGGCACCTCAGATGCCAGGACCAGCGTGATGTATGCGCCATAAGACTGTTTTGGAGGGTTTAGTCAGCTGGTCACCCAGGAAAGGAAAATGACTCGGCTCTTACTGTGGAATAGCAAATAACTGAGCTCGGGAGAGATGGTTCTGCCTGAATCTGTGACTTGAAGTGGTTGGTGTTAGGCTGAGAAATAAGAATGCACCGAAAGTGCCTGCCCTTCCATAGATGAGAGCAGGTTCTGGGACTGCGGGGATGGGGCTGCCGGGGCCCCTGTGTGCCATGCCTCTCACCTGGTATTGCAGAAATGGCATCATGAATACGGGGGATCGCTCTCCCAGGAGGTTTTCTGAGGGGTTTCGTGGGCAGCCGGCTTCCTACCTGCACACGTTAACAGCGGCGTCTCTTCCTCACTGCAGCCTGCAGGACGCTGGCATCGGATTCATCCTGGTGATAGACCGGCGGCGGGACAAATGGACCTCCGTGAAGGCATCTGTCCTGCGCATCGCAGTAAGTGCCACTCGGGGCTCTGCCCTGCGCCCGGCCCCTCCCTGGGCTGCGTGACCGCCGCATGGTGCTTTTCCTCTGTGTCTGCCGCAGTTCCTGCTTTGTGCTGAGTGGGACGGAGCCCAGTCCTGGCGGGTGGAGGCGGGCGCCAAGGCCCCCCCGGCATGGGCTCCCGAGGCACTGGTGCCTGGGTGTGAGTTTTCCCAGATGAGGGAACTCTTAGGGAGCCCAGTGTGACTTGAAAACCATTTCCCCAGACAGGGCAGCCCATGTGTTTCTGAACACCGAGTCTGAGATGCTCGGGACTGAATATGCCTCTTACATATTTATACATTAGTGATTTTCTCCTTTCCAAATCGGGCCATCTATCTTTAGCTGCAACACTGAACGAGCCACCACCGCCTCCCGTCCCCAGTGGGATTGAACATGCACCTTCCTCTTACACAAAGCACAACAGTCCCGACCAGGCAGGACGGGGGCTGTGTGCAGAGACGCTCCAGGCTGGAAGTTTGAAGTGATACTGCACAGCTTTTCTACGTGATTTTCTCCTTTCCAAATCGGGCCATCTATCTTTAGCTGCAACACTGAACAAGCCACCACCACCTCCCTTCCCCAGTAACCCAGCCTCGCATGTAGCCACCCTCCTTTCCAAGGACTTTCCCTTGGCGTCCGAGAGTCTGTTTGCAGATTCTGCACGCTGCCTTCCGTAGCAGAAGAGGAGCTGGGTTTGTTGTTGGTTTTAACCCAGAGTAATCATTTAAGAGGGAAGAGATTAAGTCAGCAGAAGCCCCCAAATCTTATTTTTGTCGGTAGCTCCCACCCGTATGCATGACCCCGGCATGGAGCATTTTTCACCCACGCTCGCTCTCTCCACCTGTCAGTCCAAGTTTCATTGCAGCCAAAGGACCAAAAAAGTCTGCCTGTCTGCCAGGAGGTGACCCAGAGCCTGGGTCCAGGCACCTGCATGTTCGCACGCCCGCCACAGCCTGTCCCTCCCAGGCTCTGGGACCCTGGGTCCTCAGCTGTGATGGCACAACTGCTCCAAGCATTCCGCAGCACCAAACCCCAGTGAAGTCAGATTCTCCCAGTGAAGTCAGATTCTCCTGGCCTCTCCTGGGTCCTGCGTTCAGACTATCTTTGGGTTCCCCAGCCCCTCGATGGCTGCTGGCTGCTGCTCCAAGGTTCTGGGTATAGTGAAAGAAGTCATTCCTTTCCCCGCACATTGCCTCATTCCTTCATCTTTTACAAGAATTGGAGGCCCCATATCTGCTCCGATGCCCACAACCTTCATCGTTTTGGTGCAAGCCTGTCCCTGAGCCGCTGGTTCTCACCTAAGTCTTTAGGATGAGGCATCTCCTTGCACCCCCACGGCACCTCTCTGCCTCTCGCCGCGGCTGATCCCCATTCCTGACCCTGCCTTAACCTGGCACACACCGCCTATGGCATCGTTATCTGAAATAATTCAAAACGCTTCAGGATGCTTCCAAAAAAGTAGACGTGTATAGAATCGGTCTTCCTTTGTTATAACAGTGCATTCGTTTGCTTTTGCGTCACTATAAAGACATACTTGAGCTGCGTAATTGATAAAGAAAGAGGCGTAATTGGCTCACAGTTCTGCAGGCTGCACAGGCTGAGCACCTGCATCTTCTCAGCTTCTGGGGAGGCCTCAGGGAGCTGGCAGTTGTGGTGGAAGGCAGCAGGGAGCCGGCATCACATGGTGAGAGAGGGAGCGAGAGAGAAGGGGGAGGTCCCAGACTTTTGAACAGCCAGATCTCGAGTGAACTTACTGAGCGAGAACTCACCCGTCACCAAGGGGATGGCGCTGAGCCATTCATGAGGGGCCACGCCCATGACTTAATCACCTCCCGCCAGGCCCCACCTCAGCACTGGGAATCGCATTTCAATATGAGACTTGGAGGGGACAAAAATCCCATCCATATCAAGCATCCCCAGAAATGTAGAAAGTTCTTTAGATAAAAGCCATCACCAGCTAACAGCAATCTGTGCCTTTCATTATTGTACATTTTAAATGAGTTTGCACATGAAGTCATAGGCAACTCTAAAAATTAAATCACAAGAACCCACGGGGTCAGACACACATGGACGGACAACAGATACTCTTGGGAAGCACACATCAGTCCTGGGCGGGTACCACAATGTTCCCAGCAGGCACGTCATCTTTTAAACAACAGACAACACCGTTACAGCCACATCTTTCACACTTATCTGCCGTTGATATAAACCAGCCATCGGAACGACTCTTAGCAAGACGTGGGTGGTGGGAGTCGGCCTCCCTGCCAGGGCACTTGCAGTGTCAGGACGCACCTGGGTGCCTTTCATGCCTGTGGGGTCCAGGCACCTGCATCTTCACATGCCTGCCACAGCCCGTCCCTCACACGGCTCATGCCTCATTACATGTGCCCCGGCCCGTCTGCTCACGCCACGCTACGTGTGCCCCAGCCCATCTGCTCACACCACGCTACGTGTGCCCCGGCCCCTCTGCTCACGCCGCGCTACGTGTGCCCCAGCTCCTCTGCTCACGCCTCACTACATGTGCCCCGGCCCGTCTGCTCACGCCACGCTACGTGTGCCCCGGCCTGTCTGCTCACGCCACGCTACGTGTGCCCCGGCCCCTCTGCTCACGCCGTGCTACGTGTGCCCCAGCTCCTCTGCTCACGCCTCACTACATGTGCCCCGGCCTGTCTGCTCACGCCTCACTACGCATGCCCTGGAGCCTCTGTTCACGCCTCACTACGTGTGCCCCGGCCCCTCTGCTCACGCCTCACTACAGGTGCCATGGCCCCTCTGCTCACGCCTCACTACAGATGCCCCGGAGCTTCTGCTCACGCCTCACTACGTGTGCCCCAGAGCCTCTGCTCACGCCTCACTACGTGTGCCCCAGTGCCCTCACACACGCATCACCACGTGTGTGTCTCAGATTAATCAGTCACTCCCGGGTTAGATGACAAGAGCTTCCCCAGATACGAGGTTACTTTTTAAGAAATACAAAAATCATTTTCTAAAAGCAAAGTATTTCTGTGAGGTCACCCTACAGGATAGCGAAGCAGCCCACAGCAGACCCGTGATTTAGGTGTCGATCTTCAGCTGCCGAGTGTCCTGTTCCGCTCACCGAGTGTGTGATCGGATGAATTTCTTAAGCAGGCTGGCTCATCTTGAAAGCTCTGTCTTGTGAACATCGTAACTGAACAGTTAGTGTTTGAGTTTTTATTTTTGCATTGATTCTTACACCATAAAAATATGGCTTTTTCGATCCTTCCTTTAATTCTCAGAGTTGACCGACATTGGTTTGGAAGTAACAGAAGCCAGCATTTTCCAGCAAAATCACCCGGAATTCTCTCTGAACACCAGTGCTTTCTTGCTATGATAATTTATGGTCTTTTTTTTTTTTTTGAGACGGAGTCTTGCTCTTTCGCCCAGACCAGACTGCAGTGGCGCTGTCTCGGCTCACTGCAAGCTCTGCCTCTCAGGTTCACGCCATTCTCCTGCCTCAGCCTCCCGAGTAGCTGGGACTACAGGCACCCGCCACCGCGCCCGGCTAATTTTTTATATTTTTAGTAGAGACGGGGTTTCACCCGTGTTAGCCAGGATGGTCTCAATCTCCTGACCTCGTGATCCACCTGCCTCAGCCTCCCAAAGTGCTGGGATTACAGGCGTGAGCCACTGCGCCTGGCTTATGGTCATATTAATACACAGACTCTGTTTGTGTAGTCAGCACGTCCTGAGGTTTTTCTCTGTCCCAGGCACTGCCCAGGCATCACGGATGTGAGGGAGGAAATGAGCAAGGCTCACCGCCAGCTGGACGAGGACAGTTGAGGGGCACAGGCAGGGGCGGCAGGGAGCAGCCAGGAGGGTGGCTGAGCCATGGGGAGGGGGCAGAGTCAGGCCCCACATGCCAGGCCCCATCCACCTGGGCTGTGACCCCGGAGAGAGCGTCTTCCTGTCCCCAGGCCCCTGCTGCCCAGGAGCCCAGCCGCCTCCAGAAGGGTTTGGTGCAGGAGGAGCATGAGCAACTGGCAGGAGGTGATGATGGTGGACACTGGATGGGCCAGGAGACATGGAGCTCACAGCCCTGGCTTCATGAAGGAGAAGTGGGCCACAAGGAGGCAGGAGGTTGGGGGGCGGGCAGTGGTGGCACTGTCATAGGAGCTGGTTGTGCATGTGCTGAGGCTCAGAGGGTCACTGGTCAAGGGAGTGAGGGCAGCTGTGGACCCGGCCAAGCCTGGGTCCTGGGCAGACCAGGAGGGGTGAGGGTCTCTGCAGTGGGGAAGGGGTGGGTGGTGGGGCTGGGAGGAAGCCCCAATCTCTGTCCATGGGCCACGCACTCCCTGGAGAGGGCAGACCAGGGATGACCCCTTGGGTGTTTTGGTTCAGTTTTTTGGAGATGGTGCAGTTGACCTGACGTGGGGACACCAAGTAGTGGCTGCAGCGGGGCACCTGGACACCAACGCCTGGGCTCCAGGCCTTGACAGCGAGCTTTGGCTGGCCTAGGCTTCCACCTAAAGTGGCTTTGGGAAAACTAGCACTTAGCAACAGCCCAGGCCAGCCGAGCCCTCAAGAAGGTTTCCAAACAGGCACAGGCTTTAGCTGCCCGACCCCACCAGGGTGCCCAGCTCATGGTGCTGCAGGCACCACAAAGCAAGCCCATGGCAGAGACTTTACCTCCAAGCGCTCAGCCACCGAGGAAGACGCAGCGCTTATATAATGTGCCGTGATCCGGGGCTATTTTTAGCCACCATATGTGCTGTCTTAAGAGCTGAGCTCTCCCTAATTTGGGGTGTTCTTTTTTCTTTTTTGGATGCCTTCTGCATGGCTTGGAATAGAAAACTTAGACATTGGAAGAGCCAAAATCCAGTGTTCCTAAAACCATGCTCCCAATCCAGAGCAAGACCCATGTGATGCTGAGGGCGTGTGGGAGCAGGATATGTTCACAGCTACCCACCCGGGGGCAGAAAAGACGAGACCCTCTGAGAACTCTCACGTCTCTTCTCCCTTAGACAGTTGTGCGGTCCTCAGATAGAAGCATCTGTTATAAACTGCTGTTGCAAAATCTAACCCTCTTCCACGGTACTGCATGTGTGAGAGTGTGAGAGTGTGTGAGTGTGAGTGTGTGTGAGAGTGTGAGTGTGAGACTGCGAGTGTGTGTGACTGTGTATGCGAGTGTGTGTGAGTGTGTGCGAGTGTGTGTGTGAGACTGTGTGTGAGAGTGTGTGTGTGTGTGGTGAGAGTGTGTGTGTGAGTGTGTGTGTGTGTTCACATTTTGGGAATTTGTAATAAAGTATATATATTCATGTTTAGACCTAGCCTAAATCAAACTAAATCTAGATCCTCAAGTAGGTGGCTGGAGAAAGTGAATCTGATTTTTAGACTGCATGGGGCCAGAACTCTTTTTCCTTTAACGCCGGTGCAGTCTGTGTGTGCAGGAAAGGTAGAAAACAAGGTGTCTGGGGGACCCCAGACTTCTAGGTCGTCCAGCAAATCCTTCACATTGGCAAAGTACGATCGTATAGGGCCCCGCGACCAGATTCCTCCCTTGTGCCAGCTACTGGGGCTCTGCGGAGGAGCTCACCGTGGGGGCTGTGGGGGCGGTGGGAGCCATGGGGGCTGGGGCGGTGGCGGGGGGGTTGGCTGGGGGTGCGGGGAGGCGGGAGGAGCGGTGGGGGCAGGGGCGGAGGGAGCGGAGTGGGGCGGTGGGGGGACGGGGGGCGGCGGGGGGACGGGGGGCGGCGGGGGGGCGGTGGGGGGCGGTGGGAGCGGTGCTAATTCCAGGAGAACTTCCCGGCGGAGGTGATGCTTGGTGAGAGCCTGACGGGGGGAGGAGTTGTCCAGATGGAGGGGGACCAGGAGCTTCCCCTGGGAACACAAAACAGCTGGCTGCCGAGGGAGAGAGGGCCAGGTCCGTGTGCCCCTCTCTGAAGAGGCGAGACCGTCCCCCAGGGCAGGGAACTGAAATGCGCGCTGCATAACTGCGGCGACATGGGGGTGGGGGACCCAGCTCTTCCCAGTGCGGCTGAGCTTTCTCAGAACACGGCTGCTGTGTGCAGCAAGCACCTGCCCAGGTGAGCACAGTCCCACCGTGGTGGACAGAAGGGGACCAGGACCTGCAGGGTGTCTGCTACGCACCAGCTGCTGTGGCAAATGCATTTCAGCGCACCCTGCGCGTTCATCAACCGCCGATTACAGGGGAGGAGCTGGGCTTCGGGGCGACGAGGGAACCTGCCGATGGGGTGGGGCGGCTCTGGGGGCGGCCTGGGCCTTTCTGTCTCTGAAGCCCGAGCTCTCTCCCTACTCCGGTGGTCCCAGGGCCACGGCGGTGGGCAGGGCTGGTCATGCAGAATACTGCAGGGGGAGGCAGCCCGTGAGGCTTCCACGACGCTGAGAGCGTCTATTTAAACGACTGTCCTTCATCCGAAGGTTCGCTCCTGCCACCTAAGCGTGGATTTAACAGCCTTGAGGTATCTAGCAGGGGTGGGAGATCCAGAGGCCCACAGCCCTTCTTCACTGTGTATTTCCTGGAACATGGAATCCAAGGGTCCAGTAACGGCGGCACGAGCCACTTTGCTTCTCTCTCTAAAGACCTCGGAGGCGACACAGTGAATAACAAGGTTGTCTTAGTCCGGGTCTGCTGCTTATATGTCAGAGTATCTAAAACTGGGCACTTTACAACGAAAAAGAATTCATGCCTTACAGTTGAGGAGCCGCATCTGGTGAGATCCCTCTTGCTGGTGGGTCCTGAGGCAGTGTGGGACCTCACCTGGCGAGGGGAGAGTGAGCCAGCCCAGGGCTGCCTCCCCTGCTTACAAAGCCACCAGGCCCCCACCCACCCCTACGACAGCCCATTAATCCGTGAATCCGTGAATGGATGAATCCATTCGTGAGGGTGGGGCCGTCCTGACCCAGTCACCTCTGAAAGGCATTGCCTCTCAATGCTGCCACAAGTTTCGAAGTTTGGTAGGGACGAACATTCCAACCACACCAAATGTGTATTTCAGAATTGCTAAAAGAATCGATTTAAAATGTTCTCAGCGCAGAAAACTGGTGAGTGGGTGAGGTGACGGATCGGTTAATTGGCTTGATTTAATCATTCCACTGAGGATACCTATAGCAAAACATCACTGGGTGCCCCATAAGTAGATACAATCATGATTTGTCAGTTAAACGTTGAAACATTTTTTTAAAAAGATAAACAGAGAAAAAGAAAGAGCTCTGAGACCCAGGCTCACTCAGCGGCTTTTTCTCACAGAAGAGGAAGGAGTCCGGGTCTCCCTGGGACCAGGTGCCTCGTGAGGCTCCGTGTGGGGCCGGGGACCCTGCAGGCCACGCCGGCTTCCCTGACTGATAAACCCAGAGCCGGGCCTTGTCAGTGAGAGGTCAGGGACTGCTGGCTGAGGCTTCTCCGGCGCTGCTCTTCACTCCCCTTGATGCCTGGAGTGAGACTATTTGCAGGGTTTATTTTTTTCAGCTTAGAGCTCGTTGGCGCGGAGTCAGAGCCCCTGCATCCCGGTGGCTCAGGCATTTGAGTGAAGGTTGGATCAGGAGGGAGAGGAGATGCAGCTGCCCCATGCATGGAGGAGAAGAGCTGTGAGCTGCAGCAGCCTCGTGTCTTTTTCCTCTCAACTTTCAGTTCAGAAAAATTTCAGACCTACAGAAAACTTGGGAGAGTCTCATAGTGAACAAACCTCAGCTGTGGTCATTAACAAAGTGCCCATTCGTGTGTGTGTGTACAAAAACACACAGACACATCACACACACACAGACATAGACACAGACATGTACACACATCACACAGACACATCACACAGACACAAAACACATCACATAGACACATACACAGACACACACACATATATACACATATACCCACACATACATCACATAAACACACACACATATCACACAGACATGCATACACTCAGAGACATACATCACACAGGCACAGAGACACATCACACACACACAGACCCACAAACACACACATATATACACATATACACACATCACATAAACACAGACACACACACACACGTTTTGCTGGTGAGAGCCGGCTCTGCCATTGTGTCTGTTCATCCCGGATTGCTGACATGGTGTCTCCTGAGAGGAGCCACCCTCTGCGTAACCACAGGCGAGTCAGCATCACCGCCACACTGCCCTCTGGACGCCCACACATGGGGTTTTCTCCATGTGCCCCGTCATGTCCTTCCTGTATTTGTTAAAATTCAGGCCCAGTGAAGGACGGCGCCCCCGTCAGCTGTCCACCCTTCTCGGTTGTCTCTAATAAATCCAGGTCCAGTGAAGGACGGCGCCCCCGTCAGCTGTCCACCCTTCTTGGTCGTCTCTAATAAATCCAGGTCCAGTGAAGGACGGCGCCCCCGTCAGCTGTCCACCCATCTCGGTTGTCTCTAATAAATCCAGGTCCAGTGAAGGACGGCGCCCCCGTCAGCTGTCCACCCATCTCGGTCGTCTCTAATCCACCCAGTTGTTGGTTTTTGTTTTGCTTTCTGTCTTTTGTGAGATTGAGATTTGAGAAGGGTTGAAGCCAGTTGCTTTGTGGAATATCCTTTCATCTGGTTTCCTTGTAATTATGTTCCACGTGGTCCTTTGGGGTGGGAATTCCAGTGGGTGAGCTTCTGGGGCAGCCCGTGGAGGCCCACGATGTCCATGTGTCCCGTGATTGGGGCAATGTCATGCTCAGACGGCCAAGGAGGCATCTGGATTTCCCCAGGAGAAAGTGCCTCTCCTCTTGGTAATCAGTGGGTCACGTGTGGTGATGTTCAGGATGGGGCAAAGGTCCCGTGGCTGAGGTGTCCACTGACCGTTTCTGCCTGAATGGGTGGTTCGGTGGTGGTTGCCACAGGGCTGTGTTTTCAAGGGGAGCAGCAGGTGCCTGGCGTCTGCATCCATACCTGCCTGGGAGACTCCTTCCATTTCTTACTCCGTCACCTCCTGTGTCCCTGCAGCTGTGTCTCCGGTGATCTTCCCTGTATTCTCCGCCTCTGCAGAGTGAGGTTTTGCACTGATTGCGAAGTAAACATGCATGCCCCTTCAGGGTCCTGGCCCTTAGGGAGCTGGTTAACAAGTCGACCAGAAAAACAACCCGAATACTCCTCAACTCTTGATGGGAGCTCAGTTCACACGGCTCCAAATCGGTGAAATGCAACCAACGCTGGGCAGAACCTTGGCAGAACTTTGCTGGTGTCTGCTGAGAAGCCAGGGGGAGGTTCTGGGGCTTGGCTTGAGCTGTGGGGTGAGTGTGGGAGAGACAGCGAGCTCCCTCCCATCAATCAATCAACAGACTGTCCTATTTTCATAGTAGTCCCCGCCCAAATGTCATTCGAGTCCAATCTCAGGATCCTGGATGTTCGCCTGTTCTCCAGGTCTGCTTCCTGTGAAATTCATGGAGATTATTGTACATTCTGGAGTGGGAGTGCAATTGGATGTGTGTGTGCAGATTCTCCCTGTATTTTCTCCCAGGCTTTCTAGAGGACCATTTGCTAGGGGACCAGTCCCCAAACAGCCGCGCTTTTAGGATTGGTTTTAGGAGCAATGGCCTCACGCACACGGCAGCGACCATCCTGAGCACTCGTGTCTGAACATCCGCAGGAGCAGGGTCCATGCCCATTGTTTTCCTCACCCGGTCCAGCGTCTCTGATTCCAGCTCTAACATCTTCTTCATCTGTTAACACAGAGACACAAACAAACTTTCAAATGCATATATTTATATAAACTTGTGTTTATTTTTTGGCTACTGTCAGACAAATGTAATTGGTGAGGTTTCAGCTGCTCCGAAATTAAATATAAAATGTCAAGCTGGATAGGTGTGGCTTGGAGCAGACCTTAAGGAATGTGATTTGAACTTACGGAGGGTTTTTCAAACAGGGTTCCCCAAAGTACCCAGTTCTACAAAGCTCCCAGCATGTCCTGTTGCTTTAGCTGCATTGGTAAATATATGCAGTAATTGTTTTGTGAGTCTCTAAGAATATTAACTCAGAAACCAGTGAACTCTTTTTCTATCTCCAGACTACAATGCTGTGGTCGTCACACATGTCTGTTCCTAAATTCATCCAGGTCAGCTCAGAAAATGAGCAATGTTGTTTTCATATTAGATAGAAACCTATAGGATTACCTTATTGTTGAGTAATTTACAAAAAGGCTTGACAGCCTCCATCCTAAATTCTTCATCCAGTTACCATTTATACTTACCCCCATCTTTTAAAATAAAGTTTTTATTTTAGACCTTTCCCCAGCTTTTAATACAAATGGGTCGACTCCAATTCAGAGAAAATTTAATTTGCTGTTATATTTATTCAAAGTATGTGTTTGTGTACATCGTTAGCACCTTCTCACTCAGCTAGGATCTTCCAATTTATTCTATATAATATAATGATCCAATAACTTAAAATATGAAACCCAAAAAGTGAGCCGAGGAAGAGGGGTCATGTTTGATGCTGGCAGAGCCTCCAGGGACCGGCCTTGCTGCGGGGGTACGCTTCACTCCCAGAGGCTTTAGGGGCAAATAGCTGCACCTGTTGGAGACGTGAACCCCCCCCCCCAAAACACACACACACACACACACACCTGGCTTCATCTCCGAGCTTCAGGCTCTCAGCTTGTCCTTAAAGATCCAGGTGATAAAAACGACAGTGAAATGTAGAAGAGCATGATTCATTGCACCTCCAGAAAAAAACTGGTTTTCCGTAAATAGTGGTGTCCAATTTCTCAGCAATGTGAGGGATTTTCAGTCCGCTCCTTGCTGAGACACAGAATCTGCCCTGGGGCGTCCCACTCTTTGGGGCTTGCTTCTCAAAGGAGAACTGCCCAGGCGCCCCATCCACCAGGATCGCGCTCCCCGCAGATGCTCAGCTCACGATTCCCTGCTTGTAATTCAGCCTGTCCATCACACCATCTCACCCACACGTGCTCCCTGCAGAAGGTGAATGGCCGTGGCCTTAGTCTACGTCCAGGGGTCGTGTGAGATGGTGGGGCAGAGAGGGCTCAGATGTAGGGCCCCTCCAGAGTACTTCCCTGAGGGCCGCAGCTGGAGGGAATGGGTGTGGAGAGCAGCGGAGACAGGAGAGTCCCCCGGGAGCCATCAGCCTCCCCTCCCTCATCCACTCTGCAGCAGACACCCACAGAGCACCTGCCAAGTGTGCCAGCCACTAAGGGCCATGGTCCCTGCCCTCCCCACGCAATGCAAATGAAGCAGAGGTCTCCATGGGAGGGGTCCTGTGGGAAAGGTGTGCAGTGTCCACCCAGCAACAGGACATTGTCCACCTGCCCTGGACGGGGAGGGTGGCCGCCCAGCGACTGTGCCCTTAGTTTATGCACATGGGGCAGGGACACATCTCTGGTTTTAATTCCTACAAGGCAGGTGACCTGGTCCATGTTTGGGTGCTGAGTGTTTGGGAACTGAGTGTTTGGGTGCTGAGTGTTTAGGTGCTGTGTGGGTGCGGAGTGTTTGGGTGCTGAGTGTTTGGGTGCTGAGTGTTTAGGTGCTGTGTGTTTAGATGCTGTGTGGGTGCGGAGTGTTTGGGTGCTGAGTGTTTGGGCACTGAGTGGGCGCTGAGTGTTTGGGCGCTGAGTGTTTGGGCACTGAGTGTTTGGGCGCTGAGTGTTTGGACACTGAGTGTTTGGGTGCTGAGTGTTTAGGTGCTGTGTGGGTGCGGAGTGTTTGGGTGCTGAGTGTTTAGGTGCTGTGTGTTTAGGTGCTGTGTGTTTGGGCGCTGAGTGGGCGCTGAGTGGGTGCTGAGTGGGTGCGGAGTGTTTGGGTGCTGAGTGTTTAGGTGCTGTGTGTTTGGGTGCTGAGTGTTTGGGCACTGAGTGTTTGGGTGCTGAGTGTTTGGGTGCTGAGTGTTTAGGTGCTGTGTGGGTGCGGAGTGTTTGGGTGCTGAGTGTTTAGGTGCTGTGTGTTTGGGTGCTGAGTGTTTGGGTGCTGAGTGTTTAGGTGCTGTGTGGGTGCGGAGTGTTTGGGTGCTGAGTAGGTGCTGTGTGTTTGGGTGCTGAGTAGGTGCTGTGTGTTTGGGTGCTGAGTGTTTAGGTGCTGAGTGGGCACTGAGTAGGGGCTGAGTGTTTGGGTGCTGAGTGTTTAGGTGCTGTGTGTTTGGGTGCTGAGTGTTTCGGCGCTGAGTGGGTGCTGAGTGTTTGGGTGCTATGTGTTTGGGTGCTGAGTGCTTGGGTGCTGTGTGGGTGCTGAGTGGGCGCTGAGTGGGTGCTGAGTGGGTGCTGAATGTTTGGGTGCTGAGTGTTTAGGTGCTGTGTGTTTTGGTGCTGAGTGTTTAGGTGCTGTGTGTTTGGGTGCTGAGTGTTTGGGTGCTGTTTAGGTGCTGTGTGGGTGCTGAGTGTTTGGGTGCTGTGTTTGGGTGCTGTGGGTGCGGAATGTTTGGGTGCTGTTTTGGCACTGAGTGGGTGCTGAGTGGGTGCTGAGTGTTTGGGTGCTGTATGTTTGGGCGCTGAGTGTTTGGGTGCTGAGTGTTTGGGCGCTGAGTGTTTGGGTGCTGTATGTTTGGGCGCTGAGTGCTTGGGTGCTGAGTGTTTGGGCACTGAGTGTTTGGGTGCTGTGTATTTGGACACTGAGTGTTTGGGCGCTGAGTGTTTAGGTGCTGTGTGTTTGGGTGCTGAGTGTTGGGCGCTGAGTGGGTGCTGAGTGTTTTGGCACTGTTTGGGTGCTGAGTGTTGGGTGCTGAGTGTTTGGGTGCTGAGTGTTTAGTAGCTGTGTGTTTGGGTGCTGAGTGTTTAGTAGCTGTGTGTTTGCTGTGTGTTTGGGTGCTGAGTGGGCACTGTGTGGGCGCTGAGTGGGCGCTGAGTGTTTGGGTGCTGTGTGTTTGGGTGCTGTGTGTTTGGGTGCTGTGTGTTTGGATGCTGAGTAGGCGCTGAGTGTTTTGGTGTTGAGTGTTTGGGTGCTGAGTGTTTCGGCGCTGTTTGCGTGCTAAGTGTTTGGGTGCTGAGTGTTTCAGCGCTGTTTGGGTGCTGAATGTTTGCGTGCTGAGTGTTTGGGTGCTGAGTGTTTCGGCGCTGTTTGGGTGCTGAGTGGGCGCTGAGTGTTTGGGTGCTGAGGACAGACTTGTCAAGGTCTTGCTACTAGGATTCCACAACTGTGGAAAAGGCATTGTATAATCCTGAGTGAGGTCCCAGCCACTTATGTTGCAATCCCAGAGCTGGGTTGGAACTTGGGGTGTGCGATCTAGAATTCCCGCCTGAGACCATGTTGTCAGCAGTAGAGATGAGCCCAGGTGTCCCTGCAGCCAGCGTGGCCGGAGGGCCCAGCCTTGGCCCACGCCCCACACGTCCCCTGACTTCAGACCCTATCCCAGCTTCCTGACCTCAGGGCCCTCTTCTTATGGTCCTCGCTAGGCCAGCCTGGACATTGGAGTGTAGCTGGGACAGTGCCCAGGCAGGACATCCTGGCGAGTCGGTCACTCCTTCTCTAGTCCTTGCTGCTATATTCCTTTCGGGCTTTAGGGCAATGCCATTCTTTTCTATGTCATATTTTAGGTGCATTTAACTTAGTTATCCAGAAATCAAACTCAGTTGCTTCACAATTTCTTTTTTGGTGATGGGGTCTCCCTGGATTTCAGCATCTGGACATAACTTGGCATCGAGAGCAGCTGTCACTGCACATCTGTCATCACGGCTTTTGAGCGCTTCCTTGGTGCAGGCATCCACTGAATGCCAGCACGCCTTGGTCCATTTCATCTTCGAAAGGGTGTCATGAGTAGACACTGCTGCTCTCCCCACTTTCCCAATGGAGAAGCTGAGACACAGAGAAGGGGAGTGACCTACCCAAGGTCCCACGCCTTGTAAGAGGCAGAGCCGGTTTCCAAATAAATTCATGTAACTGTGTCCAAGGCCGTGTGTGCACACCAGGGCACAAGATTATTTTTATTTTTGTAGGTAACACACATATGTGTCTATGTTGCTTTTATAAAATTTGACAAGTGTCTTGGTTTCCTGGGGCCATGGTAACAAAGTAACTACAGACTGGCCACTGGACGCACAGAAGCCCTTCCCTCCCAGCCCTGGAGGCGGAGTCTGAACTCAGGCGTGGCCGGGGCAGGCTCCTTCCAAGGCTACGGGGAGCGTCTCTCTGCTCGAGGCCTCTCTCCAGCTTCTGGCCTGGCTGCCTCCTGGGTCTCCCTGGGTGTGGAAGCACCTCCCCAGCCTCCACCAGCAAATTCTCTGGGAGCTCTCCACGCGGTGCTGGGATCAGGGCCTGCCCTAATGACCTCGTTTTAGCTTGGTTACCTCTGTAAAGACACCGTCACCAACCAAGGTCACATTCGGAGGCACTGGGAGTTAGGCTTCAACATCATAATTTGGGGGGACACAGCTCAGCCCCAACAACTGTCGTAAGCTTTGGAATTTTACATTTGTAAGCAGCATAACGTTCTACCAAGGCATGAGGCTTTTCCTCTTTTCTTTTAGAAAAGGGTGATGCTTCTAACAGAGGCCAGCATCTCTACCACGTTTATCTCAGCATAAACCTGCTGTGTTGAGGATGCCCAGCCCGCGAGCTGCGCCTCCCCGGTCAGCCCAGCGTGCAGGCACCGCGCTGGGGGGCTGCTGTCCGCACAGCACGCTGCAGGCTCTTGTCTCTCGCCCTCTCCCGCAGGCATCTTTCCCGGCAAACCTGCAGCTCGTCCTCGTGCTTCGCCCGACGGGTTTTTTCCAAAGGACTCTCTCCGACATCACTTTCAAATTCAATAGAGATGACTTTAAGATGAAGGTGCCGGTAAGTGCCCCCCGCCTCTGTCCTGCGGGAGCAGAACAGAACTAATTGCCGTCCTGGCCTATCTGTGATCATTGAAATCCTCAAGGAGCTGACTTCAGGGCCACGCGGTCAACAAAACCCCACAGGACCTGGTGGGAAGTTGCACCTCCTCAATGCTGTCAGAAGCAGCGCAATCCTTTCTTCCTCCACCCCGCCCCCAGCCCCCACCCCACCAGAGGTGCACAGAGCATCAACCTCAGACAGGCCACCATGTGGGCGTCCCATCAGGACGCAGGTCACGTGACATTCATACCCCCAGGAAAACTGCAGAACTCGAGACCCTAAGGGCTGAGAGTTCCCCCGCCGACCTGTGAGGAACTCAGCCCAGGCCCTGCCTGCGCCCCAGGAATGAGAGAAGGGCTGGGAGGGAGCTGTAAGCATCTCTGGACCTAGGAGGGAGCACCCACTGCTGACAGGGAAGGGCCAGACCTGTCCTGGAGCAGCCAACAGGGTGACCCCTGCCCGATCGCCACCACACTATCCCGGCACAGGGCAGCGTCTCCCAACCCTGCCCACTGAGAAGGCACCTTCAGCCCTGATCCACTGTCCTTTAAAGAACAAAGGCTTCACAAAGTCCCTTAGAGCCTGTGGAGCCCGGTCACCAGCCCGAGCCGTGTAGCTCCCCCGGAGATCCCTAGTCAGCTGCCTCGGCGAGCTCACATCTTCTCTGCCACAAAGAGAACAGAGACATGTGGGCCAGCACCAGGCACCTCAGAGCCCCCCACGGCACCAGCCAGACACTGCTGGAAACCAGGCAATCTGGGGTGCAGGTCGCTCACTGTGAAGCTACTCCTTGTGCCCTGGGAATCAGGTGGCACCAGCCCTCCTCCTCCACCCTCATTGCACTACAGCCTCAATGCCAAACATGCAAGAGCCCTTCTCTGACAGAGAAGAAAACTGGACCTGGGGCCTTTCCCCGTGTACTGCCCCCTTCCCCTCCCCTTCCCTCCCCCTCTCCCTCCTTTCCCTCCCCTCCCTTCCCCTCCCCCTCCTTTCCCTCCCTTCCCCCTCCCCTCTTTTCCCCCTCCCCCTCCTTTCCCCCTCCCCCTCCTCCTCCCCTCTTTTCCCCCTCCCCTTCCTCCTCCCCCTCCCCCCTCCTCTCCCCCTGCCCGAGACAGCCCTGGGGGCCACAAGGCCCCATCCACTCTACCCAACCCCATGCAGTCCACTCCGGGTGTCGCCCATGACCCTGGTGCCTGGCCTGCAGCAGTAACTGCAGGTGCAGGGCGGTCTGCATGGCACCCATGGGGCTCTGTGCCATCATGCTTTGGTGGCCCCAGAACCACCAGCTTCCAAGCCATTGGGAAGCTCTGTGCATGCACCGTTTTTCGTAGCCTTGGAGAAGCCTTAGTTTCTGAACAGTCCGTTCCCTAGAGACGACTAGCGACAAAACCGTGCAGAGCAGGGACTTGTGGGCAGTGGGAGGCTCATGTCCTGACACCAGGATGAGCTAGGCATTGCGTGTGCAGCTCAGCACCCTGCAGACAGCGCCTCTCGTGGCGGCATGTGCAGCTCAGCGCCCCGCAGACAGCGCCTCTCTTGGTGGCGTGTGCAGCTCAGCGCCCCGCCGACAGCACCTCTCATGGTAGCGTGTGCGTGTTATGGCCCTTATGGTAGAGATAACTCCATGCGCCCTCCTTCCCTCCTATTTGGCAGGCACTGCACACTAGCCATAGGCTTTGTGACCACAGACGTGTCACGGGGAGCAAGACTGACCTCGCGAGTCACCCATGCCACAGGCTCCCCTGCACAATGGCTCCACAGCAAGCCGTCAAAATGGGTTTCACAAAAATCACTGGCATCTTCAAACTCACAGCCCCACTTAAATAATTCTTGAAATTAGAGTGGATGTTGTGAAGGATGCAGTTGTTGACACATGTGTGTCCGTGTTTCAGTGCTGTGTGCTGAACTCAGCCGTAGAAAGGAGACATGAGGGAGAACAGTGGCCCCGGCACCTCTGCTGCCGTGACTGACTATCCAAACCCATGGATGGAGTGACCTCAAAAAGGGCAAGAGAAATGCAGAAAAATGAAGACAAGGCATGTGTAGAGGAGCTTATTCGGCCGTCACAACCACAGGTTTCCCGGGTAACCATAACCGTATGGGAACTGCCAGCCACTCTCCCCATCCGGCCTCAGTGGTGGTGTGTTGATTTCAACTGGTGTCTACAATGACCGCGGGGTATTTTCGGCAGGAACAGGGACAAAGATGATCATCTTTGCCATCAAAGCACTGTTTGATGATGTTGCTGGAGGAGGTGTAAACGCCTGTTGCGTGTCCTTGGCCGTCACAGGCCACACTCGTGTTGAGTTTTGTGCACCTCCAACAGCGCCATTTGCTGCTCACCGTGGCATGATGAGCTCAGGCACAACATGCCCATTTACAAAGGAGGCAGCTGAGACACAGAGAGAGTGGGCGGCTGGCCTGCGGGCGAGTGGGACCCACATCCGGGTCCACACAGGTCTGAGGCCAGGTACCCCTGTCCGCACAGCCGCCCACAGTGTCCAGACACCCCTGCCTAAACAGCCGCCCACAGCGTCCAGACACCCCTGCCTAAACAGCCGCCCACAGCGTCCAGGCGCCCCGTCCGCTCAGCCGCCCACAGTGTCCAGACACCCCTGCCTAAACAGCCGCCCACAGCGTCCAGACACCCCTGTCCACACAGCCGCCCACGGTGTCCAGGTGCCCCTGTCTGCACAGCCGCCCCCAGTGTTCAGGCGCCCCGTCCACACAGCTGCCCATGTTGTCCAGGGTTTGGATAAAATCTAGGCTTTGCTTTGCAAGCTGTCAGACGGGACCACAAAATGGGTCTCCTGAGGTTTAGCTCAGGGGTTATTTGACACCACATCATGTATTATTAAATACTGTATCAGTCTAGAGTGGAGACTCTCAACTGGGGGTGATTTTGCCAGATAGTCAGTCACGGCAGCAGAGGTGCCAGGGCCACTGTTCTCCCTCATGTCTCCTTTCTACGGCTGAGTTCAGCACACAGCACTGAAACACGGACACACATGTGTCAACAACTGCATCCTTCACAACATCCACTCTAATTTCAAGAATTATTTAAGTGGGGCTGTGAGTTTGAAGATGCTGGTGATTTCTGTGAAACCCATTTTGACGGCTTGCTGTGGAGCCATTGTGCAGGGAAGCCTGTGGCATGGATAACCCATGAGGTTGGTCTTGCTCCCCGTGACACGTCTGTGGTCACAAAGCCTATGGCTAGTGTGCAGTGCCTGCCAAATAGGAGGGAAGGAGGGCGCACGGAGTTATCTCTATCATAAGGGCCATAACACGCACACGCTACCACGAGAGGTGCTGTCGGCGGGGCGCTGAGCTGCACACGCCACCACAAGAGGCGCTGTCGGCGGAGCTCTGAGCTGCATCCCATCCACACAGCCACCCACAGCATCCAGGTGCCCCCATCTGCACAGCCACCCACAGCGTCCAGGTGCCCCCATCCACACAGTCACCTGCAGTGTCCAGGTGCCCCCATCTGCACAGCCACCCACAGCATCCAGGTGCCCCCATCCACACAGCCGCCCGCAGCATCCAGGCAGACGTGGTCCTCTCTGTGCTGCTAGGTGTTCTGCTGATGGGGCAGCTCTTTTGGGAGCCAACAATAATCCCAAACACCACCACGCATTCCCTTTCTCCTCCAGGTCATAATGCTGAGCTCCGTACCAGACTTACACAGTTACATCGATAAGTCGCAGCTGACCGAGGACCTGGGCGGGACCCTGGACTACTGCCACTCCCGGTGGCTGTGCCAGCGCACGGTGAGCCGCGTCGGGGCCAGCGGGGCTGGCTGATACCAGCTCGAGTACTTCCACAGAATTGCTCTTGCATTACAACACGGCCCTTTCCAAAAACATGTTCACATTAACAGTCGTTTTCTTTCCCAAGAATGAGGAGATGGTCTCAGTGGACCTTAGTCATTGTAAAGAAGTAACATGAGTAATAAGTTTGGGAGTGGCTTTCTCTGGGCTTGGAGACCAAAAAAAAAAAAAAAAAAAACCCTTGCATTGTGGTTTGCAACACTCACTGCTCTCAACAGGGAGAGGCAGCGCAGGCACAGGCGACTCTAGGTGATGGGCACGTGTGTAGAGTGTGCCTGGTATGTTTCTGAAGAGGTCGAGGAGGGCAGGACGCTATGGGAAGGCGTTCACCGTCCTCGCATCAGGCGGTCTCGCCTGATGGGTCTGTGCGGGAACCATTTCCGCCGGTGTCTGCTTTCAGGGCAGCAGGAGGTGGGTGCAGTGCACAAGGCATGCAATTGTGTTTTCTCTGTCCCCAAGGCCATCGAAAGTTTCGCCCTCATGGTGAAGCAGACGGCTCAGATGCTGCAGTCCTTCGGGACCGAGCTGGCCGAAACAGAGCTGCCCAATGACGTCCAGTCGACAAGCTCAGTGCTGTGTGCTCACACAGAGAAGAAGGACAAGGCGAAGGTACATGGGGGGCACTCCGGTTGGAAGCTGTGGGGGGCTCCGGTCAGTCGGAAGCTGTGCAGGGCTCCGGTCGGAAGCTGCAGGGGGTCTTTCGTCCCAGTGGGAGTTTGTGTCAGCAGCACGTAAGACCAAGAAGTCAGCAGGCTTGAGATGACTTTTGATGGCGATTAGCTCGGCAACCTCTCTGATGAGAATGGAATAAAAGGAGTGTAAATGAACCCTGTAGATTGCCAGCTGCGGCTGCCGTTCTGGCGTTGGGTCAACCGTTGGCCCTGGGCGGCTGTGGCTTCAGGAGTGGGATCAGGGGCGGCTCTCCTCTCAGGAGCACTTTTGGCTGTCTGTGTGGGGAGCTCCCAAATAGACATCTCTTGCTTCTGAGTGTGACCGAGACAGGATGTCTGTGCCGGTTTCTCATGCCGAGCAGGCGATGAAGTGGTGGTTGGAATTGCTGTTTGCAGAACACTCCCAGTGCTCACGTGTCCACAGCACTTGCTGGAACAAACGTATTCTGAGGAGCACATGCTCCCTGCTCTGTTCTGCCCCTGGCCCACCGGCACGCTGCTGGCTTTGCAGCAGTGGTGGCCCAGGGCCATGACCTGCTGGTGTGTCCCCGAGGACTGTGCCTCTGTGCTCACCAGGCCACTCCACCGTGAGGACACTGAGGACCAGGAGCAGGCACCATGAGAAAGCCTGGTCTCCAGTGACTCTTTCACCTTAACCCGTTGCCCTGAGTGACCTGTAATGGCAGCTTTGCCCCGGGGCACACAGGAGTGAGTGAGTCCCCGACATCGGCCCGCCTGCCCGCACAACCCCACAGAAGAGACTGGGAAGACTCAGGGGTCGGGGATTGACCCCTTCCTCAGCCCCGCCCCCTCAAGAGCAAGGCCCCACGAGGGCTGCACTGTGTGCCTGGACGGGGCCGGGGTGCGAGGCTGCATTCTCTCCACAGGAGGATTTGAGGCTGGCACTAAAAGAGGGGCACAGTGTCCTGGAGAGCCTCAGGGAGCTGCAGGCTGAGGGCTCAGAGTCCAGTGTGAACCAGGACCAGCTTGACAACCAGGCCACCGTGCAGAGGTGAGGCCCGGCCGCCTTCATGCCCTCATCCTGTCCCAGTCCAGGGCAGGATCCTCTCAAGCACACAGCTTCTGCGAAAGAAAGAGGCCATGGAAAAAGCAAGCAGCGTGGCAGGCAACCCCACTCCCGGCCAGGGCCAGCACAGCAGCCAGCCTCCAAGCCTCTGTGTGGACCTGGCTCCTCCTGCTGAAATGCTTTTCTCTTGAACCCCACAGAAAGCCACTGTTTTGGGGACAATTTCCTAGAGCAAACACCCTTTTGCAGGCATGAAGGAGGTGTTAGGGGAAGCAGAGGCGATGGAGCGCCTCAGACCTGGGGCTTCTGCATTCCAAGCGGGGCTTCCACGGACAGGGAGAAAGCTCGGGGTTCTCCTCGCTGCAGCTAGTGTTTCTTACTTTCATTGTAAAAGGTGTGATTCTCATATTTCTCCCTTGGGCTTCCAGCTTTTTAGCAGCACAGGGTAGAGCACTTGTGTGCTCGGCATGGTGCTCTAGGATGTCCAGAACTCCCTGAGCGTCCCCCTCACCTCCCCCAGAACTCCCCGAGCCTCCCCCGTCCCATCCTCCCCAAGACTCCCCAAGCCTCCCCTGTCCCATCTGGCTGGTGGGTGCTATCAGCCCCGCCTCCCAGCTGAGGAGCAGGACCCGCACAGCTGGACAGCGGCTTGTCCGGCAGGGCCGTGCGGGGTGCACCCAGGCCTGGACCAAGCTGGTCCTTTTGACTCTCAGCTGCCTTTGACTCCCACGCAGTGTGGCCCACGCCCTGAGCTGCCTTCTGTGCCAGGGACACGCCAGAGGCCCCGGGGGCTCAACGGCGCATCCTTGAGGGGCTCCTCGTAGATGGGGTGCCGTGACCCACGAGGCAGAGGCTGCAGCACAGCCCATGAGGGTGGGCCCTGTCCTGGCCTGTGTCGGGCACCTTGTCAGCTTCCCAAAGACTCAGTTTCCTCATCTATAAAGTGAAGCTGATCCGCGCACGCCTGGCAGGGTGGGCGTGGGGCTGACTGGGTGGTGCACAGCTGGAGTCCCAGCTACTCGGAGGCAGAGGTTGCAGTGAGCCGAGATTGCACCACTGCACCCAGCCCAGGTGATGGAGCCAGACCCTATCTCAAAAAATAAATTTTAAAAAAAGTTTTTTAATTTTTAAAAAATAAAAATGAACAAACTCGGCGGCTCAGCCTAGTCGCAGTGACCTAGAGGGAGAGAAGCAAGAAGGAAAGCACACAGCCCCTGATGCTTTCTCCAGGGCCTCCCTCCCATGCTGACCGCCCTGAGCACCCGCAGATCCCAGGTTTAGGTGCAGGGAGTGAGCGGAGGCCAGGATCTCAGGAAGGCCCGGGGTGGAGATGAGCCTTGGGGTCGCTCGAACACCCACTGCGCTCCACGTTTCGTGGGGCGCCGGGGGCCACACAGACAGTCAACTCCTCCTCTTTCCCAGGCTCCTGGCCCAGCTGAACGAAACCGAGGCTGCCTTCGATGAGTTCTGGGCAAAGCATCAGCAGAAGCTGGAGCAGTGTCTGCAGCTCCGGCACTTTGAGCAGGGCTTCCGGGAGGTGAGTGTCCCTGGGTGGAGCCAGCAGCCGCCCTGATGCCCACGGGGCCTCCTGTGCCTGTGCCCTGGTCCCAGTGCCAGGAGCTGAGCCGTGCCACCCAGTTGACTTTGGCTTAATGCAGAAAAGTCTCCACTTGCCAGGTGGAGCCTGTGAGATGAAGTCAGGCTGAGCCTTGAAATGCACGATTGATGACTGCATCATTGTATAGAAAGGTGATTGAAAATCGGCTCACTGGGATGCACTTACACTGCATTATTCGTAAAGTAGCAGGAAGCCTTTGCTCCCCCTTCATAGTCATTTGCATGCTCCTTTATTCAGCAAGCATGTAGGATGTGCCTGCTGTGTGCCAGACTGTAGGACGGTATCACAGTCATGAGGTGCACGGCAACACGGCCAGTGCAGCCAGACCCAGACGTCTCCCTCCTGCAGCCCTTCGTGGACTCACCCGTGTTCCTCCCAGCCCACCCCTCCTCAGCCCCCGGCAACCACTCATCTGCTTCTGTGGCTGTACTTTTGCCATTTCAAGAATGTGACATAAAGGAATCCCACAGAATGTCACACTTGGGATTGGTTTGTTTGCTCAGCACAGCTCTCTGCAGACCCCCAGGTGCCGGTGGCTCACTCATTGTGTTCCCCGGTGTGGACGGACCACAGTTCTTTCAATCATTCACCTGTTGAAGGGTATCTGGGTTGTTTCTGGATTTGAGTATTACAGATAAAGCTGTTACAAACATTCATATACTGATGTTGGTGTAAATGTAAGTTTTCATTTCTTTGACTTAAATGCCCAGAATGTAATTGCAGGGTTATATAGTAGTTGCATGTTTCATTTAAGAAAGTGCCAAACGGTTCTCAGCGTATGAGAGACTAGTTGCTTCCCCTTTCCCCAGCACGTGGTGGTGTAGTGATTCTTTATATTATGCTCACATCCTGATGTGTGTGCCATGGAATCTCACGGTGGGTTTCCGTTGCGTTTCACCAGTGCTGATGGCGCTAAACACCTTTCCACGTGCTTATTTGCCATTCGCATATCCTCTTTGGTAAAATGTCTTATTTCTGTTGCCCATTTTCTAACTGGATTGTTTGGTTTTGTGCTTTCATTTTACGGTTTTGTTACATTTTGAGAATTCCTTATATACTGCAGATACTAGTTCTTTGTCACATATGTGGTTTGCGAATATTTTCTCCTGGTCTGTAACTTTTCTTTTCATCCTCTTAACAGGGTTTTTCACGTAGCCAAAGCATTTAATTTTGACGAACTCCAATTTGTCAATTTCTCCTTTTAAGGATTATACTTTTGGTCCTAGATTCCAAGTATATTCCCCTAAGCCTTTTTCCCCCCAAATCTCATAGTTTTACATTGAAGTCTATGACCTAATTTGAGCTAATTTTTGTATAAGGTATGAGAATTAGATCATGATTTGTTTTACCTCTGGATGTCCAATTGCTGTAGCACTGTTTGTTGAAAAGGCCCTTTCTTCCACTGGATTTCTTCTCCACCGTTGTCAAAACTCTGGGCACATTTGTGTGGGTCTGTTCTGGAGACTTTCTATTCAATTACATTTATCTACATACCTGTTCCTCTGTCTGAACCACAAGGTCTTAATTACTACAACTACATAATGTCTTGAAATCAAGTACACTCATTCTTCCCTCTTTGTTTTCTTTTTCAAAATTGTGTTAGCTTCTAGTTCTTTTGCCTTTTCATGCCAATTTTAAAATTATCTTGTCTACATATATAAAAACAAATTTCCTGGGGTTTTCACAGGAGTTGTGTTAAACCTATATTTTAAGGAGAATCAGTGTGTTTACTGTGTTGAGTCTTCTAGTCAACAAACATGGTATTCTCAACATTTGATTTCTTTCACCAGTGTCGAGTAGTTCTCAGCACACAAGTTCAGTACGTATTTTGTTTGACTTACCTTTAATATTCCATTTTAAGAAGTCACCACAGTATTATATTTTTAATTTTGGCATTTATGTATTCATTGCTGCATATAGAAATACGATTGATTTTTGTATATTTATATTGTCTCCTGCGACCTTGCTGAGCACACGTATTCGAGATGGTTTTTTGTAAAGTCCTTGAAATTTTCCATATAGACCATCATGTCATGTGCAAATAAGGACAGTTTGGTTTCTTCCTTTTTGAAGATATGCCTTTTATTCTACCCGCACCTGCAACACCCTGCCCCACCGCGTACTGCCCCCAACTAGAGCTTCCACCATCTGATAAGAGTGGCGAGGCTGGACATCTCTGCCTTGTCCCCAACCTTAGGAGGAAAGTGTTTAGTTTTTCACTATCAGGTGTAATGTTAGTTGTAGGATTGTTGTAGATGCTCAATAAAACTATCTTGGCCTAGAGATTTCTTTGGGAGACTTTTAAAATTATGAATTCAGTGTCCTTAATAGTTATGCAACTATTGAAACTATCTGTTTCACAATGAGATGTAGTAGTGTGTTTTTCAAGGCAATGTGTAGGTTGTTTATAGTATTCTTTTTTTATCTTTTTGGTATCTGCAGGGTCTGTAGTGATATTCCCTGTTTCATTTCTGATATTTGTAATTTGCATCTTCTTTCTTTTTTTCTTTGTCAATCTAGATTGAGATGTTATCACTCCTCATCTTTCCAAAGAACTAGTTCTTTGTTTCATTAGTCTTCTCTGTTGTTTTCTGTTCTCAATTTAATTGATTTCTGGTCCTACCTTTATTATTTCTATGAATTGTTTTGGTGGGAACTTACATGCTTTATTTGAGACTATTCCTCTTTTCTAACATACATATTTAATAAGAACACTATAAATTTCCCTCTCATCACTGATTTAGCTGTGTTCCACAAATTTTGATGTATTATATTTTCTTTTTCATTTAGTCCAGCTTTTTTTTTTTTTTCCAGTTTCCCTTGGAACTTCCTCTTTGACCCATTGATTATTTAAATGTATGTTGTTTGGCTTCCATTGTTCAGAGATTTTCCTGTTGTCTTTCCATTCTTGATTTCAAGTTTGATTCATTGTGATCTGAGAACATCCTCTGTATGATTTCAGTTCTTATAAATGTGTTGACATTTGTTTTACGGCCCAAGAATATGGTCTTTCTTGGTATATGTTCCTTGCTTGAAAAGAATGTGTATTCTGCTATTGTTAGGTGAAGTTTTATAAATATCAGTTAGATCCCGTTGGTTGATTGTATTGAGTTCTTCTATATCCAAGCTAGTTTCTGAGAGGTGGTGCATTATCCATAACTCAGTGGCTGTGGGTAGCATGGAGGGAAGTCTCACACATCAGCTGGGCCACATGCAGGGGGTTCAAGGATGGACAAGAATCCCGCCTTCCTGGCCTTCAACCCCAGGCCGTCTGAACTACAACCCCCTTGGCACTGGGATGTCTGCGTACACACCCGTTCTCAGGTTCATTTCCAATAACAAAAATTAAAAGCTTTTGTATTTAAAGGAATAAGTGTTTATATGTTTTAAAAATCAGGCCAGGCATGGTGGCTCACGCCTGTAATCCCAGCACTGTGGGAGGCCGAGGCGGGTGGATCACCTGTGGTCAGGAGTTCAAGACCAACCTGGCCAACATGGTGAAACCCCATCTCTACTAAAAATGCAAAAATTAGCTGGGCGTGATGGCTGGCGCCTGTAATCCCAGCTACTTGGGAGGCTGAGGCAGGAAAATCACTTGAACCAGAGAGGCAGAGGTTGCAGTGAGCCAAGATCACGCCATTGCACTCCAGCCTGGGCAACAAGAACAAAACTCCATCTCAAAAAAAAAAAAATTAAAAACTAAAATAAAAATCATTTCTGTGACACCCGTTGTCTTCCTGCCAACAGCAGAAATCGTAGACATTGGAAGTTAGTAGAAAGCTAGAAGGGACTGAGTTACATAACTCTCCACGCCTAGGATCCAGTAGGAATGCTGACAATTCCAGCGTCCATATTGCTGTTGGCTTTCGGCTCCCAGGGCCCTTGTCCTTGCGTGATCTCATCTTCTCCTCATGCTGTTTTCAGGTGTGTGGTTGATAAATGGAGGCATACACAGGCCACAGAGAAACAAGTGTCCTGCCAGTGAGGTCACTGGTGGGTAGCGTCGACCCAGAGGCCCCACGGTCTCCACTTGATTGGTGACCACTCGGGGCCGACTTTGCACCTGTCTGACTGTGGTCCCTGCTTGATTGATGACCACTTGGCCCGACTTTGAGTTCTGTCATTTCCCTGATCTGGAGCACTGGAGCGGGTTCTCTCTGTTCAGGTGAGGGAGACACCCCCCTGAGATGCGCCCTCCTCTGTTCCAGGTCAAAGCCATCTTGGACGCGGTGTCCCAGAAGATAGCAACCTTCACGGACATCGGCAACAGCCTGGCACATGTGGAGCACCTGCTGAGGGACCTGGCCGGCTTCGAGGAGAAATCAGGCGTAAGGCGGGGTCCCGGCTGGGGCGGCGGGAGAGTGTGGGCAGCATCATCAGGTGCTGCTCAGGAAGGTGCAGGAATGGGCCTCCCGCCTACAGAGAACGGACCCCACAGCCCCCCGGGGACGTCCACAGGGGGTGGGGGCTGCTGCCTGTACCCCTCCCCTCCCACACCCCACCCACAGCACATGGCTGTGCCCGGCCTCCTCTGGGTCAGGTCCCTACAGACGGGCAATGTCTTTGCTGGGACCACCACAGCCCCCAGAAGCACTTGCCACAGAACAGCTTCGGGGATTAGGCAGCATCTCAGGCATCTGCAGCGGTAAACAAAGAAAGCAAGACACACGTGTGCCCCGGGACACACATCCCGTACAGCGAGGTACCGTCTGCCTTGAACAGAAAGAGGCCTGAGCTGGTCCTCTGGGTGGCCATCCGCAGGTGGCCATGGAGAGGGCCCGGGCCCTGTCTCTGGACGGCGAGCAGCTCATTGAGAACAAGCACTACGCTGTAGACTCCATCCGCCCGAAGTGCCAGGAGCTCCGGCACCTCTGTGACCAGTTCTCTGCGGAGATCACCAGGAGGAGGGGGCTGCTCAACAAGTCCCTGGAGCTGCACCGCCGCCTGGAGACGGTAGGCCGAGCCGGATCCCACCCCACCCCACCCCAGCTGCGGAACCAGCCTCTTCCTCCCACATCCACCACTGGCTGACCCTTGTCGTGGGGAGGGCAGCTCCTTGGCTGGAAAATGTCCTTGCACCCTTTGTTTCTGGTCTTGTTGGCCTAGCGGGTCTTTTTCTAGAATTCATTTGCCACAGTTTTATTTCTTTTTTTTTTTTTTTTTTTTTTTTGCTCACTGCAACCTCTGGTTCCTGGGCTCAAGGGATCCTCCCACCTCAGCCCCCAAGTAGCTGGGACTGTAGGTGCATGCCACCGTACCCAGCTAATTCTTGTATTTTGTGTGTGTGTGACAGAGATGGGGTCTCACTATGTTGCCCAGGCTGGTCTCGAACTCCTGGGCTCAGGTGATCCTCCCCCTTCACCTCTCAAAGTGCTGGGATTACAGGCTTGAGCCACCCTGCCCAGCCAATAATGATTTCTTTAAAAGATCCAGAAGCTTAAGGCCTGGTTGATCCTACTGCACTTTCCCTGCCTCTCCAGGCCCCGCCCTGGATAATTCACTGGCCTTGTCCAGCACTGTGCCCCCTCGGGGTGCTTTGGACAGGGTGGCGGGAGCGTGAGGAGTCGGTGGCCCGGGATCTGTCGGGAGGACACCCCGGCAGCGTGTGCCTGGACAGGGTGATGCGCTCACCCTCTCACGGGGTCCTGCCCTCGGCAATGCTCTGTGTTTCCAGTCCATGAAGTGGTGTGATGAAGGGATTTACCTGCTGGCCTCACAACCTGTGGACAAGTGCCAGTCCCAGGACGGCGCGGAGGCTGCCCTCCAGGAAATCGAGAAGTTTTTGGAGACCGGTGCGGAAAATAAGATCCAGGAGCTTAATACGATTTACAAGGAATATGAATCCATCCTCAACCAAGATCTCATGGTAACGCTGACTCGGGCTCTCCATTGCAGCTTGCTGTCCCGAGCAGTGGGGCATTCCTCTGTGGGAAGTTTTAAAGAATCATTTAATGAATTATTTTTATTTATTTATTTTTTGAGATGGAATCTCACTCTTGTCGCCCAGGCTGGACTGCGGTGGCACAATCTTGGCTCACTGCAATGTCCGCCTCCCAGGTTCAAGTGATTCTCCTGCCTCGGCCTCCTGAGTAGCTGGGATTACAGGCACCCGCCACTACGCCTGGCTAATTTTTGTATTTTTATTAGAGACGGGGTTTCACCATGTTGGCCAGGCTGGTCTCAAACTCCTGACCTCAGGTGATCCACCCACCTGGGTCTCCCAAAGTGCTGGAATGACAGGTGTGAGCCACCGCACCTGGCCCATTTAATGAATTACTACCAAATAATGGGCATATGAGAGAAACACACAGTTGGGAGGTCAAGCTGAATTTTCCTTTCAACACAGAAATCATTTCCACGCCAACCCTGTGAGGTGGCCATCCCACCTCCGCTGGCGGACTCTGTGGCGTGGGCGTGTTCTTCAGGAAGGGCCTGGCCCTGGGACCCGGTGATGCCCTTGAAACCAGGCTCCTCCTGAGCCCTCCACATGCCTGGGGAAGGCTACAGGCCCCTTCCTCGCATGGAGCTGCCCTTTCCCGAGGCCGGGGCCCCGTCCCGTGGGTGGGCTGCATCCCCCTCTCCATCCGTAGTGGCCAGGGCTGGACACAGCCGCGCTGCAGTGACAGACCCCACATGGAAAACATTTAAAGCGGGGGTTGGGCGTGCCCCGGCACGTTCTGCGCCTGTGTATTTTTAATGATGACGCCAACACGTGCAAGGCGCCTTACTGAGCGTGTGGTTTCAGGAGCACGTGCGAAAGGTCTTCCAGAAGCAGGCAAGCATGGAGGAGGTGTTCCACCGCAGGCAGGCCAGCCTGAAGAAGCTGGCGGCCAGGCAGACGCGGCCCGTGCAGCCGGTGGCCCCCAGACCCGAGGCACTGGCAAAGTCGCCCTGTCCCTCCCCAGGTCTGTGTGGCCGCCCCGTGCCGCGGGTGCTCTGGGACCCTCGGGGGAGCCCCGGGCGTTGAGAGCTTGGCACATCTGAGGCAGCCACCTGGGAAAACTGTCTCACACGCCTCCTCCCCTTCCACCTCCGGGCCCCAGTTCAGGGCCTGAGGGCCGGTTCCCGCCACCCCTCGCCCGTGTTTATAAATGGAGTTTTGTCGGGACCCGGCCACGCCCATCCTGTGCCACGCCCATCCTGTAGGCATTGTTGTGACTGCTTTTCCACGAGGCTGGCAGGGTTCAGTGGTCTCAGTGAAGCCCACGTGGCCCAAAACTGGAAACGCAGAGCTCCCACAGAGGAACCACCTCCGGCTTTCCCAGCTCCAGCCTCTCCGCAGTCCGTCCTTTCCCGGTGCTATTGCCAAACAACAGTCCTCACACACGGCCCAGACCCTGGGCTCCAGGAGCCCTGAAGAGCCACGTCCACGCGCCTCAGTCCGGCCCGCATTGCTGGTCCTGAACCCGCCCTCTCTGCCAAGCCAGGCGCCGCGCCATTTCCCAGAGACTTTCCTGCCACCTCCTTGTCTCAAAATGAACCCTCTTCCCGTCCTTGCTGGTTTCTCACACACGAAACCACCAGGCGAGCTGCCGCCCCAGCTTTGGCAAAAGTCAGCTGTGAATCCCGGGGGCCCTGGGGGCCAGGCTCTTGCCTTCCTGTGCTGGGTCCCAGGCGACCTTATTTTCTGCCTGTTGGGAGCTCTCCCAGGCCAGGGCCCACAGGCGCTGTGTCCCCGTGGGCTGTGGGAACATGGGGTGACTCAGGGCAGCGAGACCCCACCGTCCTCCCCCTTCCCGCACCACCACCTGTGGCCTCAGAGGCCAAGTCCTGCCCTCTCCTCGGGGCCTTTTCCCGCTGGGCGCACGTCCCCTCTCCAGAGGGTCAGAGGGGACTTCATGCCCCGCTCCCCTTCTTCCCAACAGGCATTCGGCGAGGCTCTGAGAACTCCAGCTCCGAGGGCAGCGCACTCCGGAGGGGGCCCTACCGGAGGGCCAAGGTGAGGCTTGCCCACGACAACCCCACCATCCACACTCCCCTCCTCGGTTCACGCCGGGCCTGGTTCTCCACGTGGCCCCCCCTCCCAGGCACTGCCCAGCTACCTGGCCAGCTCCCCATCATGGGAACTCAGCCCCGTCCCCATACGGGAACCGGTGGCCTCTGGCCTTGAGAGTTGGCCCTTGAGGTTCCATCCCGCCTTTCAGACCTGACGCTGTTCTTCTCCCCAGAGTGAGATGAGTGAGAGCCGGCAGGGCCGCGGCTCAGCAGGGGAGGAGGAGGAAAGCCTGGCCATCCTGCGCAGGTGGGTGTGCTGCCCTTATGTCCTCATGGGGGCCCTCCAACCCCAGCCTGAACCACCAGGTGCCGTCAGGCACTCAAGCAGACACCTCACAGATAGAAGGCTGGTGCAGAAGTCATTGTGGTTCTTACTTTTGCACCAACCGATACCCAGAGGGCCTGCCGTGGCTCGAGCGTGTATCCTGGTCCCCACCGCGTGAAGCACACACATGCCGCACACGCACCACTCGGGGATTCAGGAGGGAAGAGAGGGCGATGGTTGAACGCAACAGTGAAGGGGCATCTTCGCCCCAGCGAGAGCCTCCACCCACCACTGCCATTCACAGGAGACACCACTCAAAGGCCCCAACCAGCACCAGCCGCAGCAGCAGCCACCAGCTGCTCAGGGCTGAGTGTGGCAGGCAGTGGTGCCAGGCAGCTGGTGTGGGGGACGGCATCGTCTCCAGCCCTCCTTTTCCCCTGGGATTCCCGGACCCTCAAACTCAGGGAGTGTTGTGCAAACAAAAGCAGTCCTCTTTCTTCCTTCACCTTTAAGAAAGACCTCACTGGTGCAGGGCCAGGGAATACAGGTCCCCAGAGCAAAACTGGGAAGGAGCCAAACACCCATGAGGCACACGGGGCTCCCTCCCAGAGGCCCTCGAGGAAAAGGAGGAGGCCACACATTGACCAGGCACCCGCCACTGGCTTCACACTTTGCACTGTCTCCATTTTTAATATTTGCACTGAATACGTTTGCAAGAGACGCTTGGAACCACATCTCCCCCTTTGACTATCAAAACTCCAAAATCAGGAAAGAAGAAAAGGCTCTTCCTGACGTGTTGACAAGCAGGTGTCCACAGGCAGCACCAGTGTGACCCTGCAGGGTTGGGAGACGGAGCAAAATTGGGAATTACAGTAAACTGAGCTTGGTGTGAAAGCTGAGTCTGGCACTTCCCGCTTCTGATGGAAGCTGGTGAAACAGGATGGGGAGGAAGAGGGGCTTGCCAAGAAGCGTCCAGGCAGAGGATTGTCCACACGGAGGAGGGTCCAGGCAGAGGAACGTCTGCATGGAGGAGGGTCCAGGCAGGGGAGCGTCCACACAGAAGAGGGTCCAGGTAGAAGGGCATGCGCACGGAGGAGGGTCCAGGCAGAGGAACGTCTGCATGGAGGAGGGTCCAGGCAGAGGAGGGTCCATACGGAAGAGGGTCCAGGCAGAGGAACGTCCTCATGGAGGAGGGTCCAGGCAGGGGAGCATCCACACAGGAGAGGGTCTAGATAGAAGGGCATCCGCACGGAGGAGGGTCCAGGCAGAGGAACGTCTGCATGGAGGAGGGTCCAAGCAGAGGAGTGTCCATATGGAGGAGGGTCCAGACAGAGGAATGTCTGCACGGAGGAGGGTCCAGGCAGAGGAACGTCTGAATGGAGGAGGGTCCAGGCAGAGGAGGGTCCATACGGAAGAGGGTCCAGGCAGAGGAACGTCCTCACGGAGGAGGGTCCAGGCAGGGGAGCGTCTGAATGGAGGAGGGTCCAGGCAGAGGAGGGTCCATACGGAGGAGGGTCCAGGCAGAGGAACGTCCTCACGGAGGAGGGTCCAGGCAGGGGAGCGTCCACACAGAAGAGGGTCCAGGTAGAAGGGCGTCCACATGGAGGAGGGTCCAGGGGCAGAGGAACATCCACATGGAGGAGGGTCCAGGCAGAAGAGTGTCTGTATGGAGGAGGGTCCAGGCAGAGGAGTGTCTGTATGGAGGAGGGCCCTGGCAGAGGAGTGTCCATACGGAGGAGGGTCCTGGCAGAGGAGTGTCCGTACGGAGGAGGGTCCTGGCAGAGGAGTGTCTGTACAGAGGAGGGTCCAGGCAGAGGGGTGTCCACAGGGAGCAGCAGCAAGTGCTCGGCCCTGAGACACAGAAGGAGTAGCCCTCGGCCGGCAGTTCCTGGGTTGTGAGAAGGAGTCCGGAGCCCTCTTGCTCCCCACTCCTCTCCCCTGTGCCGAGGCAGGGGCGTCTGCGGGCCGACAGCTGTTTTAGAACAAACTTGCTGAACAGCCTCAACCCAGGACCAGCCCCCCTGGCTCCAGTTTCTGTGCATCACATAAGCAGGCGGGGCCGTAGGCTGCTGAAAGGTGCTCACACCCACAACAAGACCTGCGCAGCCAGCTTGTGCACCCTCCCCTTCCGGATCCAGTGTGGCGGGTTCAGGGTCACTCCCCGCACCACCACTGCCCACCTGCTGTATGTGAGGGCGTGGGCAGGGGGCAGCTCTGGCGATGCCAGACCCCTGCGCTGGCCACGAGGGCCCACACAGATACCCACCACGAGGAAGGCTCAGGGAGGCCGGGCAGCGGGCGGGCGTCTTCTTGGCAGAAGAGACTTGGGTGGATTCTAGGGATGGATCCTAGGGGTAGGATGACTTGCCCATGAGCATGAGGAACTGAGCTCATTTTGCGCAGGTGGGACCCAAAAGCCCAGGAGGCGAGTCGGGGAATCCCTCCTACCAGGCGGTGTGTGCCAGCCAGGGGCAAGACACTGCTGGCCGGTCTGGGAACCAGAGAGGCTTCAGCTGCCGTCCGCAGGGTCTGAGGCCGCGAGCCGGGAGGGGAGCCCCAAGGAGCGTCCAGCCCGTGGGCTTTGGGTCGCTGCCAGTCCCCACTCGCTGGGCAGGCCATCATTCTAGGCGGCACCTGTGAGACTGTGGAGCAGACCATTCCTGCTCTCCCAGTGCTAACCTTGTTTGCTCTCCATATGACCTGCCACCAGGCACGTGATGAGCGAGCTCCTGGACACAGAACGGGCCTACGTGGAGGAGCTGCTGTGCGTCCTGGAGGTGAGGCTGGACTCAGGGAGGGCGGACCACCACACGGACTCACCTGGGCCAGCTGCTGGGGCTTCCTCTGACAACTGCTGCTCGGAGCAGCCTGCTGTTCACCAAATGCATGTGAAAGAGAGCCCACAGCAGCCTGGTCACAGCAGCCCCAGACGGGGAGCCCCTCGGGGGCCCACAGCAGCCCCAGACGGGGAGCCCCTCGGGGGCCCACAGCAGCCTGGTCACAGCAGCCCCAGACAGGGAGCCCCTAGGGGGCCCACAGCAGCCCCAGATGGGGAGCCCCTCAAGGACTATCAGCAAGACACGGACCAGGCAGCTCAGGGGGGTCCGCACAGGGGACAAGTGTAGTAACAAGAAAGAGGAGCTGACACACAACAGATGCACGAACAACAAACACATCATCACCAACACAGGCCACAGGGTGCATGCGATTCCCGGCACGGAGCACTCCAGGGCAAGCAAAACTGGTCTGAGGTGGGACACAGATTAGAGGTGACCTTGGCAGTGGGCTGTTGCCTGGGTGAGCTTGATGTGAGTGGTGATCACCTGAGTGTAGACAGGCGTCTCATTCACCCAGTGTGCACAGGTGGTGATCACCTGAGTGTAGACAGCGAGTGTGCACAGGTGGTGGTCACCCGAGTGTAGACGGGTGTCTGATTCACCAAATATGCACAGGTGGTGGTCAACTGAGTGTTGGCAGGTGTCTGATTCACCAAGTGTGCACAGGTGGTGATCACCTGAGTGTAGACAGCGAGTGTGCAGAGGTGGTGGTCACTTGAGTGTAGATGGGTCTCTGATTCACCGAGTGTGCACAGGTGGTGGTCACTCGAGTATAGACGGGTGTCTGAGTCATTGGATGTGTGCAGGTGACGGTCACCCGAGTGTAGACGGGTGTCTGATTCACCAAGTATGCACAGGTGGTGGTCACCCGAGTGTAGACAGGTGTCTGAGTCACCGAGTGTGCACAGGTGGTGGTCACCCGAGTGTAGACGGGTGTCTGAGTCACCGAGTGTGCACAGGTGGTGGTCACCCGAGTGTAGACGGGTGTCTGAGTCACCGAGTGTGCACAGGTGGTGGTCACCCGAGTGTAGACGGGTGTCTGATTCACCGAGTGTGCACAGGTGGTGGTCACCCGAGTGTAGACGGGTGTCTGATTCACCGAGTGTGCACAGGTGGTGGTCACCTGAGTGTAGACGGGTGTCTGATTCACTGAGTGTGCACAGGTGGTGATCACCTGAGTGTAGACAGCGAGTGTGCAGAGGTGGTGGTCACTTGAGTGTAGATGGGTCTCTGATTCACCGAGTGTGCACAGGTGGTGGTCACTCGCGTATAGACGGGTGTCTGAGTCATTGGATGTGTGCAGGTGGCGGTCACCCGAGTGTAGACGGGTGTCTGATTCACCAAGTGTGCACACGTGGTGGTCACCCAAGTGTAGACGGGTGTCTGAGTCACCAAGTGTGCACAGGTGGTGGTCACCCAAGTGTAGACGGGTGTCTGATTCACCAAGTGTGCACAAGTGGTGGTCAACTGAGTGTTGGCAGGTGTCTGATTCACTGAGTGTGCACAGGTGGTGATCACCTGAGTGTAGACAGTGAGTGTGCAGAGGTGGTGGTCATTTGAGTGTAGACAGGTGTCTGAGTCACCGAGTGTGCACAGGTGGTGGTCACCTGAGTGTAGTCGGGTGTCTGATTTACTGAGTATGAGCAGGTGGTGGTCACCCGAGTGTAGACATAAGATTTGTGCCCTCTGTTTCAGTTACACCTGAATCATAAAAGGTTAAAAGGGAGAAGGGTAGAACCTCCACCCCATTCCCCCAAATTGGTGCTGTTCATAATGCTTTTGCTTTGATGGATGCCTGTCCAGGTAACTTAGAAATCACCCGAGAATAAAGATGAAGGGACGGCCTGGCCCACCTGCCCCACCATAGCCTGATGCTGTGGGTGGGCTGCAGCCCAGGACCCCCGCCGACCTCTGCACTCTCCCTGCAGGGCTACGCCGCGGAGATGGATAACCCGCTGATGGCTCACCTCCTGTCAACAGGCCTTCACAACAAGAAGGATGTTTTGTTTGGAAACATGGAGGAAATCTATCACTTCCACAACAGGTGGGCCCTTACCCCCAACACAGGCACGCACCCGTGATCTCTTGCAGCTAATAGTGCTGGCTTCAGGGGGCTGGAATAGGGGTGGAGGCCGGGCCATGCCTGGCTAGGGAGGGGCGCCCAAGGGGTGGACTCACAGAGGCACAGGCATGAGTGTGGGTACATGGGGCTGTCTCTGAGTGCCCACGTGGCACCGTGCCTGGTGGCTTGCGTCTAGGCAGCCGAGTTGTAAGTGAGCCGCCAGCCGTGAGGAGAGGGCTCTGAGCCCAAGTGCACCCTGTTTTGTGGTGCAGGAAATGGGACCCGCCTGCCCCTCATCCCCTCCTCATCCTGCTGGGCAGGTGGAAGCCAGAACCCCCTCCCAGGTGTGTATTCAGCCCTTTGGGGGGTCACCGAAGGCCACACCACATAGCAAGGCCTGTTTTGTTCCCAAGCTCTTGAAAAGGACAGCAAACTAGGCGTTCTTTACCCATCACGGGGGCTGCTTGTCCCCCGAGCGACCCGTGGCTTCTCCAGTGCGGGTGGTCTGTCTGGCCTCTTGTCCTCCACTTCTCTGAGCTGTTTGGCTGCTTTAACACAGTTTTGGGGAGCTCACAGGAAGGTGTAGGGTGGGCACGCAGTGCAGAATGCCAGGGAGGCTGCAGTGGACAGCCCCGGCTGCGTGTCCTGGAAGGAGCCCATGTGAGTGGCTCCCATGCGGTCATGTGCTTGGGGACCAGCGTGCCCCACTGGCCATGGGAATCGCCAGTGCTTGGGACGTTGTTCTGACACCTGTTTCTTGCCCCCTGCCGTGATCATCACCTCACCTGCCACTTACAAGGAGGCAGCAGGTCTGCAGTTGACCACCAAGGAGCCTTCCATGTCCACGGAGCTTGGGCAGAACCTTAGTGTCCCTTAGTATCTGTCCTCATGGCCCCCAGGGTCTCGGCCAGTCCTGCACGCAGGGGTCCCCACAGCTTTAAGCTGTTGTGCTCATGCCCCAAATCCATCCCCCAGACGGTTTTTCCCTCCAGCCGGACTTCCTCCAGGGGACAGATGCAAGTCAGAAACTAAAGGGAAAACAGCCCAGGAGCCTGGGGGTGGCGCTGCCTAGGGCTGGGGCTCAGGGTGTGTCTGCAGAGAACCCACAGACCCACAGCCAGTTATGGGGGTGGCGCCTCCACCTGGGGCAGGGCCAGGGCTCAGGGTGTGTCTGCAGAGAACCCACAGACCCACAGCCAGTTATGGGGGTGGCGCCTCCACCTGGGGCAGGGCCAGGGCTCAGGGTGTGTCTGCAGAGAACCCACAGACCCATGGACAGTTATGGGGGCGGCGCCTCCAGGTCCCTGAAAGGTCCCATGTCTGTCTTTGCCTGCGGCCCTGTGAGCCATGTGTGTGCTGAGGGAAAAGCAGCTCTCTCCAACTTCTGCGTGCAGCCAAGGCCAGAAATACAAAGAGACTCTGCCTAGGGCTGCACCTGCTGGCGCCTGAGAGCTTGGTGCTCAGGACAGGCGTGGCTGCAGCGTCCGCAAGTCATGCGGGGCAAATTGTCCAGAGCAAGGCATAAAAGTCTTCTGAAAAATGATGTCTATCCATTTGTCACTGATCCACGTGACTCGGCCTGTCTTTCATACTACTTAAAAACCTTCTTTGTCTAGGATATTCCTCAGGGAGCTGGAAAACTACACCGACTGCCCAGAACTGGTTGGAAGATGCTTTCTGGAGAGGGTACGTGGTGTTTTGATGTGTATTTTGTCACAACTTCTTAAAATTACTGAATAATGACTTCAGATTCTACTGCAAGTTCCCATTCTAACCAACTGAAATCACGAAATACTGATGTTTTCAATTTGGCTGAGATACCGTGATGCTCCTGTACCCCTAGAACCTCCTGAACCCCCAGAACCTCCTGAACCCAGAACCTCCTGTGCCCCCAGAACCTCCTGAACCCCCCCAGAAATCCTGTGCCCCAGAACCTCCTGTACTGCAGAAACTCCTGTGCCCCAGAACCTTCTGAACCCCCAGAATCTTCTGTGCCCCAGAACCTCCTGAACCACAGAACCTCCTGTGCCCCAGAACCTCCTGAACCCCAGAACCTCCTGAACCCCCAGAACCTCCTGAACCCCCAGAACCTCCTGTGCCCCAGAACCTCCTGAACCCCCAGAACCTTCTGTGCCCCAGAACCTCCTGAACCCCAGAACTTCCTGAACCCCCAGAACCTCCTGTGCCCCGCAACCTCCTGTACCCCAGAACCTCCTGAACCCCAGAACCTCCTGTGCCCCAGAACCTTCTGTACCCTAGAACCTCCTGAACCCCCAGAACCTCCTGAACCCCCAGAACCTCCTGTGCCCCAGAACCTCCTGTGCCCAGAACCTCCTGAACCCCCAGAACCTTCTGTACCCAGAACCTCCTGAACCTCCAGAACTTCCTGAACCCCCAGAACCTCCTGTGCCCCAGAACCTCCTGTATCCCAGAACCTCCTGAACCACAGAACCTCCTATGCCCCAGAACCTCCTGAACCCCAGAACCTTCTGTACCCTAGAACCTCCCGGACCCCCAGAACCTCCTGAACCCCCAGAACCTCCTGACCCCCCCAGAACCTCCTGTGCCCCAGAACCTTCTGAGCCACAGAACCTTCTGAACCCCAGAATCTCCTGAATCCCCAGAACTTCCTGAACCCAGAACCTCCTGAACCCCAGAACCTCCTGAACCCCAGAACCTCCTGTGCCCCCAGAACCTCTTGAACCCCCTAGAACATCCTGTGCCCCAGAAACGCCTGTACCACAGAACCTCCTGTGCCCCAGAACCTTCTGAGCCACAGAACCTCCTGAACCCCAGAACCTCCAGAACCCCCAGAACCTCCTGAACCCCCAGAACCTCCTTACCCCAGAACCTCCTGAACCCCAGAACCTCCTGTGCCCCAGAACCTCCTGTGCCCCCAGAACCTCCCATGCCCCATAGCCTCTTGTGCCCCCATAACCTCCTGAGCCCCCAGAACCTCCTGAATCCCAGAATCTCCTGTGACCCAGAACCTCCTGAGCCCCAGAACCTCCTGAATCCCAGAATCTCCTGTGACCCAGAACCTCCTGAACCCCCAGAACCTCCTGAGCTCCAGAACCTCCTGAGCCCCCAAAACCTCCTGAACCCCCAGAACCTCCTGTGCCCCCAGAACCTCCTGAACCCCCAGAACCTCCTGTGCCCCATAACCCCCTAAGCCCCCGAACCTCCTGAACCCCCAGAACCTCCTGTGCCCCAGAACCTCCTGTGCCCCCAGAACCTCCTGAACCCCCAGAACCTCCTTTGCCCCCAGAACTTCCTGTGCCCTTAGAAACTTCTGTGCCCATAGAACCATCTGTGCCCTAGAGGCACCCAGGAGCAACTGCACTTCACAATGGGACTAGGGTCTGTTTTTTGCTAAATAACAGGTAATTTGTAAAACTGCCAGAGAAAATGCTAGATGTTCTATTATGTAAACAAATCAACAAACCACACCATAAACGGCCTTCTAAGAATGGCTGCAGTGGAACCCCGTCTCCACTCCACGCCTGTGCTCTGGGAAGTCAGGGGGGACAGGGAGCCCCATTAATGGAGGACAGGCCCCCCAGCGGAGCCTGGGAGCCAGTGCCGGCCCTCGGAAGCTGTGGGGCCAGCAGCAATGCCTCGCGGGGCTGGGAAGACGCTGCGTGATGCTGGGCCCGTCCGTCACTGCATGATGCGGTGCCCATCCCTCGGTGCAGATGGAGGATTTCCAGATCTACGAGAAGTACTGTCAGAACAAGCCCCGCTCCGAGAGCCTGTGGAGACAGTGCTCCGACTGCCCGTTCTTCCAGGTTTGTCCCCGGACCTTCCTTTAGAACGTTACTCCCTTTCCTAGCCGACTCCTGAGGAATAATGAAAATTGTGCAAACCAAAGGCTCTGGGTTGGTTCCAGGAATGCCAGAGGAAGCTGGACCACAAGCTGAGCCTGGACTCCTACCTGCTGAAGCCAGTGCAGAGGATCACCAAGTACCAGCTGCTGCTCAAGGTGGGCTCCGCGGTGACCGTGGCCTGGCCTCCCCCAGCACCCTGGGGCCCCGTCCCCATCGCGCCCTGCCCCTCCCAGGCCAGGGGCACCTCCTCTGAGCCTGTGCTGAGGCTGGGATGCCTTTCGAGGTCCTACTGTGCGCCGCTGTTAGGGGTCTGAGGATGCAGGTGAGCAGACGAGTCCCCATCCCCATGGGTGTGCACACAGCCCAGCCCGCATGGGATTCTGTGTGATGTGCTGACCTGTCCCTCCAGGGTGGAGCCGTGCCTGGATTATCTGGCACACAGCAGGGATGTGGGGCAGCCTAGACTGGGGATTCCAGCTATGAGTTTGCCATGTGGTCCCTCTAACCTTCAGGCAGGAAACTGCAACTCCATGCCTTTGGCCAGGGTTAGGGTGGTGAGAGGAAACTCCCTGGGGAGCAGGTGCGAGGGGTTTGCACCTGGGCATCAGGGTGGCAGGAGGGAGCTCCCCAGGGAGCAGGTGCCAAGGGTCTGTACCTGGCAGGGGTGCTGCCCCATCTGCAGCACCACTCAGTCTGTCCCAGCTGCAGGAGGGCAGGCAGGGCAGCTCCCCACAGACCAGGGGAGGGTGAGCAGCATCCCTACCTCATGCCAAGCTCCTGAGGGGTCTGTTCCAGGGGAGCCAGAGCTCTCCATGTCCTGACGCAGTTGCCTCACCCCATGCCCCTCAGGAAATGCTGAAATACAGCAAGAACTGCGAGGGGGCTGAGGACCTGCAGGAGGCGCTGAGCTCCATCCTGGGCATCCTGAAGGCCGTGAACGACTCCATGCATCTCATTGCTATCACCGGCTATGACGTAAGGCACCCAGACGCACGGTCTTCCCCGCCGCCTCCGCGGAATATGCCAGCCCAGCAACTCGGCAGCCTCCCTGCACACCCCCCACGCTTTGGCGTGAATGTGCAGGTTCTGGGCAGGAGGTCTGGGGTGGTCCCTAGATGAGCCCACTCCCAGGCCCCACAGCCGGGTCCACAGACCCCACTGGGCTCTCTGGGACGTGGAGAAAATCAGGAAGCGTCCCTTGCTTGGAGGGCACGCATCTCCAGCAGGAATGCAGCTCAGACCTCCTCACTCCTTGTCTTCTCCTGGGGAGGAGGCGTGGCTCGGAGCAGATGTGACGTCTGTTTTCTGGGCTGCGATTTGCAGGCTGGTGACTTAGAGCAAGTGGCCCCAGAAGGCAGATGTCACTTTCCCCGCAGAGCCCCACATCAGGTCAGCTTGTTCATCTTTTGCCCGTCTTTATGTCCACCCAGCACTCATTCTCAGTTTTTTTTTAAACTAATAGAGTTGATTTATTGCAGCAATTTTTGGTTTGTGAGATAATTGAGTGTAAATCAGAGGCCCTAAGGCTTCCCCTAGTGTTGACATCGCACATGGGTGCCACACCTGCCACACGTGGTGAACCAGCGCTGATGCTGATTAGTGACTGAGGGCCGTTCCCCTCAGAGCTCACTCTGGGTGCTGTGCATTCTGCAGTTTGGACAGGCGTGTTAACGTCCTGCACCCAGTGCTAGAGCATCACACAGAGCAGCTTCACTGTCCTAGAAGCCCACGGGCCCCACCAGTCCATCCCTCCTCCCCCAGCCCCTGGCACCTGCTGACCTGTCATGGTCTTCACGAGCTTGCCTTTCCTGGGACGCCCTGCAGCTGGAATCCCACCATGGGTGGGCTTTGCAGAGTGGCTGCTTTCACTCAGCGATGCGCTTCCATGGCCCTGGGCCCGTCCGTTCTGAACACACCCCTGCTTTCACTCAGCGATGTGCGTCCATGGCCCCAGGCCTGTCCGTTCTGAACACATCCCTGCTGTCGCACATTTAGGGGAATCTCGGCGACCTGGGCAAGCTGCTGATGCAGGGCTCATTCAGTGTCTGGACCGACCACAAGAGGGGCCACACCAAGGTGAAGGAGCTGGCCAGGTTCAAGCCCATGCAGCGGCACCTGTTCCTGCACGAGAAGGCAGTGCTCTTCTGCAAGAAGCGGGAGGAGAACGGGGAGGGGTATGAGAAAGCTCCCTCCTACAGCTACAAGCAGTCCTTAAACGTAAGTGAGGCCGGGTCTGCAGCAGCACGCTCCTGGCCACAGACCCCGAGGGGAGAAATCTGTAACTGGGTCCCTGTTGCCACAAACCTCGGTCTGAGGTGGCCATGCTGACACCCAGCTCTCAGCCTTAGGTGTGGGGGGTAGGATATTCTGCCATTCTTAGCCCTCACCCCCAAAGTATTTCTATCATTTCGTGCCTGCACCAACACCTTTTAAAAACAAGGCAGTGGGTTCACTGTGCACGTGAACCCCGTCTCCACTCTCTGCTCGCAGATGGCTGCCGTCGGCATTACAGAGAACGTAAAGGGAGATGCTAAGAAGTTTGAGATCTGGTACAATGCGCGCGAGGAGGTCTACATCGTCCAGGTGGGCCACCCACCCTGGCCCTGGCCTCTTACACATTGCCAGGAACGGTTTCTCGTGGGAACCAGTACTAGAATCTGCCATGAAGTTGCATCGAGGCCAGGAGCAGCCGCTGTACACTTCAGGGTGCTGCCCTGGGCTGTCTTCACCCTGAGCTGGACCTAGAATGAAATGTGGGGAAAAGTACACATCAGAGGGGGTGCTGCGAGGAAATGGGCTCGCCACCCCCCCCGCCCCAGGGGAGCTCGTGTGTCCCTGGACGGTGCAAGTGTGCATCCGGCACGCAGGGCTGATTCTCACGGTGGGGAGGGTGCCATGCCCTGGGTGCCAGGCACAGCTCTTCTTCAGTCAGTCCCGTGCATGGGCCACAGTGGGTCCCGCAACCCGGGGCCAGCCCACAGTGCTTCCCTCCCGTCCCCTCACACGCAGCCATCTGACCTTTGACTCCTAAGATTATCCTTGGATGTTCCGAGAGTGAAACCAAAGCGTGTTTCCTCGGGGGCCTGAGTACTCACCTCCTGGCGTTTCTTTTGGGGAAACAGGCGCCAACTCCTGAGATTAAAGCCGCGTGGGTGAATGAAATTCGGAAAGTGCTGACCGGCCAGCTGCAGGCTTGTCGAGGTGAGGCTGTCTTCAAGCGATCGTTTTCCCGTAGCATCCGCTCCAGGTGCATCTTTACGTATGTTCAGAGCAACCACACAGTCCCCGCATGTGCAAGGTGCCTTGGCGTTGAAGTAAAGACGCTCATTCACGTGGTTTGTCTGCTCCCTCCTCGCAGAAGCCAGCCAGCACCGGGCCCTGGAGCAGTCGCAGAGCCTGCCTCTGCCGGCCCAGACCAGCACCAGGTGAGAACGGACATGCCGCCGCAGGCCTGCATTTCTGGAACACTCCCGAGTGGGGCATTTGCACGCCAGGGTCCTCGGCCTCTGTCAGTGGGACCCTGTGGTTACTGGGGTTTTCCTTGAGGCCCCTGGTGTTTATGTGCTGATGGTCAGTCCCAGAGGGTACACTTCACAGATGTGTGCCTCGGGCAATGCCCAGTCCCTCTCCAGCTCTTCCCGGGGTGGGCTGTTTCACAGCACGGCAGCGCGCACACAGCCTGTCCAGATCACAGCCACGCCCCAGCATTCCTGAGACAGTCGGTGCTCAGCTGGGAGCCGGCGCTGATGGCCCAGCACACGCGTGGGCACATTTCAGACTCCAGCCCTGACCGTGGCTTCGTCGTGTCTCTTCTGCCCTTGTTTTTTCTTTATTTTATTCATCTACTTATTTTTTTCACTTTATCCTGTTTCTTATATAAGCTACCTTTAATCATTCATGGAACAGGATATGGCCTAAATAAATAATCCATAGAACAGGATATGGCCTAAATAAATAATCCATAGAACAGGATATGGCCTAAATAAATAATCCATAGAACAGTAGTTTTAAAAAAGAAACACTCCCCTACCCCACCCCTCAAAAAAAACCTCGTACTTCAGAGCCAGTAGGATGGGCGTCTGCTCTCCTCCAGCCCGTCCGGGTTTAACTTAGAAGCGTGTGGCCCCTCAGAAGCAGTACAGTGGGCGTCTGCTCTCCTCCAGCCTGTCAGGGTTTAACTTAGAAACACGTGCAGGAGATGCTGCTTTAGGATCAGGCCGGGAGCTCAGAGATATCTGAATGCCTCAGGTCCTCAGAGCGTTCTGAAAGACTAACCAGGCAACATACTATTTCCTTTTTGATTTGTCTGATGTCATCAGTCCCTCGAGAGGAAACTCAAGGAACATCAAGAAGCTGGAAGAAAGGAAAACAGACCCCCTAAGCCTGGAGGGATACGTCAGCTCAGCGCCACTGACAAAGCCCCCCGAAAAGGGCAAAGGTGGGTGTGTGCAGGGACCGGGACTCACACGGAGGCCTCACACGGAGCTGCTCACGGAGTGCTCACTGTGTCCGAGAAACATGTGCTTCCTGCAGCGTGAAGAAGGTTTGCAGAGCGTTCAGGGCCCCTTGCTCCCCCCTTCGCAGAGCCCTAGGACCCCACAGAAGAGCACCTCCCTCTCCGTTGCTCCGCACCCCTGCATCAGCAAGGCCAGCCCCAGAAGGAGCCTCAGCCGAGACCCAGTGTGCAACCCAGAGCTGCCCTGGGCCCTCCCCGCGACAGCCGGACCCGCCTCCGCGCCGGGTCGTGATGCCCTCTGCATAGTTTCTTTCTCTTCCTCCATAGATGACACGGTCACTAGCTCTGCCTCAGAAAGCTCTGCGCTTTCCAGAAAGCGCTTTACCCTGCAGGGCTTTGCTAACCTCAAAGGTCAGAAAGGTAAAAGTAGCACCTGCCCGAAACCCACCCTCACCGTGGTGGCGTCTGTTGTGCATCGTGTGTGACCATTCGTGCCTCCTTCATCACAAGGGCGGCCACGCAAAAGCGTTTCTTTCCACCCAATCACGTGTTTGCTGACGCTGTGTCTTGCTCACAGACACCAGAGTTATCCTTTAGAGGTGGCTTTCCTTTGGGAAAATGAAGGCGAGCTTTTCAAATGGAGGCTTGGTCAGAAATGGAGCTGTCCTTGGCTTTCCAGGCTCCCTCCTTCTTCTCCCTGCCCCGCACCCCCGCCCTCTCCCGCCTTCTCAGGTGAGTTCTCTGCAGGGTGCTGAGCCTTCCAGCTGCGTGTCTCTGCTCCGCCCGGTGGCAGAGGCCGCTCAGCCATCTTCTGGGGCATCCGCTAGTGAACAGGGCTGATGGGACCCTTGAGACGGAGACGTCTAATGCCCTGCTCATCTGTGAGAGCTCCATGATGGGAAATACACGGCGGGGGAATGGGTCCAGGAGGCCCTGGAAGCCAGCCCTGGCGTGCAGGCGGCTCTTCTGGGAAGCCCTGAAGGCCAGCGTGGACAAGGGCTCTTTCCAGAGAATTAGGAGTGTTTTCCAATTTATAAAATGCTTTTAAGTTGGCCTGAAACTTGAAACAAACAAGCAACAGATTCTGGTGCTGCAAACTCTGCTAGCACAGAACTAAGAAAACGTCCTAGAGACGGGCCCCGAAAGGACGCCTCTGAGTGCCGCAGCCCCCACTCCTACGCCCTCCCGGCCCCGGCCCCTCCTTCACCGCGCGGCCCCTCGGCTCCCTGCATTTTGCTCACAGAAGCTCCTTTTTCATCAGTGGAAAGGGGCCACAACGTGGGTGTCCCCTCCCGGCACGAGCGCGGGTCAGCCTCCTCGCCACCTCCCTCCGTTCCTCACGCTCTCTCCGGTTGTATTTCTGCCTCCTCCTCCTCTTGCAGCTTCTCCTACCAGTCCTGACAAAAAAGCCAAGCGGCATGAAGTAAAGAGCGACCCGACTCCCTTTGGTGTGCGAGGTAGAGTGGCACCCTCGGGCACGGCACCCACTCTGCGTCGGCAGGAAGCGCGGCCCAGCTGGCTGTCGGGTGGCCGTCAAGGCCCCCTAAGGGGGACGCTCGCGTGGGTCTTTATGCTGCAGAGGCAGACACACAGTTGTGTTCAATGCATGATGCTCTGGCGACAGGTCCTCGAGGACAGCACGCCTCTCAGCCGACTCCTCACAGCAGGTCTATCTGGAGCCTGGCCACCCCGTCAGTGGCTGCTGGCCACGGCTGCTGCGCTGGTCACCTGGCCGTGCTGAGTGGAGCTGGGTGGGGTCTCACTGCCCAGTGGCTGCTGTCGGCTATAGGGCACCCCGTTCCCTGCCCTTCCCTGCAGCACAGTTTGCCCCGACACTTCCTGCTGGGAACACAGAGCATAGCAACTGGCAGGGCCGACCCAGACCCTCCTTTCCCGGGGCCGACGAGGCCGAGCTCCCTGTGGAACCTGACCCTTCTCGTTTCCTGCCTCCCTTATATTCTGAGGGTGAAAACTGCCCCGCGAAGCCCAGAGACCTCCCCTGGCCTGTTGAGGACCCTCAAGTGCAGGGAGGGGGCTTAGGTTTGCAATCTTGAGTTTTCAAAAATTTGCAAAGGTTCCCAGGGGTGTAAGCAGAACCAGCCTCCCCATCCTGCATCCTGCCCGTCTCCACAGCCTCCTCATATGACGCTGCGAGCCTCACAGATCCAGGCAGAAGCTGTGGCCACCCTGGGCGTGAGTTCAGAGGCAGGGAGCTGGCCCGGCGTTACTGACCATCCTGCCTGCAAGTGGTGGCTGCCCGGCTTGCTGCTTCGAGGCCCCAGGAGGCCTCAGGAGGCCCCAGGGGCTTGGGAGAAGGGAGTCATTTCCCTGTTGACAGTCTCCCGGGAGAGGCTACTCTTGTCTGTCAAACCCTCTCCGCTTGTGAGCTGGAGTCGGCAGAGCCGGTCCCTGGTGGAGAAGGTGGGCTGGGCGGGCCCTGTGGGCCAAACGCTGTTTCTGCTGCACTTTGTCCAAGCTCAGCCTCTGCTTCCGTCTCGTCATCCGTGAATGAAGACAGTGCAGCCTTGCAGGGTCTCGAGGAAGCCAGTGTGGTGTCGAAGCCGGGCCACTGCCCATGGGTCATTTCCGCTGTGGCCAGTGTGGTGGTGAAGCCAGGCCACTGCCCGTGGGCCATTTCTGCTGTGGTCGGTGGCAGTGAGCCCAGGTGGTCCTGGGTGGCCTGGGCGCTGCCCAGCGCCTGCTCCCCAAGTCCTGCAGGTGGTGACTCCATCGAGCAAAGGCCAGTGGCTGTTTTACAGAAAACAGAGGGCACCTTCCTGGCCATCAGCCGGCTTCCTGCCTTCACACAGAATCCCCCAGCTCCTGGTACAGCAGTGCTGGCCTGGCCTGTGGCTGCCCGCTCCCAGGCGCTGCCATTCCCATCACAGTCAGACCTCTGCGTTTTGCTGCTGGCCTCCCCCACACCCTGTTCCAGCACGGCGCGCTATTTCAGCATGGCGCTCTTGACGGCCCGCAGAGAGGCTCTGGGGAGCACTGAGCAGCCACGGCCAGGGCAGCTCAAGAATCCTTTTGTGTCTCTGGTGGTGCCAGGGGCAGAGCCGCTTGGGTTTCACCCCGCACAGGCCGGCCTCGCTGCCCCTGTCGAGGTTCGTGTGTAAGGTCCTACCCACACCACACCGGCTCCTCTGCACACACAGCAGCCACCCTTTTTTTGTTCCCACTGTCCTCAGTCAGATTTTCGGTTCTGTCTGGCAAGAGGCCCCACGTGCGGTGCCTCAGAGCGACTGGGGGCCTGGACAGGGAGGGCATGCTGGCAGCCAGGCCCCACAGGCCAGTCCCTGCTGCTGTAGAGGAGGCACCTGGGCCCCCACCCTGTGCTGTGTCTCAGCCTCCCTTGCTGGGGGCAGCTGCAGGTGCACTCAGGAGGCCAAGCTGCAGGTCTGCAACCAGAAAATCACAGTCCTCAATTCTTACACAGATGCAGGCCTGGTATGGTGCCTGGAAGGCTCAGCTGCCTCCAGCTGTGACCCCAAGAAGGCAAAGCACCCAGGTTGGGTGGAAGGAGCGGCCCTGTGCTCTGCTGGCTGACGGTGGTGACGAGGCCCAACTCCCTTCTCTACACAGACAGCAGAGGCCCGCTTAGCACAGGCTTTTCCTCACCAGCACAGACACTGTCAGCCATTGGAACTGGCCTGCGAGACAGCTTGCCATGGCGGCTTTGCAGGCACAGGGCACACAGGCATTTGTGCACGCAGCTCCTCTGTCCTCCCCATGCCCCGCACCCTCCATCACAAGGAAACACTTGCTTCCAGTGGCACCAAATAGGATTTGGAACCAGTTTGTGCCCAAGCTCAAATCCCATTAGCATCTGCCTGTTTCCCTGGTGTGCATGTGTCCTGCCTTGATGCATCTGGCACCAGGTGGGATGCGCTGGGGCTGCTGCCCGGTTGCTGCCTTTGTGTGTTTATTTAGCCCCAATGGCATCTCCCATCTCCCCTGCATAGGAAAGGCAGGTGCTGCCCTCTGGGAACCTGGCAGGAGGAACACTGGGTTGGGGAGAGGGGCATGTGTGGTCCCAAGTCTGGAAGAAGCTCCTTCCTCTTCTCCCGCTGGGAGCTGCATGGCCGATGGGAGCCCATCTCCACCGCGGCACCTGCATGGCCTCAGCCTTCTGGTTCGGTGCCGCTGTGCCGGGGGCTACTCTCTTGCCAGTGGGGACCACAGCCCTCGGTATCCCATAGGTCAAGGGCGTCGGGCTCTCTCAGTGAGCCTCGGTCATTCCTTTTAGAAGCTGCTTCCCGGCTAGGTCTGCTAGGTGTTGAACATCACCGTGGCACTCACTGAAAACACCTGCCTGGGGGGGCGTCTGCCGCAGGAAGGCTGCTTCCCTCCTGGCTGAGGGGCACTGCCCTGCCGGACAAGGGAGTGGTTTCCCAGGGCCTGAGGATTGAGGTCTCCCACAGGGTGGCCCAGCAATTGGAAGCAGATGGTCTCAAACCCTGAAACGTGCCAGGCATTCTGGAAGTTTGCAGGGGTGTCCTGCCAGCTCTTTATGAACCCGGGAAGATGACAGGCTCTGTTGGGGGCCCACCACGCACATTTCAGGGGGTCTGTGGGACTTAGCTGATCCCACCTCAGACGGATGCAGATAGCGGCTCATCACCAGGGGGTCCTTCACCGGTGTCTGTCTCTCTTAGGTTGGAGCAAAACGTCCCACTCACTGGAGGCACCTGAGGATGACGGGGGCTGGTCAAGTGCAGAGGAGCAGATTAACTCGTCCGACGCAGAGGAGGATGGCGGGTTGGGCCCCAAGAAGCTGGTAACCGCGGCCTCCCTGTGGGCACTTGGGGTGGGGGCTGCCCTCCGGGCATTAGGGGTGCCTCTGGCAGGTCCACCCGGGCTTGGGTCTTAGGAGCAGCCCCAGCTCCTCCTAACCCTGGAAGGTCCACCCAGGCCTGGGTTTTAGGAGCAGCCCCAGCTCCTCCTAACCCTGGAAGGTCCACCTGGGCCTGCGTGTTGGGGCACAGCCCCAGCTCCTCCTAACTCTCTCTGGAAGGAACACCTGGGCCTGGGTCTTGGGGCAGCCCCAGCTCCTCCTTGCTCGTCTGTCTCAGCAGCACTTTGTATTTCTGGGTTAATTTCCAGGTGCCCACCCAGCCTCCTATAGAGCTCACTCGTGGGTGCACCTTCCTCAGAGGAGACAGTCCCCACCCCACTACCTTTTATGTCATAGAATGCTGTCACTGAGCCTTCCTAACTATACACACAACTCTCTCTCGTTTTGTAAGAAAATTGAACTGCTAAGCATGGATATGCATTTGAAACAACATTCATTGTTAATGTCAGAAGCAAGAAAAAGCTGCCATGTGTTAATCATTCCAGTGAGGGTTACACCAAGAAGTGTCTGCTGCACCTTCTGTGCTGTGCCTGGTCCACGCACCAAGGCTGGAGGTGCAAAGGGGACAGGTCCCAGAGGCTCTGGAAGGGCAGAGAAGCCAGGCGTGGAAGGATAGGGAGAGCCCTCGGGGCCTCTGGCCTCTCCCACAGAGACGGCATGAAGGAAGGCCTGGGCGTGAGAACAGATGTGGGGGACACAGAGGCGGAGGCCACATGGCAGGAGGGGAAACAGGCTGGTGGACCAGGGTGCACGGGGCCTGGGGAGGGAGTTGGATCTCATTCTTTGTGGGGTGTGGGGAGGGATTCTGGCTACTCTGGGTACCACAGAGGCAGGAGCCAGTACAGGCCATCACGTGAGGGCAGGTGGCCCAGTCACCGTCCTCCTGCTCCAGGCCATCACGTGAGGGCAGGTGGCCCAGTCACTGTCCTCCTGCTCCAGGCCATCACGTGAGGGCAGGCATTCCGGTCACCGTCCTCCTGCTCCAGGCCCTGCAGCCGGCAGCTCCTCTCCACAGCCCACCGCAGGCAGCACCAGGAGGCTGTGAATCTCCCCACTCTGCAGGAACAGCTGCCGCTTCCCGGGTCCCCATTCCCCAACGGAACGTGTTCCATGACATCTGTGCAGCATCCGCTGTGTGCCAGGCACAGTTCTAGGCCCTGGAGACAAAGCGGGAACAGCACAGACAGGAACCTCCGCTCTTACAGCGAGGAGAGAAGAGGAGTGAGGCTTGGGGAGGTTGGGCAGGACAGCTGCAGGGAGAGGGAGGGCAGAGGACGGGCGAGTCGGGGAGTACCAAGGAAGGCCTCAGCAAAGCAGCATGGAAATAAGACCCGAAAGCACGGAAGGGCCCTCCAGGAGGCGGGTATGCAGGCGCAGAGGCCCTGGGGTCGAGAGCTGTGTGTGGAGACCAGCGTGAGGGGCTGGGGCAGCTGAGTCCAAGGACAGATTCACAGACGCCTTCCATCGCCTCTGACCTGGTCATGACCTGCGGCGTAGCCTCCTCCTAAGGCTGGAGCCCTTCCCCTGAGCCGGCCGTGGCCAGGAGCTCCCACCGGGGCAGGGCGCTAAGGCCCAGCACTCCGCCTGGCTGCTGTGGGGCTGCTGCCGGGGCGGGTGCTGACGCTGCCTGCGCCCCTGCCCGTCTCCCACCAGGTTCCGGGTAAATACACGGTCGTGGCGGACCACGAGAAGGGAGGCCCCGACGCGCTGCTCGTGAGGAGCGGGGACGTGGTGGAGCTGGTGCAGGAGGGCGACGAGGGCCTTTGGTAAGACCCCGCGCTCACCCCCCGACTGCCCCGCACGTGGCCGCCGCTGACCCTCGCCCCTTGCAGGTACGTCAGGGACCCGACCACTGGCAAGGAGGGCTGGGTGCCGGCCAGCAGCCTGTCCGTCCAGCTCGGCCCGTCCGGCTCGGCCCAGTGCCTGAGCAGCTCAGGTAAGGCCCACGTGCCCCGAGCCCACCCGTGACGCTGCCAAGGGCCCGTGCGAGGAAGCTGCTCCGTGTGTGCCCAGGAGAGCAGACGCCGAAGCCTGTCCCCGCCTGATCTCCCCGCAGAGTCGAGCCCGGGGTCGGCCGTGCTGAGCAACTCGTCCAGCTGCAGCGAGGGCGGCCAGGCCCCCTTCTCCGACCTGCAGGGGTAGCGCCGCGCAGTCCCGGCGCCGGAGACCCGCGCGCTGTCTGGGGCTGCCACTGCGAGGGCTGGCGTGGCGTGGGGAGGGCGCAGTGCCCCCGGACATCCCGAGGAAGGGGCACCTCACCGCCCCGACCCAGAGCGCCTGGCCGTGCGGGCTGCAGAGGAGCCCTCCAGGGCAGAGGCAGGTTCCACGGAAGACCCCGGCCCGCTGGGGCTTCCTCGCAGACTCCAGAGCCCACAGAGGAGGCGCCGCAGGGAACAGCCCCGGGCAGGAGGCGCCGGGCAGCGGCATCTCCTCCTGGCTCCACCGTGCTGCTTCTGCCTCTGGACGGTGCTTTCAGGGGACGCGCAGACCGTGGTGGAGCTGCTTCCGGAGAAGTGGATGATTCTCTGACCAACGGCCTGAGGAGAGCGCGGCACGGGGACTCTTTATCTTTTACAAGTTTTAGGATTTTTTTAAGCAGGGATCAATCCCGTGGCCATTTTTTGTGGTACTTTGGCCTCAATTCTTTACCAGGAATCACTGTGTTTACATGAAATGACAATTTGATACTGTATTTGATAAAAAACTATTTTTTTGTTACCGGGGTTTACATAGAAGCACGTTGTTTATACCACTAAATGACTTTGGGGTACTCTCCCATGGAAACGGATGGCACTCCCTGAAGCTCCTTCGTCACAGGTGGATGAAAACGTGTCCCTGGGTGACATCGGGTGGTGTCTTCACCACCAAAAGCAGTTAGAAGCCAAGGAGATTCCTTTACCTACCTAGGGTTCATTTTCAAAAGAAAATTTAAACTATAATTTAAACAATTAACGTTCTTTTCTACAAAGAAAAATGCAGGGACTTGATTTTTTTAAAGAGCTTCACTGAATTAGGATATTTTTATTGCTTTTAAAGAAAATACAAAGATGCAGTTTCTGCAGGGTGTGGCATAGACCAGTGCTGCTGACCATAGCTCAGAGAGCCCTGCCCCTGCCTCACTACACTGCAGCCTCCTCGGAGGCCGCACCTCCACTCCCCTCCCCACGCGCCCCCTGCCTCCCACCCAGGTCCATCTGCCACCTGGTGACCACCTTGAGTACAGAAGTGAAAGTGGGGAGAGTATTTTATTCAAGTCACAGCAGAACTGGAAAAAAACTCTTCTGTTTTACCCTTCTTGTGTTTCAGAAACATTCTGTTCTTTTGAAGCCCTTTCGGTGTCTAGTCTGCAGATGTTTTTGTATGTGTGCACCTCTGACCATGTGTGTACATATGTGTCTTGCTGGAAAGGACATACTCGCTGTCCCCGTGCTGCTGGGCGTGCCGCCTCACAGCTTCACGGTTCCCAGCCCCAGCACAGTGGAGGTGGGCGTGGCTGCATTCCCCTCAGGCTACCCTCCCGGCGGCTTGCAGCGGTCACTGGCCAGACCTCCAGGGTGCGGAATCAAATAGGAAGCATGCAGAGACTCGGCAGCTTTTCCTCTGATGTGTAAGTTATTTGGAACGCGTGCTGTGTCCTGCAATGTCCCTGATGTACTGTGCAGGCGCGGTGCCTCCGTCTCCTCGTGCAGCTGCGCGCCCTTGTGTGACCCTCCCCATAAAGGCACTTTACAGCTTCATGTTTCATCCACTGTCACTTTTTTTTTAACTGCTGATGTAAATGGAATTTTAAAAGCAGAGTTCTTTATTGTATGGATGACGTTTGAATAAATATCAACAACTCCTGCCATCTGCCTTTGTCTGTCAAGACACAGAACGTCTCAGCGGTCGGGGTTTCCAGGGCTGCGGTGCGCTGTGCTTGCACGTGGCAAGTCATTGTTGGGACGGAAAAGAAGCCGGCAGTGAGCAGGGCCCAGCGTGCAGTTCAGGCACCGAGCAACCCCTTTGCTTGCTTCTGTCAGACAGCGATGATGACAAAATAGTAACAAGTTTGTGCGTGTCAGAAACGCAAAGGCAGCAGAGGAAGCGTAGAGGAACCATTACAGAATCACAATGCAGCCGACACGCTCCAGACCAGAAAAGGGAGCATAAAGAAAGGGTATTGATCCAATAGAAGAAGGGAAGGGTGGAGAAAGGGGAAAGCATGGTTAACAGGAAACAACATGTAACAGAAGAGACAGCCCAGATGTGTCTGACTCACAACAGATGTGATCATGTTACGCTGGCCTCCTGGAAGAGCATTGGATCAGACGTGACAAGTCACTGTTTAGAGACCATCAAGCAAAATTATACATAGATTGGAGATTTAAAATAAAAGAAGACAGAACAGACAAACACCATAAGAAAGCTGGTGTAGAAGTACCGATGACCTGAAATGGAATTCAGGACAGTTCATAAAGTAAAGGGGGCTGCGTGGCAATCAGGAACTCATAAGCCACTGACTATAAAGCTCAAAACACAGCAAAGTTGGCAGTCGGCAGACAGCAATGTTGACTGTCATGAAAAGTGATCCCTGTTTGTCCCTAAACATAGAGAAATCTGCGTTATTTTCCAGCACACATGGAACACAAACAAAATATTTACAAAACAATGGGAAGATCATTGAAACTGGCAATTTAAAAGCTTGTTTCTAACTCATGGGATGCGGGCAGACTGCTCTCTAGAACTGGACAGAGTGCACAGAGCCACGTCAGGGAACAGCCATAGCCAGCTCAGATTGGCGTCGACAGCTTAGTGGTGTCTGATTTTATACACGACAAAATAAACGAGTTAACCATTTAAGCCAAAAAATAAGACCAGCGTAACCCAAAGAAAGTATTTAAATACTTCTGTCAATTAGGACAATCGAGAAAAGAGAATAACAAAATCAAAAGCAAAACTCAAACTTTGTACCTGAAAAATCTAATAAAACTGACTAATTTATGGAAAACCTAAGAAACTCCATATCAAATAAAAAATTTTAAATATGAGAGAACCATTATGAACAACTTTCTGCCAATATATCTGAAAACAGATAAATAGGATTTAATTGTAAGAATTGGTCAAGAAGAAATAAAATACTTGGGTTGATGAATAACAATGACAGAAATTGCATTGTAGTTAAAAAAAATTACCCCACAGAGATACCAGATCTAGGTGATTTTATAAGCATACAAAAATATTTATAAAAACTAAAAGAATATAACAAGAGAAAGCAACTCAATAAAGTTATGAATCAAATTTAACCTTGGTACCCAAACCTGACAAAGATTATGCAAGAAAAAAATCAGCTGGGCCAGGTGGCTTACACCTGTACTTCCAGTACTTTGGGAGGCTGAGGTGGGAGAATTGTGTGAGACCAGGAGTTTGAGACCAGCCTGGGCAACATTGCAAGACCCCATCTCTACATGAAATTTAAAAATTAGCTGGGCATGGTGGCGCACACCTGTAGTCCCAGCTACTTGGGAAGCTGAGACCTTACAAATGAGCCCAGGAGTCCAAGGCTGCAGTGAGCTATGATAATCACACCACTGCACTCCAGCCTGGGCAACAGAGCAAGCCCCTGTCTCTCAAAATCAATCAAACAAAAAGATAATGTAAGAAAAAATAAAATTATGAAGATGAGTACAAAAATTCCAAATGAAATATAATTAAATAAAACCCAATTGTTATAAATAAAGGTAATACATTCTAAGCAAATAAATTCATCCCAGGAATGCAAGGGGTAGTATGTTAATATGGCTATAATTTGCCATATTAACGAAGTGAAAGGTAAAATCACCAGCTTAACAAATGCAAAACAATAATTCAATTTTTATTCAACATGTACTTGTCATGTTAGGCCAACTAGGAGTAGAAGAAAACTTCTTTAACTAAATAAAGTATATCTAACAAAATCTTTGCAGCAAATTTTTTTTTTTTTTTTTTTTTTGAGACGGAGTCTCACTCTTTTGCCCAGGCTGGAGTGCAGTGGCACGATCTCGGCTCACTGCAAGCTCCGCCTCCCGGGTTCACACCATTCTCCTGCCTCAGCCTCCCCGAGCAGCTGGGACTACAGGTGCCCGCCACCAGGCCTGGCTAATTTTTTGTATTTTTAGTAGAGACGCGGTTTCACTTCATTAGCCAGGATGGTCTCAATCTCCTGACCTTGTGATCTGCCACCTCAGCCTCCCAAAGTGCTGGTGTGTCCGGAATTGGTGGGTTCTTGGTCTCACTGACTTCAAGAATGAAGCCGCGGACCCTTGCGGTGTTACAGTTCTTAAAGGCGGCGTGTCCGGAGTTTGTTCCTTCTGATGTTCAGATGTGTTCGGAGTTTCTTCCTTCTGGTGGGTTCGTGGTCTCGCTGGCTCAGGAGTGAAGCTTCAGACCTTTGCGGTGAGTGTTACAGCTCTTAAGGCGGCACGTCTGGAGTTGTTCATTCCTCCCAGTGGGCTTGTGGTCTTGCTGGCTTCAGGAGTGAAGCTGCAGACCTTCGTGTTGAGTGTTACAGCTCATAAAGGCAGTGTGGACCCAAAGAATGAGCAGTAGCAAGATTTATTGCAAAGAGCAAAAGAACAAAGCTTCCACAGCGTGGAAGGGGACCCAAGCGGGTTGCCACTGCTGGCTCAGGCAGCCTGCTTTTATTCTGTTATCTGGCCCCACCCACGTCCTGCTGATTGGTAGAGCCCAGTGGTCTGTTTTGACAGGGCGCTGATTGGTGCGTTTACAATCCCTGAGCTAGACACAAAGGTTCTCCACCTCCCCACCAGATTAGCTAGATACAGAGCGTAGACACAAGGGTTCTCCAAGGCCCCACCAGAGTAGCTAGATACAGAGTGCCGATTGGTGTATTTACAATCCCTGTGCTAGACATAAAGGTTCTCCAGGTCCCCACCAGACTCAGGAGCCCAGCTGGCTTCACCCAGTGGCTTCCCCCACCGGGGCTGCAGGTGGAGCTACCTGCCAGTCCCGCACCGTGCACCCGCACTCCTCAGCCCTTGGGTGGTCGATGGGACTGGGTGCGGTGGAGCAGGGGGCGGGGCTCATTGGGGAGGCTCCGGCGGCACAGGAGCCCACGGAGGGGGTGGGAGGCTCAGGCATGGCTGGCTGCAGGTCCTGAGCCCTGCCCGGCCGGAAGGCAGCTAAGGCCTGGCGAGAAATCGAGCGCAGCGCCGGTGGGCTGGCACTGCTGAGGAACCCAGTACACCCTCCGCAGCCGCTGGCCTGGGTGCTAAGCCCCTCATTGCCCGGGCCGGCAGGGCCTGCCAGCTGCTCCGAGTGCTGGGCCCGCCAAGCCCACGCCCACCCGGAACTCCAGCTGGCCCCCAAGGGCCGTGCGCAGCCCCGGTTCCTGCTTGCACCTCTCCCTCCACACCTCCCTGCAAGCTGAGGGAGCCGGCTTCGGTCTTGACCAGCCCAGAAAAGGGCTCCCACAGTGCAGTGGCGGGCTGAAGGGCTCCTCAAGTGCCGCCAAAGTGGGAGCCCAGGCAGAGGAGGCGCCGAGAGCGAGCGAGGGCTGTGAGGACTGCCAGCACGCTGTCACCTCTCACTGGGATTACAGGCGTGAGCCACCGCGCCCAGCTGCAGCAAAAATTTTAAGTACTGAAATCCTTTAGAACCATCCCCACTGGCAGCAGAACCGAACAGGGACCCCGCTACCCTCCAGTGTAGCAGTACTAGTGATTACTAGTACTAGTAGCAGCAGTACTAGTGATTACCACAACAAAGAGAAACGACATAAGGCCAGCGCGGTGGCTCACGCCTGTAATTCCAGCACTTTGGGAGGCCGCGGCGGCAGATCACGAGGTCAGGAGATCAAGACCATCCTGGCTAACATGGAAAAACCCCATCTCTACTAAAAATACAAAATTAGCCGGGCGTGGTGGTGCATGCCTGTAATTCCAGCTACTCAGGAGGCTGAGATGGGAGAAAAGCCTGATCCCAGGAGGCAGAGGTTGCCATGAGCCGAGATGTCACCATTGCACTCCAGCCTGAGCAACAAGAGCGAAACTCCGTCTCAAAAAAAAAAAAAAAAGAAAGAAAAAGAAAAAGGAAACAAAGCATGCTAATTGAAAAATAACTTTTCATATCTAGAAAATCCAGGTGAATTCATAAACTATTGAAACTAAGAAGTCCACAAGATCAACCCACAAAAAGTTATTAACATTCCTAGCAATGACAATACTATTTTAACAGCAACCTAAATACTAAAATAAATGTAACAAAAGTTTTGAACAAAATTATGAAACATGATAGAAGGTCATAAAAGAAGGCCTAAATGGGAGACTTTTATGGATGGGACAATTCAGTATCACCAAAATGTTAACTCTCCCCCAAGTTAATCTGTGTATTTAATCAAAATCCCAACAGAATTCTTTGTGGAATTAGGAAGTTGATTGTAATAAACATAGAAGATAAAGGTTTGAGTATAGCCGTGGCAATTCGGGGAGCAGAGGCAGGACAGGGAGGGCTCGCCTACCAGGTGTCTAGATAGATCATAAACCTGCCATCAGTCATTACAAGGGGGACAGAGGCTAAACCAGTTGAGCAGAATTCAGATTCCCAGGCAGGGATGTGTGCAAGGACCTAGCTTGTCCTGGGGCTGGTCAATCTTTGGCACGGAATGGCCTCTTCAGGAACGGGTGTTATTGGGACAGCTACCTTTCCATGTGGATGATGGCGTAAAAGTATAGCCCCCCCAAACTTAAGATTAAAACATTAAGATTATTATGAGGAAACATAGAATATTCTTATTGCCTAGGGCAAGGATAGATTTCTTACAAAAGACAAGCTACACTTTAAGAGATGGACAAAAAGATAAGATGGACAATCTGAGCACATTCCATGGTGAATTTCTCTCCACGCTAAGACCCCGGACAAGGGTGAAAAGCAGGACCAAGGCCCAGAGAAGAAAAATTCTGCTCAAAATCATAACTGTTCCACCTTGCATACATTCTCTCTCTTAAACTGAGATTAGCATCTTACAGCACTGGTGTGACGCCCGGCAGGCCCGAGGGCTCAGCTGCCTCCAGCCGTGGCCGAAAGAAGGCAAAGCACCCAGGTGGGGTGGAGGGAGCAGCCCCCACCTCTGATGGCTGACAGTGGTGCCCAGGACCAGCTCCCTCCTCTACACAGACAACAGAGTTCCGCTTAGCACAGGCTTTTCCTCGCCAGTGCAGACACTGTCAGCCATTGGAATTGGCCTGCAAGACAGCTTGCTGTGGCAGCTTCGCGGGCACAGGGCACACAGGCATCCGTGCACGCAGCTCCTTTGTCCTCCCATGCCCCGCACCCTCCGTCGCAAGGAAACACTTGCTTCTAGTGTCACCAAATAGGATTTGGAACCAGTTGGTGCCCAAGCTCAAATCCTGTTAGTGGCTGCCTATTTCCCTGGCATACATGCGTCCTGCCGAGATGCATTTGGCACCAGGTGGGATGTGCTCACAGGTTCCCAAAATGAGAACACGTAGCAGTTTCCCTGGATGTTTGTTCAATACTATTCCTGGGACCTGCCTGTAGATTCCAATTCCTTATGGGTGTGGAAGAGCCTGGAAATCGAGTGTGTGTAGGTGTGTGGCATGTGTATCAGGGTGTGTTTATGTGATATGACTTTGGGGTATGAGTGTGGCATGTGTACGGTGTGTGTGAGTGTGGTGTGTGCATGGCGTGGGTTTGGGTTGTGTGAGTGTGGTGCTCGTGTACGAGTGTGAGCATGGAGATTCTTTGGTAGGGAAGGAGTCAGGGTCTCCCTCTGTCGCCCAGGCTTGAGTGCAGTGGTGCAATCTCAGCTCATTGCAACCTCTGCCTCCCGGGTTCTCTGTCTCTGGGACCACAGACATGAACCACCAAGCCGGGCTAATTCTTTTCTTTTTTGTCTAGCTTTGGTCTTGCTATGTCGCCCAGGTTGGTCTGGAACTCCTTTCCTCAAGCGATCCTCACTCCTCGCCTCCCAAAGTGCTGGGGTTACAGGCATGAGCCACCACCCAAGAGATTCTGATGTCACAGACATCCGACTCACACACTCCCTGGACAGCTCACGTGTGCCCACCACCATAGTCAGGGATGGCTGCAGATGAACAAGGTGTTGACGTGGTTTCTGCAGCCCACGAACAAGCAACTTGCCTTGAGATGACAACCAAAGTTTTCTTGCGTCCTGCACACTCAAGAGTGACTGTGAGGCGGAGGGGCCCAGCCCTTCTTCCAGGCTGGAACGAGTGGATGGGTGGATCAACAGAGGCTGCCACAGGAGAGAGGGAGGCCTGGCCTGGGAACAGAGCTGTGACCGTGCCCTTCCCCAGGGTGGGGGCTGAAGGACCCTCCCATCCTAGTGACAGGGCCACAGCACGTCCAAGGGGGCCCCAGAGGAGGTCCCGGGAGTCCTAGGAGAGCCTGGTTAGCCTCCCTGAAGGGAGGAAGTGGGGTTTTGTGAGAGGGATGGTGCAGCAGCCCCCACACCTGCTGCTCCATGTGGCCGGGTCCAGCCCCAGGCAAGGTTCCAGGCATGGCCCTGGGACAGACAGCAGGCAGGGCCCCCTCAGGGAGGTATGGAGCAGGTCCCCGGGGCCAGGTGGAGCCCCTCACACCTGTGTCCTCAAGGACCTACACCAGGACAATGGCCATAGGCGGGCACCTGCAGCCGCCCTGGCCAGCAGTGAGAAGGGCAGAGAGCACAGCCAGATAGCCCGGTTCCTGCCCCCTCCCACCTGCCCGCACAGAGAGGGCTGCACACAGGTGAGGGTCCATCACCGGAAGAGCTTCATCAGCCCCGAGGCCATGAGCCGCTGAATCTCTCAGGGGGTTTTGGCACTTGAGGTTCCCCAGGTCATTCTGCTGCCCAGAGAGGGTTGAGCACCTCTGACCTGGAGCCCCAAAGAGGAAGGGTACCCCAAGACCAGCCAGCCATCTACTCTCAGGTGGGAAAGGGGTGGGGTTTAGATATGGCCCCCTCCCCTCCACGTCCTGAAATTACCTTGGGCAGTGCTGACCAAGAGCCGCAGGGACCAGATTTGAGCTGGACGTGAGCTTTATTCCAGACCTAGCAGCTACTTTGTAAGCGATCTCCCTGGGATTGATATCATGGAGGGGCACAGAGGGGCTTCAGCTGTGCTGGGTGGAAGAGAAAACATGCCCTGTCGGCCCCTCAGCAAGTGCTCTGCTCCCTGGACTGAGACGCAGGTCAGCAGCAAGCAGGGAGGCTTCGGGGGTGCTGGGGGCTGCTTTGAAAGGCACCCCTGAGCTAAGACTTGGCTGGTGGGAAGGAATCACCTCCCTCCCTCCAGCCATAAGAAGAACTGGACATCAGCTTCCAAATAAGTCATCAGCAATGCAACTGTTCACGTTGAGGATACTCCCTGCTTGAGGGGTCAGCCAGGCCTGCTGGGCAACCCAGGAGGCTTGGATGATCGTCTACCCCAGTGTTTTTGGGATGGAAAGTTCCACATTCTGAGAACCCTCAGTCCCTGGGCAACCTGGGGTGGTTAGTCACCATAGCTTGTGGCTTGGGCCCATGACAGCATGTAGAAGTGACGTGGACTGCCGCCAGCCAGGCACAGTGGCTCACGCCTGTAATCCCAGCACTTTGGGAGGCCGAGGCATGTGGATCACTTGAGGTCAGGAGTTCGAAACCAGCCTGGTCAACATGGTGAAACCCCATCTCTGCTAAATACATATATATATATATATATATATATATATATATATAAATTAGCCAGGCATGGTGGCGTGCACCTGTGGTCCCAGCTACTCAGGAGGCTGAGGCACAAGAATCACTTGAACCTGGGAGGTGGAGGTTGCAGTGAGATTGCACCAGTGCACTCTCCAGCCTGGCAACAGAGCAAGACTCTGTCTCAAACAAACAAAACAAAACAAAACAAAACAAACAAAAAGACATAAGACGTGGACCGCTGGAGAATGGGGGTGCTGCCTGCAGTCAAAACGGAGTGGGGGTGCCCAGCTCAGGGCCAGAATGATCCTATTCCCGGCACTTCTCAGTGAGGCTCTGTGGTTCGCCTAAGAAACCAGCCCCCCTTGCAGGCAACGGCCTAGCTGTCCTGGTCTCCTGGAGGCTCTCTTCAAATGTTTACATCCACACCCAAGATATGCTCTTGAGATTTGACTCGCATTATTGCTATGGGACAAGTTTTCATCTGCAGTTTAAATCTGTTTCCCAACTTACGTTCCTATGTCCTAGGGGTTTGGAATTCTAGATCGTATTTGAAGTGTTGGTGCCACACACACACCTTAACACCTGCACGCTGGCAACAAAACCATCCGCTTTGCAGCACAGCTGGGGTCGCCTGACCTTTCTCCTGTCTTCCCCACTTGAGCTCAGTGACTGGGCAGCAGGGGATGCATGGCCCCTGGCCAGCCAGGTGCAGCTCTCAGCTGGGGTGTTCAGAGGACGCCTCTGTCCTCCCCTCCCCCATCCCTCTGTTGCCCTTGGAAGCAGAGAACTTTGCCCGCCAGTCCCATGGGGAATGTCAACAGGCAGGGGCAGCACTGCAGAGATTTCATCATGGTCTCCCAGGCCCTCAGGCTCCTCTGCCTTCTGCTTGGGCTTCAGGGCTGTCTGGCTGCAGGTGCGTCCGGGGAGGTTTTCCCCATAAACTTGGTGGAAGGGCAGTGGGCAAATCCAGGAGCCAGCCGGGCTTCCCAAACCCCGCCCTTGCTCTGGACACCCCCATCCGCCAGGAGGGTTTTCTGGCAGCTCCTGTTCAATTTCTTTCCTTCTAGAAACCAGCATCCAGGCACAGGAGGGGAGGCCCTTCTTGGTGGCCCAGGCTTTGGCGGGATAGTTTTTCAAAGAACTTTAGGAGTGGGTGGTGCTTTCCTGGCCCCCATGGGCCCCTGCCTGTGAGGTCGGACAAGCACTGGGAGTCTGGGGCCTCTCGGAGTGCCGGAAGTGCTCACAGGGTACTCCCAGGCTGGGGAGCACAAGTAGGGGACCGTGAGTGGGGAATGGCGCCTGGGGCATGGGGGATGGGGTGTGGGAAACGGCATGTGGGGCACAGGGGATGGGGTGTGGAGGATGGGGGGTGGGGACGGCATGTGGGGTGTGGAGGATGGGCTGTGGGGTAGGTGGGGCCTGGGAAACAGCATATGGGGGATGAGGGATGGGGCATGGGGTGTGGGGGTAAGGTGTGGGAAAGTGTGTGGGGTGTGGGGGATGGGACATGGGAAACGGAATGTGGGGTGCAGGGGATGGGGCATGGAGGTGTGGGGGATGGGGTGTGTGGGGTGTGGGGGATGGGGCATGGAAAGGGCGTGTGAGGTACAGGGGATGGGGCATGGAGGTGTGGGGGATGGGGTGTGTGGGGTGTGGGGTATGGGGTGTGTGGGGTGTGGGGGATGGGGCATGGAAAGGGCGTGTGGGGTGCAGGGGATAGGGCATGGAGGTGTGGGGGATGGGGCGTGTGGGGTGTGGGGGATGGGGCATGGAAAGGGCATGTGAGGTACAGGGGATGGGGCATGGAAAGGGCGTGTGGGGTGCAGGGGATGGGGCATGGAGGTGTGAGGGATGGGGTGTGTGGGGTGTGGGGTATGGGGTGTGTGGGGTGTGGGGGATGGGGCACGGAAAGGGTGTGTGGGGTGCAGGGGATGGGGCATGGAAAGGGCGTGTGGGGTGCAGGGGATGGGGCATGGAGGTGTGGGGGATGGGACATAGAGGTGTGGGGGATGGGACATGGAGGTGTGGGGGATGGGGCATGGAGGTGTGGGGGATGGGGTGTGTGGGTGTGGGGGATGGGGTGTGTGGGGTGTGGGGGATGGGGCGTGTGGGGTGTGGGGGATGGGGTGTGTGGGTGTGGGGGATGGGGTGTGTGGGGTGTGGGGGATGGGGTTGTGGGGTGTGGGGGATGGGGTGTGTGGGGTGTGGGGGATGGGGCATGGAGGTGTGGAGGATGGGGCATGTGGGGTGTGGGGGATGGGGCATGGGGGTGTGGGGGATGAGGTGTGTGGGGTGTGGGGGATGGGGCATGGAAAGGGCATGTGAGGTGCAGGGGATGGGGCGTGGCGGTGTGGGGGATGGGGCGTGTGGGGTGTGGGGGATGGGGCATGGAAAGGGCGTGTGGGGTGTGGGGATGGGGTGAGGGGATGGCATGGCGGGTGGGGCATGGGGATGGCGGGTGGGGCATGGGGATGGGGAGTGGGGGGTGGGCGTGGGGATGGCGACTGTGGGGTGGGGATGGCGAGTCGGGGTGGAGCCTGGAAATGGTGAGTGGGGCGTGGGGATGGCGAGTAGGGGGTGTGGCGTGAGGATGGCTAGTGGGGCGTAGGGATGGCGTGTGGGGATGGCGAGTCGGGTGTGGGCTGTGAGGGACAGTGCCTGGGATGTGGGGCTGCAGCCCTAGCTCACAGCATGGCCTTATGACCCTGGCCACCTTCCTGCCCCAGGCGGGGTCGCTGAGGCCTCAGGAGGAGAAAACACGGGACATGCAGTGGAAGCTGGGTCCTCACAGAGGTGAGCAGGGACTGCCACTGGTTTTGTCCCGGGGCCTAGTGGGGGCCAACATCACCTCCTTCGCCTCCCACGGCAAAGAGCCAGCCCGCGGGGTGGCTACTGCAGTGCCCCCCAAGGAGGGTGTTCCCTGGCTCAAGAGGAAGTGACCGCTCCAGCTTGGCCTTCCCTGGGACTGAGGTGCAGGCGATTTTATCTTCTTTGTTTCATTCTGTGCCTTCCAGATAATCGTGTGTTCTTCATCAGGTTTTCCTCAGTTCTTGAGAGCTTTTCTGATGCAAATCTGCTTTCATCCCAGGGCGGTCACCGGCTCTGCTCACACCAGCCTCCAAGGGTGTGGGTGTCCTAGAAGTGTGGGTGTCCCGGGGACGTGGGTGTCGGGGACTGCAGGGACATGGGCCTCCCCTCCCACTCCTGCTGCCCAAGGCACCTCCTGTGAGGACTCGGCGTCCATGAGTTCCCACCTCCTGGAGCCTGATTCTTTGGTGTCCCCGCCTGCATCCTCAGCCTCCTTCCAAACCAGACCGGTTCTCTAGGGGCGTCGACGTGTGAAACTGATTTTAAAGAAAACAGGCGGTGGCCTTTCTCTCGGCCCCACGTGGCCCAGTAGCGCTCACTTTCCGTCCCTTCTTCCGCGCACAGTAACCAATTTAGGCCGCTCCTGCAGAACTCGGGCTCCTCCCCACGGGCCCACAGCGTCCACCTGAGGCCTCGTCCTCCCAGCAAAGGTCGTCCCTCCGAACGCGCCTCCTGCGGCCTCTCCAGAGCCCCTCCCGCGCGTCCTCTCAGCCCTGCTCGCCTCCTCCAGGGGCCTCCCTCTCCCGCCTGCCCCACGGCCCGTCTCCCCTCGCCGGCTGAGGCAGGTTCAGGCAGCGCGGCCGCCTCACTCCACCACCGCGTGGTGCCCACAGCTCACAGCTCCCGGGAGACGGTCCCCTCAGATGTAGGGCGTCCTGAAGAACGGCCTGCTCGGAGCTGAGCGCACGGGGTTGCCTCGCCCTGGGCGTCTTTCGCCCTCACCAACCCCGTTTTCCCATGGGCAAAGCGGGGGTCCTATTTGCCTACAAGTAACCGTCGGGGTTACGGAGCGGCCAGGAGCTGCGGCGGGGGGCTCTGCTCTCAGGACCGGCCCCAGGAGGATCCGCGCGAGGTCTGGAGCTCCGAGGGGTCGCAGGGGACAGAGGGGCCCCAAGCGGAGGCGGGGAAGGCGGCAGAAGCCCAGGACCGCCAAGAGCTGGCGAGGAAGCCTGGGGCTCGCTGCCGGGGGAGCCGGGCAGGGGCCGCGCCTGGGACCAGGACGGAGGCCTGGAGAAGGCAGATCTGGCCGCCGGAGACGCGGTGCGGGTGGAGACGAGGGATTTGGATTTCCGCGGGCGGCTGTGCAGGGCCAAGGCGGCGTTGGCGCGCGGTTCACGTGGGCCCCAGGGGGGTGCCCAGCACCGGGGCCGCGCCGCCTTCTCCTCGCCGGCATCAACCCCCAGCCGCACATTTACGCGGCGGCGCCCGCAGACCCCTTCGGCCCAGCTTCCGCGCGTGCCCCTGAGCGCGCCCTCGGGATCAGCTCCTGGCAGCTGAGAGGCCGGGCCGGGAAGGATGATCGAGGGGGTGACTGCCCTGGGAGCACGGCAGGGAGGACACCCAGCCAGCCCTGCGAGCAGCGCCGCTCCCCTCCTCCAGGACGGGCGGGAACCTGCGACGCCCCCGCTGCGTGGGGCGGGGCCGTGGGGCGGTCTCCGTGGCACTGGGCGGGGCAAGCGGTGAGCGTTTCACGGAACTCGCATTTCTCAGTCTTCATAACCCAGGAGGAAGCCCACGGCGTCCTGCATAGGCGCCGGCGCGCCAACACGTTCCTGGAGGAGCTGCGGCCGGGCTCCCTGGAGAGGGAGTGCAAGGAGGAGCAGTGCTCCTTTGAGGAGGCCCGGGAGATCTTCAAAGACCTGGAGAGGACGGTGAGCCCAGCCTCGGGGCGCCCCGCACCGCTGAGACTGCAGGCGGCGGTGAACCGGGCCGTGTGGGGCCGCCTGCGTCTCTTTGGCTGTGGCTGTGAGCGGCGAACACGCAGCGGCGCCCGCACAGCGCTTCCTGCGGGGGTCGCTTTCCGCCCGGGGTGACTCCGCTTTCCTGGGCGATGCCCCTCCCTCCCCGTTTCCAGGGACGCCCCCCAGGCACACGCTTTCCCTATGCGGCCACACCGCGCATGCCACTTTTCACATCAGAAAACATGATTTGAAAAGCACACTTAGGGCGTCCCCCTTAACTTCCCAAGGGAGTCCCCCCAGTCCCCTAAGGATCCGGGGCAGCCTGCGCATCACAGGCGCGCGCCGCTCACAGAAGGGACGTGGTGAGAAGCTGGCCTGGGGGAGCCGCCCGCGGCCCACAGCATGCCACCAGCGGCGCCTCCTCGGCACGTGTCGGGGAGAAACAACATTTAGGGACCTGGGACTTTCTCCACCTCACACCCACGGGTCACCTAACACTCAAAGATCACCTCAAACAGGATACCTCACCCAGGGCACACTTCACACTCACAGGCCACCTCACAGAGGTCACTTCACACTCACAGGACACCTCACACTCAGGGCGCACTTCAAACCCACAGGTCATTTCACCTCACACTTACAGATCACCTCACTCTCACAGGACACTTCACACTCAGGGTGCACTTCGAACTCACAGGTCATTTCACCTCACACTCACAGATCACCTCACTCTCACAGGACACTTCGGACAGGGCACACTTTACACTCACAGGCCACCTCACTCTCACAGGACACCTCACTCTCACAGGACACCTCACACTCACAGGTCACCTCACTCTCACAGGACACCTCACTCTCACAGGACACCTCACACTCACAGGTCACCTCACTCTCACAGGACACCTCACACTCACAGGTCACCTCACTCTTACAGGACACCTCACACTCACAGGACACCTCACACTCACAGATCACCTCACTCTCACAGGACACTTCACACTCAGGGTGCACTTCGAACTCACAGGTCATTTCACCTCACACTCACAGATCACCTCACTCTCACAGGACACTTCGGACAGGGCACACTTCACACTCACAGGCCACCTCACAGAGGTCACTTCACACTCACAGGACACCTCACACTCAGGGCGCACTTCAAACCCACAGGTCATTTCACCTCACACTTACAGATCACCTCACTCTCACAGGACACTTCACACTCAGGGTGCACTTCGAACTCACAGGTCATTTCACCTCACACTCACAGATCACCTCACTCTCACAGGACACTTCGGATAGGGCACACTTTACACTCACAGGCCACCTCACACTCACAGGACACTTCACACTCAGGGTGCACTTCGAACTCACAGGTCATTTCACCTCAGACTCACAGGACACCTCACACAAGACACCTCACACGGGGCACACTTCACACTCACGGGTCACCTCACACTCGACACCTCACACAGATCACCTCACTCAGAGGACACCTCACACTCACAGGGCACACTTCACACTCAGGACACCTCACACTCAGGGTGCACTTCAAACTCACAGGTCATTTCACCTCACACTTACAGATCACCTCACTCTCACAGGACACTTCAGACAGGGCACACTTTACACTCACAGGTCACCTCACACTCGTCACCTCACACAGGTTATGTCAAACTCACAGGTCCCCTCACACAGTGCACACTTCACACAGGTCCCCTCACACAGGTCACCTCACACTCACAGGGTGCACTTCACACTCATGGGTCCCCTCACACACAGGACACCTCACACTCACAGATCACCTCACTTACACAGATCACCTCACACAGGGCACACTTCATTCTCACAGGTCACCTCACACAGGACATCTCACACACAGGTCACCTCACACAGATCACTTCACAGGGCACACTTCACTCACAGGTCACCACACCTCACCTCCCACTCACAGATCACCTCACTCTCACAGGACACCTCACTCTCACAGGACACCTCACACTCACAGGTCACCTCACTCTCACAGGACACCTCACTCTCACAGGACACCTCACTCTCACAGGACACCTCACACTCACAGGTCACCTCACTCTCACAGGACACCTCACTCTCACAGGACACCTCACTCTCACAGGTCACCTCACTCTCACAGGACACCTCACTCTCACAGGACACCTCACATTCACAGGTCACCTCACTCTCACAGGTCACCTCACTCTCACAGGACACCTCACTCTCACAGGACACCTCACACTCACAGGTCACCTCACTCTCACAGGACACCTCACTCTCACAGGACACCTCACATTCACAGGTCACCTCACTCTCACAGGTCACCTCACTCTTACAGGACACCTCACATTCACAGGTCACCTCACTCTTACAGGACACCTCACTCTTACAGGACACCTCACACTCACAGGTCACCTCACTCTTACAGGACACCTCACTCTTACAGGACACCTCACACTCACAGGTCACCTCACTCTTACAGGACACCTCACTCTTACAGGACACCTCACATTCACAGGTCACCTCACTCTTACAGGACACCTCACTCTTACAGGACACCTCACATTCACAGGTCACCTCACTCTCACAGGACACCTCACACTCACCGATCACCTCACTCTTACAGGACACCTCACACAGGTATCTCACTCTCACAGTACACCTCACACAGGGCACACTTCACTCCCACAGGTCACCATACCTCACACAGATCACCTCATACTCACAGATCACTTCATTCTCACAGGATACCTCACACTCAGGGCACACTTCACACAGGTCACCACACCTCACACAGATCATCTCATTCTCACAGGACACCTCACTCTCACAGGTCACCTTACACTCAGATTATCCCACACTCACAGGTCGCCACACCTCACACTCATAGGATGTCTCACACAGGATGCCTCACACTCACAGAGAACCACATCTCATATGCACAAGACACCTCACAGTCACAGGACACCTCATGCTCAAGGAAGCCTCACACTCACAGGAGGTCCAGCTGTCTGAGGCAAAGGCTAACATGACCCTTTCCAGGCAAATTGAGGATGGTCATGCCTAGCATTTTTATACACCTAGTTTTCAAAGCATTTCTCATCTGTTGTATTCTCACAGCACCCTGTGAGTTTAAGTTCAGGTGGCCAACAGTTTCTTCAGCAATCACTTTTTTCTGTGGAGTGCTTTTGCTGTTTGTGGAATATTTTGCATCTGCTACTGCACCCTCTCCCCGTATATGTGGCCACCCTGTCAGAGGTGGAGCTGTGGCTCAGAGCCTGTGTACCTTGTCCCAGGTCCACAGCTCAGCGACAGAAGAGTCAGGGTTGAACCTCGGGTGTTCTGACTTGGGAGCAGGAAATGTGTGGTCACCCATAGTTCCAGATGTCCTGGGGAGGGTCCAAGATTAGAAGAAACCTACCTCAGCTCCAGAGAAAAGTCTGGCTTCCTGAGCCCACCCCACCAGACCCAGGTCCAAGTCCCCCAACCCCAGTTCATGGTTTGTCCAGTGCTTACCGTTGGGTGCTCTGGTGAAGGTGCATCTCACGACGTTTTCTCTCTTGTTCCCTCAGAAGCTGTTCTGGATTTCTTACAGTGGTGAGTGGATGATTGCCACCAATCCTGCCTGCAACCCTTCTCCTCAGCATACTGACACCAGCCCACTCCACAGATGGGGACCAGTGTGCCTCAAGTCCATGCCAGAATGGGGGCTCCTGCAAGGACCAGCTCCAGTCCTATATCTGCTTCTGCCTCCCTGACTTCGAGGGCCGGAACTGTGAGATGTGTAAGGCCCCACTTTGGGTCCCATATTTGCAGAGGGCCCTGGGGAGCTGGTGGAGGTGGCCTGGCGGACTGGGCTGCAGGGTGCACAACCTGGTGGGGTGTGTGGACCGGGCACTCTGGGCTCAACCCCAGTTGGAAGTTGGTCTAGGTGACCTTGAAGTCCCTTCCAGTCTGAGGTCTTTGACAGAGACCCAAGGTTCTAATTCTCAGACTCAGTGGCCCCTTGGGCTCCCGGCCCTGGGCAATTCTCAGCCCTCGAGATGGCCCAGCTGAGAGTCCCTGTGTCCCTGTCCCACTTCCACATCCCACCACGCAGGACCGCTTGGTAAACTTCCCCTTCTCTACTTTCCATTACAAAGGTTTGAGGGTTTTTGTTTTTTTTTTACCATCCGAATATTAAATTATCACAAAGTTTGAGGCCCCCAACCTCCCTTGGGTTCAGTAATTCACTAGAAGGACTCATAGAACCCACTGAAGTGGATACACTCACAGTTACCGTTTATTACAGCAAAGGATGCAGGCTTAAGTCTGCAGAGGGACCAGGCACAAGCTTCCCCTTGTCCTCTCCCTGTGGGGTCATGTGGACAGTCCTTAATTCTCCCAGAATGACGTGTGATGAGACGTGGGAAGTACTGCCAACTTGGGAAGCTCTACGAGCCCCGGTGTCCAGAGGTTTTATCAGGGCTCAATCACATAGACCCAGCTGACCACCCACATAGCTGACCTCAGTCTCAGCCTCTCCAGAGGCGAAGCCAATAGTGTGGCCCAAGGCCCCGCCATACATCACATTGTCAGCTAGACCATCCAGCATGGCTCAAGGCCCAGGTAAACACCAACATTCCCTCAGGCAAGACCTTCCAAGGGCTTAGCGGTCACTTCCCAGGAGCCAAGGCAAAGGCTACCCTTTCTCTAGCACAGCAGTTCATCCTTGACCACCCAAGACCACATTCTTACACTGAATGAGCTCTCCTGTGCAGCAGCCACTTTCTTCTCTAAGCAGAAGAGAGCCCAGCAAGGTGGAGGAGGCTGAAGAGAGAGGCTTCCTGCTGGTCATCTGGGTCCAGAACGCCTGGGGATCTCTGCTCAACCCTGGTGCCCAGCAGACCTGGTGTGCATCCTGCAGGGCAGGCCTTCCCGCCGGAGTCCTGGACTTGCTCAGGGCCACTCCCCTTGCCCATGTCAACCAAAGTCGGGCTGCCAGTTCTGCTTCTTCTGTCTGAGCCCATGACCAGTACTGGGACTAACTGTCCCCAGGCGGGCTCACTGTGTTATGAGGCCAGCTTGGAGAACTGTCTCAGCTCTCTGGTCCTCTCCTCAGTTGGGTCTCTGATTGGAAGTCCCTTGGACACTTTTACCGTCCCCATGGGACTTTCACTTTCCCCTAGGCTCCCCTCAGGCTCCCATCAGCTGCTCGGAAGAGTGGTCACCCTGGAGGCCACTGCCCACCAGCCAGGCACCCCCCCAAATGCAACTGCAGCCAGCGCTGCCACCCACTGGCAAGGCTGTTCAGACGTGTGGCTCCTCTGATCCACACCTTGTCCTTTGGATCAGTCCACAGAGCAGGTGGTGCCAAGCTCAGGCTCTGTCACCCACAGCTCAGTGCCACCTTCCAGGCAGAACACCACTGCTGACCCAGGGCACGGCCACCTCCGGGGATGGCTCTCACTGACCCCCAGAAGCCCCTCTCAGGGTGTCCCCTTCCTGTCCCCAGACAAGGATGACCAGCTGATCTGCGTGAACGAGAACGGCGGCTGTGAGCAGTACTGCAGTGACCACACGGGTGCCAAGCGCTCCTGTTGGTGCCATGAGGGGTACTCTCTGCTGGCAGACGGGGTGTCCTGCACACCCACAGGTGACCAGGCTTCATGTCCCAGTCCCAGATGACACCAGTCCCTGTCCTACTACAGATTATCTTACTGGACAAAAGACGGGTGGGGGTGGCTTCACATCTACTGAGCACCAACTATGCACTGACCAGCTGTGAGGTGGGATCTGGGCACCAAGGGTGGCACAGGCCAGAGCGACAGTGACTAGGATGGGCACCCTGGGGGCAATCCCTGAATGGCCTCAGGCCCCCTGCCAATTCTAGGCAGACCAGGGGAGCCAATCAAGGCACTATCTCACATCCAATTCCCACTCACAGGACCTCCGCCAGGGTTCATGAATCTACTTTGGCACAGCCAATGTCTGTACTGACTGCTGCCCACTCTGCATTCCAAAAACTCGCAAAGGCTCCTGGGAAAATGGGATGTTTCTCCAAACCAGCCTGGAACGAATGGGCTGCACTTCCAAAAGCAGGGACACCCATGCCCACTGTGTCTCAAAGAGGTGGACGTGCCCACACTGGCCACACAGCCTGGGACTCAGCCTGCCACCTCCTCGGGTTTTCTTTCTGGCCCAAGACCTTGATTGGAGCAGATCAAAACTAAGTGTGGGATCAAAACAACACAGTTGTTGTTTTGATCATCTTTGTGACAATTGATTCATCTTTAGGTAGAATTTCATTCACCTTTTACTAAAGTCAAGCAACACATCTTCTCCCTGAAAAGTGAGCAGAGGGCGGTTTTAAGACATAAGTCCTCCGTTTCCTCCAAAACCAGCCCTGACCATTGTCTCCTCAGCCAGCCACTTCCGCAAGGGCCTCTCATGGCCGGGCCCCACCAGTGAGGCCCAGCCAAGGCCCTGCCTTCCACCACCTCTGGGCCCTGGGAGCTCCTGCTCCTGGGGGCCTCCCATGGCCTCGGCCTCAAGGCCTCTCAGAGGATGGGTGTTTCTGAATCTTTCCTAGTGGCACGTTCATCCCTCACAAATCTCTGCATCTTTCTGACTTTTGTTTTACACAGTTGAATATCCATGTGGAAAAATACCTATTCTGGAAAAAAGAAATGCCAGCAAACCCCAAGGCCGAATTGTAGGGGGCAAGGTGTGCCCCAAAGGGGAGTGTCCATGGCAGGTAAGACTTCCCCTGGCTTCAGGATTCCAAGCCCTGAGGGTCTTGGAGCCTTTTGAATGTGAACAACAGCTCTGGAAGGGAAAATGGGCAGGTCAGCCCCAAGCCCACCAGGCTCCAAGTCAGCCCACCTAGCACCTCCAGCTCGCTGCACCCCAATGCTTTTAGTGGGGCAAGAAAGGAGAAAAGAAAACGACACTCACTGAGGGTCTACCCTGTGCAGAGAACCCTGCGAGATGCCCCATCCGAGTTGTCACGTCGTCCTCACTGTTACTCTTTGAGGTGGGATCTTTGCCTGATCTTTGCAAAATCAGGAGCATTGGATCAAAGCTATGTGAAGATCCTGTGAGGTGAACAGTGAAATCTCACAGCGACATTTGTATTCTTGGGCCGTGCCCAAGAGCACGTCTCAGCTAGAGAGTGGCACAGCCTCCCACAGTCAGGTCTGAGCAGCTTTGCCTGGGAGGGATCTGCAAAGACCCCAGGATTTCAGAAACAAATTGTGCAATGCCAGAGGTCCCTTGGCATGCCCGGGAGGGCGAGTCATCAGAGAAACAATGACAGCAATATGACTTCCACACCTCCTGTCCCCCCGCCCAGGTCCTGTTGTTGGTGAATGGAGCTCAGTTGTGTGGGGGGACCCTGATAAACACCATCTGGGTGGTCTCCGCGGCCCACTGTTTCGACAAAATCAAGAACTGGAGGAACTTGATCGCGGTGCTGGGTAGGTACCACTCTCCCCTGTCTGATCGCAGCTCTCAAGTGTCTCAGGGGCCGTGGCTCTGGGCTTCGTGCTGTCACTTCCACAGACAGACAGACGTCTCCAAAAGGGGAGCAACCGTGCTGGGCACGACTGCTGTGGCCACCGTGCTCTCAGCCACTTTCCCATGCCCAAATAAGACGGTAAAAGACTGGGGAGTTCTGCCCATCCTGCCTCACTTGACCAAGAGCCCAGAAGAGGATGCGACGCCCGGGGCCTCGTGGAACCACCGGGTGGCAGGGGTTCTGCTCACTGGCTTTATGGGTGAGATGAGCACTCCCAGGAGGGCCACTGGGCCGGGAAGAACTGTGGAGAATCAGGGCATGCCCTGTCCTCCCAGCTGCCAGGGCACAGCATCCCTTCCCCACCTCAACACCCAGACCCCAGATTCACCCCAGTTCACATGTCCCCACACGAGCCACAGGCTGCCACCTGGGGCAGGCTGGCCCCACCTTGGGGTTGGATACAGGCCCCTTGCCCCAAAAGGAGACTGCAGCCCCTGCAGACCTAGAAATGGCCACAGCCCATCCCCATGCACCAGGGGGCGAGGCGGCAGGTGGTGGAATGGGCCTGAGGGGGGCTCCTTCCTTCCAGGCGAGCACGACCTCAGCGAGCGCGACGGGGACGAGCAGAGCCGGCGGGTGGCACAGGTCATCATCCCCAGCACGTATGTCCCGGGCACCACCAACCACGACATCGCGCTGCTCCGCCTGCACCAGCCCGTGGTCCTCACTGACCATGTGGTGCCCCTCTGCCTGCCTGAACGGACATTCTCCGAGAGGACACTGGCCTTCGTGCGCTTCTCATTGGTCAGCGGCTGGGGTCAGCTGCTGGACCGTGGCGCCACGGCCCTGGAGCTCATGGCCCTCAACGTGCCCCGGCTGATGACCCAGGACTGCCTGCAGCAGTCTCGGAAGGTGGGAGACTCCCCAAATATCACGGAGTACATGTTCTGTGCCGGCTACTCAGATGGCAGCAAGGACTCCTGCAAGGGGGACAGTGGAGGCCCACACGCCACCCGCTACCGGGGCACTTGGTATCTGACGGGCATCGTCAGCTGGGGCCAGGGCTGCGCAGCCGTGGGCCACTTTGGGGTGTACACCAGGGTCTCCCAGTACATCGAGTGGCTGCAAAAGCTCATGTGCTCAGAGCCACGCCCAGGTGTCCTCCTGCGAGCCCCATTTCCCTAGCCCAGCAGCCCCGCCCTGTGGAGAGAAAGCCGAGGCTGCGTACAACTGTCCTGGCACCAAATCCCATCGATTCTTCTGCAGTTCATGGGATAGAGGAGGGCATGGGAGGGGGGAGAGGTGGGGAGGGAGACAGAGACAGAAACAGAGAGAGAGACAAAGAGACAGAGAGAGACTGAGGGAGAGATTCTGAGGACATGGAGAGAGACTCAAAGAGACTCCAAGATTCAAAGAGATTAATAGAGACACAGAGATGGAATAGAAAAGATGAGAGGGAGAGGCAGACAGGCACTGGACAGAGGGGCAGAGGAGTGCCAAGGTTGTCCTGGAGGCAGACAGCCCAGCTGAGCCTCCTTATCTCCCTTCAGCCAAGCCCACCTGCACGTGATCTGCTGGCCTCAGGCTGCTGCTCTGCCTTCATTGCTGGAGACAGTAGAGGCATGTACACACATGGATGCACACACGCGGATGCACACACAGATGGTCACACAGAGATACACAAACATACCGATGCACACACACATAGAGATATGCACATACACAGATGCATACACACAGATATGCACACGGATGCGCACACATGCCAATGCACGCACACATCAATGCACACGGATGCACAGAGATATGCACACACCGATGTGCACACACACAGATATGCACACACACAGATGCACACACACAGATATGCACACACACGGATGAGCGCACACCAATGCGCGCGCACACCAATGCGCACACACACCGATGTACGCACACAGAAGCACACACATGGATGCACACACACTGATGCTGACTCCCTATGTGCTGTCCTCTGAAGGCGGTTGTTTAGCTCTCACTTTTCTCGTTCTTATCCATTATCATCTTCACTTCAGACAATTCAGAAGCATCACCATGCATGTTGGCGAATGCCCCAAACTCTCCCCCAGATGTATTTCTCCCTACACTGGGTGCCGGGCTGCACGGACCATTCCCCACCTGCTTCCCAACTTCACAATAAACGGCTGCATCTCCTCCGCACACCTGTGATGCCTGCCACCCACTGGGTTGCCCATGATTCATTTTCAGAGCCCCTGGTGCTCATCCTCTGAGATGCTCTTTTCTTTCACAATTTTCAACATCACTGAAATGAACCCTCACACGGAAACTATTTTTTAAAAACAAAAGCTGTTTGATAGATGTTTGAGGCTGTAGCTCCCAGGATCCTGTGGAATTGGATGTTCTCTCCCTGCCACAGCCCTTGTCAATGATATTTCGCAGAGACCCTGGGAGCACCTGCTCGAGAATCAGGGACACACACATCACTAAATGCAGGTTCCCAAGCCCTGGCTGCAGTGGGAGGACCTGGCAAGCTGCACTCTTGCTGAGTCCCCAGGGTGGTGGGGGAAGAATGAGAAACACATGAACAGAGAAATGGGGAGGTGACAGACACTGCCCCCACTCAGACTCCGGCAAGCACGGCTCAGAGAGCGAACTCGATGCCGTCCCTGCAGGGCCATCCTGGGCACTGGTGGCACTCACAGCAGCAAGGCAGGCACCAGCAACCCACCTCAGGGGCACTCAGGCAGCATCTACTTTAGAGCAGAGAGGGTCCATGAACTACAGCTGTGAGCTGCTTCCAAGGTACCCTGCTCTTGTAAATAAAGTTATATGGGAACACACCCATATTAGTGTCCATGGAGTGGCCGTGGCAGAGATGTCCAGCCAGACAGACCAGCTGACCCGCCCCAAGCCCAGCATGGTTAGTGTCAGGACCTCTGCCGAAGATGCTTGCTGACCCTGGCCAGACCCCAGTTCCTAATGCCCCCCAAACGGGATGGGAGCCAGTGGTGGGCCCTGATCCAGGTCAGAGCTGGCTCTGCTTTCTCTTTTGTCTGAGTGACTGTGCCTCAGTTTCCTTATCTGTAAAACAGGAGCCCACCATGATGCTTGTGATGGGATGAGATCAGCATGGGTGGAACAAGGCCCTGGGAGGGCCCATGCCATCATCATCGACAGCAAAGCCACTCTGCAGACAGATGCTTCTGTGAATTCATAGAAAATTCTGCAACCAGAATGCCTGGGGCTCCTGAGGCCCTAAGCCCAGCCCGGGGCTCTGGAAGCCGCTCTGACTTCTTGGGAGTGGAAATTGGCAGGACTCTTCCTGGGAAGAAGCGGAAGGTGGGGATGAGACGACAGTTCAGGAGCCCACCCAGACCCACAGGAGGAAACTAGGGGAGTCATGCAGGGTCCTGGTGGAGCGCCAGCCTCCATTCCTGCCAATGGGAAATGCATGGTGCTGCCGGAGGAGGGGGCCCGGGACTCCCCAGAGGCTTCGCTGAAGGGCCTGGGCACCCCCGAAGGCTACATGTTTCATATGGGACGTGCCATCTGCCACGGCTCAGCTCCAGCTTTCTGTGAGTGGCGAGATAGAGTATGGGGAGGCCACTGGCCATGGCCCTGGGACAGGGTGGGATGAGGCGGCAGGCTTGGGCCCCCCAAGCCAGCATCGCCACTCAGCATTGATGACAAAGACTGCGTGTCTGCCATGAGCATCCTGCTGTTAGTGCACACACCGCATTGGTCTTTCCATACAAACATGCCTAGAGGCGATGTCGGAGTGTGGAGACCAGGAGAGGCAGGAGTCAGACATCTGGTGCCACCAGGAAGGCCCCTCTCAGAGAACCGGGCTGTGCGTGGTGCCCGCCATGGGAGGCCAGCCCAGCGTTGGCATCCAGCATCATCAGTTTGTGCAGTCGGGTGGGGCTCAGTGAGTGCCTCCTGTGTGCCAGGCACAATGACGCACAATGTGTGCACACCAGGCTCAGTGCAGGTGGCTGCGAGACAGGGCGACCCATCAAGGCAGACGCACTGTGAGGCAGTGGCCAGTGCTGTGGGTTTTAGGGGCATTGCTCCCCGGCCACTACGGCATAGCAGGCAGTGATCGCCACACCGGCCAAGTTTTAGACCATTTATTCCAGAGACCCCAGAGGCAAAAATCCCGGCTGCACCTCCCAGTGACTCCCACAGCCATTGAGCAGAGACGCTCAGGGACCTTGTGACGGGAGGTTTCTGCGCTGGAGAACGAGCCCAGAAGCCCTCTCAGCCTCGGAACAGTGTGGCCAGTGGTGGGCAGGTCAGGAGGGGTTTCAGACAGAGCCTGTCCCTCCAGACGGTCAGGGGAAGGTCACTCCCCACAGAAGTACGTTTTGGGGCCATGTGGGCACAGAAGGTTTGGGGATGAGTGGGGCAGGTGCCAGCCTGGCCTGTGGGAGACCATGGTGCAGATGCCAAGCCCCCCCGTGACATGAGACCACCTGACACCACCCAGAGAGTGGCTGTGAGCGGAAGGGCCTGCCCAGAAACAAGCAGGGCCTTGGGGCAGAAGTCCTGGGCTCAGATCCCACACTCACTGCCAGCGGCCTCGGCTCAGGCTTCTGCGCTCTCTAAACTTAGTTTTCTGTTCTGGAAAAATGATGGGGAAAATGATATTTTTATGTGATTGTGAGGACTGAGAGTTAAATGTAAACATCTGGAAACTACAAAATAAGCATGAAATGATGTTTTTATTCTTAGAACAGAAAGTCCTCACGCCCGCGGCCCTGGTGACTGATGAGGATGAGGTTCCGCGGGGCCTCTCTGGCCGCCCAGCTCTGCCTGGGGAAGGTGGGGCCAGAGCGGCTGTGTTCCCAGCGTGGTCACTCCCCTGCCTCGCCAGCGGGTCTCGGCTCCAATCAGGAGGCCTAAGCCAAGTGATAAGCAGCCGGACAACAGCCATCCCAGCCGGGGCGTGGACTTTGCTCCAGCAGCCTGTCCCAGTGAGGACAGGGACACGGTACTCGGCCACACCATGGGGCGACCGCTGCACCTCGTCCTGCTCAGTGCCTCCCTGGCTGGCCTCCTGCTGCCTGGGGAAAGTTGTAAGTGCCCCTTGCCCTTCAGACCCAACAGCAGCCCCAGGGAGCAGGGAGGGGCGGCAGTTGGGGAAACCCTCTCATCTCCGCAGCCTGGACGGTGGGTGCCTTGACCGCTGTCAGAGGCTGGCCTCGGAGGGCTGGGCTTGGCCTTTCCAGCCAAGGGCATCCTCAAGGCCAGCTGTGGCTCCCTGTGGCTGAGAGTCAGACGGGCGGGTCAGAGGTCACAGAGACAAAAACACAAGGACAGAGTCAGAGGGAGAAAGGGAGAGGGAGGGAGAAACAGAGACACAGTGAGATGGGAGGCCAAGAGGCAGAGACAGAGGTAGAGAGACAGGGAGACAGAGACAGAGGGAGCGGTTGGGGCAGGCAGAGACAGGACAGTTGGCCATCTGCCACCACAGGGAGGCACAGGATGAGGAGCACAGCAGAGGAGCTCCCAGGGAGGAGGAGGCTGAGCCAAGCCAGTGCCACCACCCTTGGACTTGCTCTGCCTGGGAAGGGGCTGCCTAATGCACAGCTGGACAGATGGGGGCAGCAGGGCTGTCCAGGACCCCCAGGCCTGTCCAAAAGCAGAGGCCCAGAAAGGACAGAAACCAGGCAAGGCTGGGGACAGCGGCGGAAGAGGAGGCCCCTCTGGTGGGGACACGAGAGACAGGGACCCTAGACTTGTTTGCATCCTGGACAAAGTGGACAGGCAGGGGCACCAAGGGGACCCAGGCCTGGGAAGGGAGTGTGTGAGAGAGAGACGGAGCAGGGGGAGACCCTTGTGGGGTGGAAGGGGGAGACCCCTGGGAAGGCTGAGTGGATCCTCAGTGCATCACTGACCTAAACGGCCCCTCCGCCTGGTGACTTGGAGCTCCAGTCACATCACACAGGGCTCTTCTCCATCCCACCCTCAACCGCTTGCCCTCCCCAGCCTCTGTCCCCTGAGCCACACGGAACAGGACTCCCACACGGAACAGGACTCCCGTCTTCATGGGGTACTGTGTGGCTCCATCTCTCCCAGCCTTCTTCCCGCCCCTCAGGCCACACTGCCCCATGCAGGAGCCCACTGTGATGCTTGTGGTGGGACAAGATCAGCGTGGGTGGAACAAGGCCCTGGAAGGACCCATGCCATCATCATCGACAGCAAAGCTACTCTGCAAACAGACAGATGCTTCAGTGAATTGGTAGAAAATTCTGCAGCCAGAATGCTCTGGGCTCCTGAGGCCCCAAGCCCAGCCCAGGGCTTCTGAGGCCCTAAGCCCAACCCGAGGCTCTGGAAGCTGCTCTGGCTTATTGGGAATGGAAGTTGGCAGGACTCCTCTTCCTGGGAAGAAGTGGAGGGTGGGGATGAGAGGACAGGCCAGGGGCCCACCCAGACCCACAGGAGGAAACTAGGGGAGTTACACAGGGTCCTGGTGGAGTGCCAGCTTCCCTTCCTGCCAATGGGAAATGCAGGCGCCCACCTCGCAGACCTCCGGGTCCACAGGGTCATGACACCCTTAGCTGTGTGACATGGGCCTGGCTCATGACCATGGCCTGTGGTGTCCCCGGGGGCCGGCCTGGACCCTGGGCGGACATGGCCAGCCCCGGAGAGCCAGGGCCAGGCCATCTCCCTCCCCTACGCTGCCTCAGAGGCCTCAGCAGCTGCACTGTGGGGTGGGTGGGGCTGAACACAGGTCCCAGAAGGTCCCACTCAGGACCCTGCTGTGCACACTTTTGATTTTAATAAAATCGGAATGCGTACAGCATCTGCAGTCTAGCCTTTAAGTGAGCACGGCTGTCCTGGCAGTCATGGAAGTTCTTCTTGGGCAGTGGGACCTCAGCACTGCTTTGCTGGTACTGCTATAAGAAAGGACCATGGACCAAGTAGCTTAAAGCAACAGAAACATTTCTCCCACAGCTCTGGAGGCTGGAAGTTCAAAATCAAGGCATCAGCGGGGCTGGTTCCTCCAGAGGCTGGGGGAGAGTCTGCTCCAGGCCTGTCTCCTGGCCTCGGGGTGACAGCGGCCTCGGAGCCCGTGGCTTGTGGGAGCATTGCTCCCATCGCTGCCTCCATCATCGCATGGGGTTCTCACCATGGCTGTTTTTCTGTCTTCTTTTCTCTCAGAAGGACACCAGTCATTGGTGTCATTGGATTTAGGGCTCACCGTACTCCCATAAAATGTCTTCCTAACTAAATACATCACAAAAGTTCTATTTCCGATTAAGGTCAGGTTCTGAGGTTCTGGGAAAGACATGAATTTGGAGAGACATTATTCAGCCCTGTCCTGCCACCTGTGAGTGTGTTCTGCAATCCAACTTTTTATTTTAATAAAATCAGAATATGCAGAGTACCTGCAGTGCCAGCCTTTAAACTATCGCTGTGGTACTGGCAATCATTAAAGCTACGTGGCTTCAGTTTCAATCTTTACATTCAACAAGTTTAAATCCATTCTTCATGAGTTTGGACCTTACTGACTGAAAATTTTGCTTGCTGGTAAAACTTGCTCAAATGCAGTTGCTGACTGTGGAATTCATTGATGTTGCCATAACAACAAACACAACCATGTGCTCCAGGACTGCAATGCTCCCGACGGCTTCTGAAGAAACAAAACCACACAACAAACCTCTACCAATCTGGATGCTCCATATCAGAGTTCTAGAGTGTTCCATTAATTTCTTGAGACAAGTGTTCTTGAGACAAGTGTCTAAAAACCTTGTTTTAATTTCGTTTTGTCAGTCCCATTTTACTCACATCAGAAAGTGTGGCTACGTGGCCAAGGCCCGGCCTGCTCAGTCTGACTGAAGCATTGATGCGACTCAGCCATAACAGAGAGCAGAAGCGCCCAGATTCAGTCCAGAGGGCCAAGCCAGGCGCGCAGTCTTTCCTTCATTCCCTCAACACATATTGGTTAAGTTCCGGCCGTGCTAGGCACAGGGATACAGCTGTGACCAAACACGCCAAGTCTTTTTCCAGCGGAGGGAAGGATGAGCCTGTCAGCATGTAATGTCAGAGAGGGGTTGGGCGCTAGAAGACAAACAGCACAGTGTAAGGGGATGAAACAGACACGAGTGGGGGCAACATCAGAGGGCGTGGTCAGGGAGGGTCTCTCGGGGGGCACTGGGGCTGAGCCACTTGGGTATCTGTGGCAAGAATGTTCCAGACAGGGAGGTGACTGGTGCAAAAGTCCTGGGGTGTGAGTGTTGGGCGTCAGCGCAGAGCCCAGTGTGGCAGAGAGAGATGAGTGAGGGCAGAGTTGAAGGTGGTGCGGCCGGGGAGGCCTGGCCATGGGAAGACCCGGCCATGGGAAGACCCTGGGCTCTGTTCTAAGACCACTAGAGGCAGATTCTGGGTGGTTCTTGACTTCCTTGCATCACCCTTTCCACCCCGTGCCTGCCACCTGTACCCTCTTACTCACACAGTCCAGCTCAACCTTATAGGCAGTGTCCTACCCCCATGAGCTGGGGAGAGCTGAGCAGGCTTCAGAGAGATGGGAAAAGGTGGGAACTGGACAAGGGCTGCAAAGGAAAGGTGAATTCTTAGTGGTCAACCAGCCTGGGGATGCTCGGGGGTGGATGGCAAGGGGAACAGAGCTGTGGCCGCTATCACAGAACAGCGAGTTCCTCTAAGAGGTCAGAGGAGGCGCAAGGGATTGACCAGAGACAGTGAGGGCATCAGGCCCTGGTTGAGTGGGGACCAATCCTTGTGGCAAGTCTGTGAACCGTCACTGTGGCTCTAGGGCAGCAGAGAGAAAAGCAGCGTATGTCAATCTGGCCACAAGGAAGGAGACCAAGGGGAAGAGAGAAGGTACCAAGAGAGGTGTTCACATGGAGGTGTGTTAGAACGCCGAGGGCAAGGCAGAACGTGGTCTTCAGACCCCAACTGGAGCCCAGGAGGTCTGCAAGTCCCAGTTTGGGAAACACTAAGCCAGGCTTGGATAACTTGTCTGAGGCTGTGGTCATCCCAACATGAGAGCCAGGGGCCCCAAGGGAGATGGGCATTCTCCACCCCTCAGCTTCCTCAGTGCCTTTTGTGGAGTGGAGGTGACATGAGGCTGCAGGTTGCAGGGAGCCATGTGTGCAGACTTGCAGGAGCCACGTGTGGGCTGCATTTCAGAGCAAGCGTGTGCGAGTGGAGCAGACACGCAGAGTAATGGGGCAGGGTCAACAAACAATAAATCTAAGCCTAGCGTTGGTGGGATAATGTTGGTGTCACTAAAAGAAATGGGGAATTTGGAAGGTAAAGTAACTGGAGGTAGGAATGAACCCAAGATTTACTGAGCACCTTCTGTATACCAGACTCAACACTAGGAGTTTATACAATCTTTAAAACAACTCTAAGAGTAGATGTTATAATTCCCTTCTGCCAATAATAAATAATAAGTGACTAAGATGTTTTTGAAACTCAAGATTGCTTGATTCTGCAGTCTTGTTTTAAATTTTGGACATGGAGAGTTTGGAGTTCTGAGATGAGGGAAGGCATCTGTCATAGTGAGAGAGCTGAAAACATGGAGCTCAGTACAAAAGTCAGTGCTAGAGAGATCAATTGGAAGAGTCATCTTTATTGTAGTGAGACATTGAATTTTTCAGTGGAAAAAAAGCACAGAAAAAGACTACGGAGGGCCAAGAAAAGAAACTGAGGCTATCAAAATGAAAAGAGGAGGAGGAGTGAGTGAGAGACAAAGGAGACACAGGCAGAGAGATGTGGACAGCACAGCCCACAGACACACACTCTACAAGGGACACACACTCTTGGATCCAGGGCATTTTAACCAGCAGATCAAGACTCATTTGCCAGTCATGAAATCAATTCAGTATTTTTTTTTTTTTAAAGAGTAGAATCAAATAGAAAACTTTGTACTAAGTACTGTATTTTAGGAAATACTAATAAATACTATTTCTTGAAAGTTGGCATGTATGTGTGTCCTGGCACTTCATAAATTGTACTTTTATAGTTTGTAATCGAAACAGCATCGCCAATCCCCACATAACAAAGAGCAGAGACCTTAAAAACGAGTGGGGCCCGGCTGAAGGGCACAGCTTGAGCCAAAGCACAGAGCAGAGCGGGCTGAAAGCACCCTAGGGAGGGAGAATTCAAGGAAGGGGTTTTGGGTGGCCAGGCTGAGGCGGCGTGAGCATGTGAGGAGGCTGGTGAGCTGATTGGATGGGATGTGTCTACTTCTCCAGAGAAGGGTGCATGGGTCTAAAGCAGGTGCCTCATGCTGTACCTCATAGAGAACTGGGGGGAGGGGGGGAAAATGTGCATTTCCCTCCACAGCCCTCAAAGTGTCTGAAGAAAGTGTTGATAAAGAAGCCAAACTCTGTAAAATATTTGAAGAGATTTATTCTGAGCCAAATGTGAGGACCACGACCCATGACACAGCCTTGGGAGGTCCTGAGAACATGTGTCCAAGGTGGTTGGGTCACAGCTTGATTTTATGTATTTTAGGGGGACAGAGTTACATGCAGACACCAATCAATAAGCATAAGTTGTATACTGGTTCGTTACAGAAAAGGGGAAGGTGGGGGCTTCCAGGACATAGGTGGCTTCAAAGATATTCTGATTGGCAATCAGTTGAAAGAGTTATTATCTAAAGACCTGGAATAAATAGAAATGAGTATCTGGGTTAAGACAAGAGGTTGTGAAGACCAAGGTTCTTGTTATGTAGATGAAGACTCATAGGTGGCCACCCTTAGAGGCAATAGATGGCAACTGTTTCCTCTTCGGACCTTTAAAAGGTGCTACACCCATGGCCAGGTGCCGTGGCTCATCCTGTAATCCCAGCACTTTGGGAGGCTGAGGCAGGTGGATCACTTAAGGTCAGGAGTTCAAGACCAGCCTGGCCAACATGGTGAAATTCCATCTCTACTAAAAATACAAAAATTAGCCGGCTGTGGTGGTGCTCGCCTGTAGCTTCAGCTACTCGGGAGGCTGAGACAGGAGAATCTCCTCCTGAGGCAGGACAATGGCTTGAACCTGGGAGGCAGAGGTTGCAGTGAGCTGAGATTGTGCCACTGCACTCCAGCCTGGATGACAGAGCAAAACACCATCTTAAAGAGAAAAAAAAAAAGGTGCTAGACTCTCAGCTCAGAAAAAGACCTGGAAAGGTAAGGGGGTTCTCTACAGAATGTGGATTTCCCTGAGACAGCTTTGCAGGGCCATTTCAAAATATGTCAAAGAAATACAATTTGGAGTAAAATCATTTATTTTAGGGCCTGCTATATGTCATGTGATCCTATACTAAAGAAGTCAGGTTGGAAACTGGTATCTTATTGCTACAAAGAATCTGTTTGGTCAGCCTCAAGGTCTCTTAATGTGAATGCTGGTCAGCTGTGCCTGAATTCCAAAGGAAGAAATAATGAGGTGTGTGGGACCTGCTTCCCCTCATGGCCTCAACTAGTCTTTCAGGTTCCTATGGAATTCCCTTGGCAGAGAGGAGGGGTCCACTCAGTGAGCTGGTGGCTTAGAATTTTATTTTTAGTTTACAAGAGAGTGATCCTCCTTTTGTGATTTGGATATGGCAAGGGACATCACAGTCAGGGAGCATGGGTGAGGGGGAGCCTGGGTGAGGGCAACCAGAGCTTTTAACCCTGTCCTCCCTACCTTCCAGTGTTCATCCGCAAGGAGCAGGCCAACAACATCCTGGTGAGGGTCAGGAGGGCCAATTCCTTTCTTGAAGAGATGAAGAAAGGACACCTCGAAAGAGAGTGCATGGAAGAGACCTGCTCATACGAAGAGGCCCGCGAGGTCTTTGAGGACAGCGACAAGACGGTAAGGGCTGAGGATAGCCTGGCTGTTGGGAAGGAACTCAGGCCACAGCGCCCTCGCTGGCCCCGCTGCTCCGTCCATCCAGGGGGCGGCCTGGAGGAAGGGGCAGCGTGCGCAAAGGCTTTCTGGGGCGGGGACCAGCAAATCGAGGCCTCGGTGGAGTCCTGCCAACAGGGACATCAGTGCCGCCCCCGCGCTGACTCCTTCCCGGCGAGGACTCAGCGGGGAGGGATACGCCCAAGTCCCTTGAGGGTCACAGGGCTTCTGCCAGAGTTAAGTTCTATTTAAAAATAAAATGTTAACCTAAAAACCAGTAGTCATGGTCTCGGCCAGCGCCTCGCCGAGTTGCAGTGAGCTGAAATCGTGCCCTCCCACGCCCGCAGCCGGCGTCGTGCCTTGGCCTCCGTAGTCGCTGAGAGCCACAGCCTAGAGCGCCAGCGCGCAGGCGCACAACTGACGCCAGGCCACGAACCCAGTACTGCGCCTGCGCAGCAGAAGCACTAGTACTGAGGCTGGGCCGCGAAGCCAGCACTGTGCCTGCGCAGCAGGAAGACCGGCATCCATACCGGGCGACGAACCCAGCACTGCGCCTGCGCAGTAGGAGGAGCACAGTGACACCAGGCCGCGATTGCGCAGCCGCAGTAGCCCCGCGCGGAACACGCTACCCCCCTCTCCCCCGAAGAGGCGGGGCTTCTTACGAACCTGGAAATGGCCGAGGGGTCTCGATTTCCTCACCCCAGGCCTCAGGAAAGGTTCCTGCAGGACAGGGCTCTGAAGTGGAAGTGGGCGGCGGTGATCCCGAACTGACAAGAATGAGCTGAAGAGAAGAAAGTAGCCGAGAAGGGGGCCAAGCCGGAACTCAGTGAGCAACAGCTAGGCCAGCCGCGGCTGGTGCCATCAGCCACACCACTGACTGTGAACCCAAATGGAAACTTCGAGGCCCCTTACAGGTCCCCCAGCGCAGGCCACCGCTGAAGGTTACTGGGGAAGACCCCTGCAGCTTTCATGTGGACATCACTCACTTGCTTCATCCCGGAGTGCAGTCACCTGCAGCCCAGGGCCACCTGACTGACATCACCCTGAAGATCCATGCCAAAAGAGCTGGGGAAAGTTCACCTTCTGATGACCCCTGTGGACCAGGGTGAAGTTACAAGTTATGGCCAGGTCAAGGAATTATAAATCAATAAATAAACTGCCTCAGGGAGACGTACTCGGAGTCCAGGAAAATCTGGGAAACACCAAGAAGGGTGAGCTCAGCATCAGCCCCTGCAAAATTGCACTGCTGTCTCCTGGCTCACATGTTGCTCCATCCTTACTTTAGCCTCAAAGGCAAGGAGACCCAATATTATTTGAGTACTTGGACTTGATCCTGAGTGACTTTCTGAGAAAGCAGTGTATCATCTGCCCTAAGATCACCACATATATGACAAGGTTTTTGGATGAGTTGAGATTTCTAGACATTGAAATCCTCATGATGAACGTCATCCTGGGTAGCAGGGGCTAAGCCTTTCATCACCTGCCACAACAAGCTGGGCATTAACTTGTATTTGAGAATTGCTCCAGGACTCTACCTTCAGATGCTGGTTAGTAGCATTGACTGGATTTATGAAATTGGATGCCAGTTAAGGAATAAGAGAATGTATTTGATTTGCCACCCTACATGGTCTGTGCAGACTGTCATGATCTCATTGAAATCCAAGAAAAGATTATGTCAGGGATGAAGCACATCACAGGTGGTTACAAGGTCACCCACCATACAGATGGCTCAGAAAGCCAAACCCATGGGTTGACTTCTCCTCACCCTTCTGGAGAATCAGTGTGGTAGAAGAGCTTGAAAAAGTGCTGGGTGTGACGCTGCCAGAAACTAACCTCTTTGGAACTGAAGAAACTCAAAAAATTCTTGGTGATGTCTATGTAACAAAAGCTTTTGAAAGTCTTCTACCTCAGAACATATCCAGGCTCCTAGATAAACTTGTCAAGGAGTTCCTAAAAGTGACTTACATCAGTCCCACATTTATCTGTTATCACCTGCAGATAATGAGCTCTTTGACCAAAAGGTCACTCTAAGAGGGTCTCACTGAGCACTTTGAGCTATTTGTCATGAAGATAGCTGAATGTTTCCATGCAGCAACAGCAGCAGCTGTTGACAAACAAGACAAGGCCAGCAAAGATGATGAGGCCACATTCATAGATGAAAGCTTCCATACAACCCTGGAATATGGGCCTCCGCCCACAGCTGGTTGGAGCGTGACAATCAAATGTGTTACCATGTTTCTCACAGACTCCCACAACATCAAGGAAATATTTCTGACTCCTGGCATGAAACTTGAAGACAAGAAAGAGAATGTAGCAGCCACTAATACAATGGAAAGCACAACATTGACACTTATATCTAGAAAATTTTAATTGTCTAAGTTGTGTGACTCAGATATCTTTGCATTTCTGCAAAAGATCAAGGTCTACTCTAATTCTTAATTAAATTAAGAATTCCTTTTTCTTCCTTGTTAGCAAATAAATGACTTGTCTCTAACAGAAAAAATTTAGAATTTTCAGAAATATTTTCAAATACTTCTTATATATACATATATTTTTTTCCACTGGTAGAATTTTTCTTTAATAAAAGTAAATAATGCTGATCCAAGTTTATGTTTCACTCAGCATCATTTCTCAAACACTCTTCTTTACTTCTATATAGCTACTCTATAGCTAAGCTATATTTTATTTTATGATGCATTTACTCTTCTCAGAGTTTGGCCATATAAGTTATTTCTAAATATTGCTATTAGGAAAACACATATGCATGCATTTCTTCTAGATTATCATCTAAGAATGGCTTCTCCAGAGAGAGATGACTGAATTAAAGGTTATCAACAAGTTCCAATTCCAGATAAGATGAAGAAAGCACATTCCACACTGCCTCTCCCACTGAGTGTAGCTACAAAACATGGATAGAATGCATGTAGCAGCTATTTGAGGACCCTAAAAAGTAAATCGCAGTGTATTGTGGAATAAAATTAGAATTAGATGTATGATATGATACAGCCGGCTGTGAGTTTATCATTTTTTCCTCCAGTCTTCCAGACATCGCTTGACCTGAATCTAATGGACATTTATAGGATTCTCAACAATAGCAAAGTACACTTTCTTTCCACATATGGAAAATTCCTCAAGGTAGACTATATCCTGTGTCTTAAAGCACACCTCAATAAAAAGATTGAACTCACATAAAGTATGTTTTCTGACCATAATGGAATTAAACTAAAAATTACTAACAGAAAAATAACTGGAAACTTCCCTAAGTACTTGGAAATTAAGTCACACATGTATAAATAATCTGTGAGTCAAAGAGAAAATTTTAAGGGAAGTAAGAAAGTATTTTGAGCTGAACAAAAATGAATATGTAACATAAAATCTGTGGGATGCAGCTAAAAAAGCAGTGTTTCAAGGGAAATTTATAGCATTAAATGCTCATATGGGAAAAGAAAGATGGTCTCAAATTGTTTATGTACGCTTCCACTTTAATAAACTAGAAAAAAAGAAAAAAATAAACCAAAAGGAAATTGAAAAAGCAGAAATCAAAGAAATTTAAAACAAAAATAATAGACAAAACTAACAAGCTGATGAAACTCAAACAAGATTGACAGAAAAAAAAAAAGAAAAAGGACCTATGTTGGAAATGGAAGAGAGGGAACATCACTACAGAAACTGCAGATGTTAAATGTATAATAATAAAATACTGTGAACAACTCTGCACATATAAATTTGCATGAGATTTGAACTTGGATGAAATGGGCCTATTCTTCAATACCACAAGCCACCAAAACATACACAAGATGAAAGAGATACCTGCCAATTCAATTCTTAATTTAAAACCTTCTGAAAAAGTAATGTTCAGGTACAGATGGTTTCACTGGTAGAATTTTACCAAACATTTCAAAAAGAACACCAATTCTATACAATTCTTCTAGAACATAGAAGAGGGAACACTTCTCAGTTTGTTTTAGGCCAGCATTACCCTGATGTCAAAACCAGACAAATACTGAAAACAAAAACCACCCTACGTAACAACATCTCTCATGAATCTAGACACAAAAGTCCTCAACAAAATATTAGCAAACGGTGCAGCAATATATTTTTAAAAGAATAATAATACACCATGACCAAGTGAGTTTATCTGGGGCACACATGACTGGCTCAATATTTTAAAATAATTATGTAATCCACCATATAAACAAAAGAGAACATCCACATAATCATGTCAATTGATGCAACAAACAAATTTGGCAAAATTTAACATCCATTTATGATTTTATAAAAAACCTATCAGCAGAATATGAATAGGAGGGAATTTTATCAACATAATAAAGTTCATCTACAAAGAGTCTACAGTTGATATTATACTTAAAGGTGAAAACTGAAGGTTTTCTCCCTGAGACTGGAACAGCACAAGAATGTCCATTCCCAACACTCCTAATTCAACATTATACTGGAAGTCCTAGCTCTAAGGAAGGCCTTCAATAAGTCAAGAAAAAGAAATAAAGTTATCACTATTTGAAGATGACATGATCATGCATCTAGAAAATCCTAAAGAATGTGAAGGGGAAAAAAGCTTGTTTTAGTCTGTTCTCATGCTGCTGTGAAGAACTGCCCGAGACTGGGTAATTTATAAAGGAAAAAAGGTTTAATTGATTCAGTTCTACATGGCTAAGGAGACCTCAGTAAACTTACAATCATGGCAGAAAAGGAAGCAAACGTGCTCTTCTTCACATAGCTGTAGGAGGGAGAAGAATGAGAGCCAAGCAAAAGGGGAATCCTCTTAAAAAAAATCAGATCTCATGAGAACATACTCTCACGAGAACAGCATGGGGGAACCACCCTCATGATTCAGTTACCTCCCACTGGGTCCCTCTCACTACACATGGGGATTATGGGAACTACAATTCAAGATGAGATTTGGGTGGGGACAAAGCCAAACCATATCAATGCTCCTAAAATTTGCAATTGAGTGTAACAAGGTCACAGAATACAAGGTCAGCACGTGTTAATCATATTTTTATGTAGTAGCAACGTACAGTTAGTTGTAAGCCAAAATTTTTTAAATGCCATTTACAATTGCTTCAAAGAAAATTATATACTTATATGTAAAGCTAATAAAACATATACAGGATCTTTATCCCAAAATCTACAAAATTCCAATGAAAGTATTTAAACAGACCTAAATAGAGACACATACAGTGTTCATGGATTGAAAGACTCAACATATTAAGATATCAATTTTCGGCTGGGCACGGTGGCTCATGCCTGTAATCTCAGCACTTTGGGAGACCGAGGTAGGTGGATCACGTAAGGTCGGGAGTTTGAGACCAGCCTGGCCAACATGGTGAAACCCTGTCTCTACTAAAAAAATACAAAAATTAGCTGGGCGTGGTGGTGTGTGCCTGTAATCCCAGCTACTCGGGAGGCTGAGGCAGGAGAATCACTTGAACCTGGGAGGTGAAGGTTGCAGTGAGCCAAGATCAAGCCATTGCACTCCAGCCTGGGCAACAAGAGCAAAACTCTGTCTCCAAAAAAAAAAAAAAGAAAGAAAGAAAGAATTGTCTTTTTCAACAAATTATATTAGTCTCAGTCTGTTTGTGCTTCTATAACAAAATAGATCAGACTGGGTAAATTATGGAGGCTGGGAAGTCCTCCAAGATCAAGAAACCAGCAGATATGGGGCCTGATGAGGGCCTGGTCTCTGCTTCCAAGATGGTGCCTCATGGCTGCATCCTCACCTGACAGATGGCAGAAAGGCAGAAGGCACAAACACTGTGTGAAGCTTCTTTTATAAGGACATTAATCCTATTCACAAGGGCAGAGCCTTCATGGCCTAATCACCTCCTAAAGATCTCACCCTTAATACTATTACATTGTCGATTAAATTTTAACATATGTATGGTGGACATGTTGAGACCATAGCAGTGTTGGAACAATTATATATTTATATGCAAAGAAAATGAACCTGACCTAAACTTCACAATTATACAAAAATTAACACAATATAGATAATAGATCCAAACATAAAATACAAAACTATAAAATTTTTAGGAGAAAATACAACAAAATTTATGACATGGAGCCAGGCAAAAATTCTTAGACATGACACCAAAAGAATGATTAATAAAAGAAAAAAGTCATAAATTGGACTTTATCAAAATTAAAAACTTTTGCACTTCAGAAATAGACACTGTTAAGAGGATGAAAACACAAGCTACAAACTAAGAGAAAATATTTGCAAATCACATATCCAACAAAGGAATCATATTCAGAATATATAAAGAAATCTTACAGCTCAGAAGAAGAAAATAAACACCCTGTTAAACAATAAAAAAAAAGACCTTAACAGCCACCTCGCCAAAGAGGATATATGGATAGAAAATAAACATGTGAGAAGATACTCAACATTATTAGCTATTACAGAAATGCAAATAAAAACCACAATAAGAACGACTACATACTTATAGAATAAAAAACACTGACACATAACAGCACTGGTTAAGATACGGAGAAAGCAGAACTTTGATACACTGCTTGTGGGAATACAAAATGGCACGGCCACTTTGAAAAGGAATTTGACAGTTTCTTATAAAGTTATATAAGGTTACCACATGACTCAGCAATCCCATTTCTGGGCATTTACCCTAGAGAAATGAAAACTTATTTCCACATAAAATCCTGCACATAAATGTCTATAGCAACTCTAGTCTTTTTTTTTTTTTTTTTTTTTTTTATTTTTTGAGACAGAGTCTTCCTGTTGCCCAGGCTGGGGTGCAATGTCACAATCTCAGCTCACTACAACCTCCTCTCAGGTTCAAGTGATTCTCCTGCCTCAGCCTCCCAAGTAGCTGGGATTACAGGTTATGCGCCACCATGCCAGGCTAATTCTTGTACTTTTAGTAGAGACGGGGTTTCACCATGTTGGCCAGGCTGGTCTCGAACTCCTGACCTCAAGTGATCCACACGCCTCAGCCTCCCAAAGTGCTGGGATTATAGGCATGAGGCACCACGCCTGGCCAGCAACTCTATTCTTAATTGCCAAAAGCTGGAAATAAGATAAATGTCTTTTGCTGGGTGTAGCCATACAATATAATAGTTGTCAGCAACAACAAGCAAGAAACTATTGATACCACAATAACTCGCATGAATTTCAAAGGCTTTGTGTTGAATGAAAAGCTAGTTTCACAAGGTCCTATAATATACACTTTCATTTACATGACATGCTCAATAAGTTGTTATCATTGTGATAAAGAGATTAGTGGTGGGAAAGGGTTTGCCAAGGGTTGGCAGGTGGGGGAGATGGCATGGGGAATTTGAGGGGAAGGATGGACCTGTACTGCATCCTGATGATGCTGGTGGCTACAGAAGTCTCTCCATGTGTTGAAATTCATAGAAGTGTACACCAAAACATTGGTTTTGCTGTGTGAGAATTTTAAAAGTAAAAAAGTAAAAAGATAGTATATTTGCTTCCTAGGGCAACCATAACAAAGCACTACAAACGCCTTAAAATAACAGGGATTTATTGTCGCAGCTTTGGAGACAAGTCTGAAATTAAGGTGTCGGCAGTGTTGGTTCCTTCTGGAGTGTCTGAGAGAGTCTCTGTCCCAGGCTCTCTGCTCGCTTCCAGGAGCACCCAGCAATCATGGGCATCATTGGGCTGCAGACGCGTCGCCCCTGTCTCTGCTTTCATCGTCACATGGCCTTCTCTCTCTGTGCCTCTGTGTGATTTTTTCTGTCTCTTATAAGGACGTTCTCCTTTAGGGCCCACACTGACCCAGCATGATCTCATCTACAGCCTTGGCTTAGTTAACATCTGCAAAGACCCGATTTCCAATTAAGGTTACATTCTGAGGCTGCTGGTGGACCTGAATTAGCAGGGAGGACACTATTCAGCCAACTGTAGAGAGTTAAAAAACAATAAGACTATGGACATTTTTTAGTGTAGTCTAGGCTCTTGATGACCTGTTTTAAGCTAATCAGCAGTGAATATTTTTCAACTAATGTAATGACTATTGACAAGCATGTGACCCTTGTCTGAATGTTTAGCTCAGGCGTAGCAACTAAAAACCATCCATTGACCAGCTCGGGAGTAGCAAACAGAGCAAGGCATTTTTGGTGCAACCCATTTCTAGGTAATTAACTTGAAAATATTTTCAATATTCAACAAAGATGGTTCATTTAAGATGACTGAAGCCACATCTTCACAGATGCAGAAGATCTGAATAGCTTTCCTCTTTAGATTGAATAGTTCTAGGACAATTCATTCCTAAAAGTGACTGCCGTTGGGGAAAATATCCTATTCAGCTTGAGTCACTTAATTATGGTTGTTATTGGTATAAAATGTCTCTGTTTTTCCTAATATATTTTTAAATCTCTTTTTTCCTTTTAGAATGAATTCTGGAATAAATACAAAGGTCAGTATTTTTTCTGTTTTAAGCTTAAGTGAGAGGGGTTCATTAGGATATTTGAATTTTGAAAATATTTCCTGAATTTCCTTTCTGCGTTTGTTCTAATTTTACTCATTTAAGACTTTTTCCCTCAGGGTGTTTCCATAATAGTTATTGTAAAAGAGTTTTTAAAGTAATTTTATACTAATCCTAGTTTTGTTATTGAGTTAGAGATATATATTTAAATCAGTTCATTCTCATTTGAGGATACCAAATTCCATGATAACTTTTCTTAAATACAAGTGTATTCGGTAAAAGCAAAAAACAGAGTCTGAAAGATTAGATTCCCGACCAAGGCAACCGCCTTGATTTAATGCTTAATAGCATCTGAAATGGCATCAGTCATGACTACCTGGTAACAGTATTCACATTTCTCAAAATGACAACTGGGCCTATCTCTAAATTAGATTATGTAAATCCTCCAAGAAATGGGAAGCCCCGTGTTAGTGTTTGCCTTCTCATTTTGCCCCAGGATCATTTGGAAAGAGGAACCCTAACCTCCTCTCCCGTCAAGGCCCAGCCCAGAAATGAGCATCAGGCTCTCACCTTTCCTCCGTCCTTCCAGTTGGTCCCTGTGGTCACCTCTGACTGTAAACACACTGCAAAACACCAGCAAAAATCGAAAAGCTGGGCCGGTGATCCACCTAGGTAAAGGCATCACGTACACATGGCCACAAAAGGGGGTGGATCAAATAAAGTCCAAAGAGGGGGAGTTGTTTACAGAGAAACCGGAAGCCTTTTCCAGTTATCTGAACAGCAGGGCCAAGGTTAGCACATCAAAACTGTTTCCATGATGCGGGAAACAGCTTGCAGACTCCAGTTTCGAAATCCTCTCTTTGCAGATGGCGACCAGTGTGAGACCAGTCCTTGCCAGAACCAGGGCAAATGTAAAGACGGCCTCGGGGAATACACCTGCACCTGTTTAGAAGGATTCGAAGGCAAAAACTGTGAATTATGTAGGTTCCTCTGCTTGATATACCTTCAGATCAGATGCCACTGAAGAGTGGCAGGTGGGAAGGGGAAGAAGTGAAAACGCCTAATGAAACAATCTTAAGTCATTTCTGATTTACAAAGTCTGGGCTCTATTATACTAGGCCACTATAGCAATAGAAAAAAAAGCCCAATATGTCCCCCAAACGATTCAGTTTGGGGACATGATGAGAGAGACACAGTCACTTCTCTGCTCCTCCGAGAGAGACTGTAGAACATTGATGAAGCGTGTGATCCATTCATGTGTAAACAAGAGTGGACTCTCTGTTTTCCTTGGAGCCAAGTGCATTGCCCTGTTATTCCTGCTCCTTGTGACCCTGTGCAGTGATTCTAAATCACCTCTTATTTATGTGTATGGATGCACGTGTCAATATTTGTGAATATTTGTGATTGCCCAATTATAAAAATTTGATACATTTAATTAGTTCTACATGGAAAAATCACTAAGTGCTTTCTCTAATGTGGTGATTAATTTTTAAATAAAAAGTTAGGCTACTATTAGATCAATTTTCCCTAAGGAAAAAGATTTGCATTTCTTTTAAAGTACTTAATTGATCATCTTTTTTTTTTTTTTTTTTTTTTTTTGAGATGGAGTCTCGCTCTGTGGCCCAGGCTGGAGTGCAGTGGCACGATCTCAGCTCACTGCAAGCTCCGTCTCCCAGTTCACGCCATTCTCCTGCCTCAGCCTCCTGAGTAGCTGGGACTACAGGCCCGGCTAATTTTTTTTATTTTTTATTTTTTAGTGGAGATGGGGTTTCACCGTGTTAGCCAGGATGGTCTCGATCTCCTGACCTCGTGATCCGCCCGCCTCGACCTCCCAAAGTGCTGGGATTACAGGCATGAGCCACAGCACCCAGCCTAATTGATCATCTTTAGACCATGTTCTTAGATTGGATTACTTTTGAATTTTCCCTGATGAGAATATCAATTATGCATCATTCCATTACAAGTCCGGAGTCACCTCTCTGGAACACCATTTGGTAACTTATGAGGCATAACCCTGCTCAAGCTCCCAGGGCTATTATGAACATTTTCTAAAATTCCAGGCATGTTGATCTTTGCACTGTGATTACTTTTTCATCAAAACCCACACAGAGGGATGTGGAGTCACCGTAATGTGAGTGCTACTGGGGCAGGGGGTGCCGGTCATCCCGGAGGTGTGAGGGGCAGGTCCCTGGAGCCTGGCGTCTGGCTCCACCAGGCACTGCACCACGAGCTCCCCGTGACCCGTGAGGTGCCCTTCAAGGCAAGTGTACCTGTTGCCTGGCTCTGGCCCTTTGCTCAACCCAATGGCTGCTTTGTGGCTGACAGGCAAGTGGATGTAGCTGGCACCCTTGGGCCAGCCCAGCCTCCATTTCTCCAGCTGTCCCCGGAGCCAACATGCCTCTCCTTTGCAGTCACACGGAAGCTCTGCAGCCTGGACAACGGGGACTGTGACCAGTTCTGCCACGAGGAACAGAACTCAGTGGTGTGCTCCTGCGCCCGCGGGTACACCCTGGCTGACAACAGCAAGGCCTGCATTCCCACAGGTAGGAGGCACGTTGGGCCACAGCCACTAGCTGCCGCTGGGCCGGGCCAGGGAGGACAAGCCCATGCCGGGGGGCGGGGACACAGGCATGTTCTGGGCGGGCCTGGCAGGTAACAGTGACACCAAGAGGACAGGACTGAGCCCTGGGCTCCGGGCCCAGCTGGTTCAAACATGAAGACCATGAGGTTTGGAAACAGACCCATTATTTCTGTAAGCCAGATGTGCTGTTTAACCTCAGCTTCCCCATCTGACAAATGGGACCAACACTATTGCCTGACTGCTTGGGTGATCCCTGGAGCACTTTGCACGATGCCTGGCCCACCACAGGCCTTCAGTCTGCGTTTGGACTCTGGGGGCATCTAGTGCAAGGGCTCAAAGCACCAGGGCAGGCAAAGGGCAGAGCTGGCCCGAGGAACTGGAGCTAAGGTGCGGGGCTGGGATGGGAGTCAGAGGACGCTCAGGCTCTGAGCTCCTTTTACCAGGACCAGTGTTCATTGAACTTAGTTTTTCTTTTCCTTGATGAATGTGGACAATAGGCGGCCAGAGGGTAGTGAGCACAGGATAAGCAGGGGACAGGGCAGGGTGGGGACGAGCGTCCCTGTCCTGACCCCGTGGGCATTGCCTACGCTGGGCTTGCCTGGCTGCCAGCACTTCCACACGGCCAGCACAGGTGAGGCCCTCGAAGGCGGGGCCTAGGCGTCACAGCTGCACCTTGCACAGCGACCCCACTCCCACTCATAGCTGGCCCGACCCACAGCGTCGGCCTTACCCAGGAGCATATTCGAAGGGCAGAGTCCCAGGCCCGCCTTTTCAAGAGCCTGGTGACCCAGCTCACCTTCTGGCTTCAGGTGTGGCTCAGCCCCCAGACCGTGTTCTGCCCCCGCCTGCCATGACTGTCCCCTCCAGACACAGGTTACTCCCGAGTGTTCTGTCACTCTTCCTTTCATATCCTTCTTACTGAAAACAATTTACTTCCAAAGATGAGTGATCAAGAAAAGACCGGGTTCCATATGCATCCTTCAAGCACTGCTTCAATTATATGCCTGAAATATCTCAGCAAGTGAAAGACACCATGGCTGACCTTGCTACTGGCAATGACATTCAAGCTTAAGCTGATTAAAAAATATTTTAACTGAAGTCATTTCTTGACATACACATGAATATTTTTTAATTCTAGAAATAATCACAAATCCATTTAAAACCAAGTGTGGGCTGGGCGCGGTGGCTCACGCCTGTAATCCCAGCACTTTGGGAGGCCAAGGAGGGAGGATCATGAGGTCAGGAGATTGAGACCATCCTGGCTAACACAGTGAAACCCTGTCTCTAGTAAAAATACAAAAAAAAAAAATTAGCTGGGCATGGTGGTGCACACCTGTAGTCCCAGCTGCTCAGGAGGCTGAGGCAGGAGAATGATGTGAACCCAGGAGGCGGAGCTTGCACTGAGCACTGAGCCGAGATTGCACCACTGCACTCCAGCCTGGGCAACAGAGTGAGACTCCATCTCAAAAAAAAAAAAAAAGCAAGTGTGATGTGTGAAAATAAAATTACATAAACTACTTCGTAGTGCAAAAAGTTCAGGCTGGGCGAGGTGACTCACGCCTGTAATCCCAGCACTTCGGGAGGCCAAGGTGGGTGGATCACCTGAGGTCAGGAGTTCAAGACCAGCCTGGCCAACATGGTGAAACCCTGTCTCTACAAATAATACAAAAACTTAGCCGGGCATGGTGGCGCGTGCCTGTAATCCCAGCTACTTGGGAGGCTGAGGCAGGAGAATCGCCTGAACCCAGGAGGCGGAGGTTGCAGTGAGCCAAGATCATGCCATTGCACTCCAGCCTGGGAGACAAGAGAGAAACTCCGTCTCAAAAAAAAAAAAGTTCAGTTCCAAATAATGGATGAACTCAGAACTTGGAAGGGTGGTGACTGCACACATGGACAAAGCTGAGGCACGGCGGGCTGAAGGCCCCTGCGGCTGGCGAATTTGCTGGAGCCTCCTCAGACCGTGCAGGAGCACAGCAAGTAAACAGTTAAGCTGTGCCCATCTGACCCCAGACACGTGTGGCCACAGAGAAGCCCCTTGCCATCCATTTCCCCTCCTCCTCTCCTCTCCTGCTCCCCGGCACCCCTGCCTTCCTCCACCATGTTTCAGCCATTCTCTTGGCCTTGGTGCCCTCATTGGCCATTATACAAAAGGAAGCTTCCTAACATATCAGCGTGGCCTCTCTGGGAGCTGTGCTATTCCAGACGCTCTCCTGTGCCTCCGGTTGTTTGCGTGTGCTATTCCTTCTGCCCGAAAACTTTTTTTTCTTCAGTGTTTCATTAGGAAAAGTTTTCCAACACACAGCACACTGGAAAGAATTTTGCAGGAAGCCGCACACGCCCAGCACTTGGGTTCTCCTGTTGGCATCCTCCGGCCAGATGCATTCATCCCATTTCACCCGGCCCATTTGTCTCTGTCCATCCGTCAAGCTTTCTTGACTTCTTGGTGCATTTTCAGGCAAATCGCAGACGCCAACACTCCCCTCGCTGCCTGGGTTGCTGCCTGGCATCCAATGTTCACAGGCGGTCACTTGAGGGGAGGCCAACGCTCGGACAGCTGCGCTCACCTGAAGACCCGACCCCTGCTGACGACGTGGGGCCTCGCCCCGCAAGCCCGCTGCCCCTCCGGGTGCCCCTGCGCTCTGCCTTCCGGCTCTCTGACTCTTCTCCCACAGGGTGAGCTGTGCAGGCTATGGGGAGCCTCTCTCTGTGCTGAAGGCCCTGGCCGTCCTCTTTCTTTCAGGGCCCTACCCCTGTGGGAAACAGACCCTGGAACGCAGGAAGAGGTCAGTGGCCCAGGCCACAAACAGTAGCAGGGAGGCCCCTAACAACATCACATGGAAGCCGTATGACGCAGCTGACCTGGACCCCACCGAGAACCCCTTCGACCTGCTTGACTTCAACCAGACGCAGCCCGAGAGGGGTGACAACAACCTCGTCAGGATCGTGGGAGGCCGGGAATGCAAGGACGGGGAGTGTCCCTGGCAGGTAACTGTAGGATGGCCCTTTGGGCCTGCTGGACGCACCACCTGTCCCGCTGTGCACCTCGGGGAGGCCAGCCTGACACTTGGAATAGCAATCCAGGAAGGAACTGTTCCGAACTAGGATAGAGGGGCTCCGCCACCCAAGCCTGCCTGCCTGTCCCCTCCCTCCGGGCAGCCAAGGAGGCTGTGAGCTCCACAGGGAAGTGGCCAGGGCTGAGAGAGAGGCTGGGCCTGGGCAACGCCCCCCTCACCCCCTTCTCGAAACTGGGCATTTCCATGGCTGCCTGTGGCATGCCCAGGACGATGCTGTCCTGTGAAACAGAAGAGAGGGAGAAGACGCAGCCACACACTCTAGTGTCCTCAAACCTCCCCTACACCAGGAGACAGGGCTCAAGCCAGGGAGCCGCCCACGCTGCAGGGGCGTCAGTGGGCAGGAGGATGGTGCCGGGGTGGGCAAGGCCTCCATCTGCTCTTCTGTTTGACAGGAGGCAGAAAGAGTCAGTGTCCTTGCTTCATTTCTAATTTTGGAATTTTTTTACCCAAACACCTAAATCCTATGGAGGCAGACAGTACCTTAGAGAAAAACACATCTACTTATTTTCAAAGGTAAAAAAGAAAATCACTCTTTAAGGTTTTTTTGTTAAGAGACAGTACCTTGCTCTGTTGCCCAGGCTGGAGTGCAGTGTCACGATCTCGGCTCACTGCAACCTCCACCTCCTGGGTTTAAGCGATTCTCATGCCTCAGACTCCCAAGTAGCTGGAATTTCAGGCGCCCGCTACCATGCCTGGCTAATTTTTTTTTTTTTTTTTTTTGAGGCTGAGTCTCGCTCTGTCGCCCAGGCTGGAGTGCAGTGGCGCGATCTCGGCTCACTGAAACCTCCACCTCCCAGGTTCATGTCATTCTGCTTCAGCCTCTCGAGTAGCTGGGACTACAGGCGCCTGCCACCACGCCCAGCTAATTTTTTTTGTATTTTTAGTAGAGACGGGGTTTCACCGTGTTAGCCAGGATGGTTCTCCATCTCCTGACCTGGTGATCTGCCCACCTCAGCCTCCCAAAGTGCTGGGATTACAGGCGTGAGCCACTGCGCCCGGCCATGCCTGGCTAATTTTTTTATTTTTAATAGAGACAGGAGTTTCACCATGTTGGCCAGGCTGGTCTCAAACTCCAGGCCTCATGTGATCCGCCCTCCTCAGCCACCCAAAGTGCTGGAATTACAGGTGTGAGCCACTATACCAGGTCCTAATCTTTGATTGTTGATTTGGACTAATGCTGCCAGATTAAACAAATAAAAGCACAATACTTTCAATTAAATTTCAATTTCACATAAACTAGAAATACATTAAACAAATAAAAGCACAATACTTTCAATTAAATTTCAATTTCACATAAACTAGAAATACATTAAACAAATAAAAGCACAATACTTTCAATTAAATTTCAATTTCACATAAACTAGAAATACATTAAACAAATAAAAGCACAATACTTTCAATTAAATTTCAATTTCACATAAACTAGAAATACATTAAACAAATAAAAACACAATACTTTCAATTAAATGTCAATTTCACATAAACTAGAAATACTTTCAGTGTAAGTATGTTCCAAGTATCGCATGAAGCATACATATGCGAAAAATTATTTGCTGTTTATCTGATTCAAGTCAAACTAGGTGTATTAGTCAGTTTTCACACTGCTGATAAAGACATACCCGAGACTGGGTAATTTATAAAGAAAAAGAGGTTGAATGAACTCACAGTTCCACATGGCTGGGGAGGCCTCACAATCATGGTGGAAGGCACAAGGCACGTCTTACATGGCAGCAGCAAGACAGAGAATGAGAGAACAAGCAAAAGGGGTTTCCCCTTAGAAAACCATCAGCTCTCATGAGGCTTATTCAGTTCCACCAGAACAGCATGGGGAAACCGCCCTCACGATTCAGTTACCTCCCACCGGGTCCCTCCCACAACACATGGGAAATATGGGAGCTACAGTTCGAGATGAGATTTGGGTGGGGACACAGCCAAACCATGTTGCTGGGCATCCTGTATTTTCTCTGGCAATCCTCACTTGGACTCGAATTTTCAGCGCCCATAACCAGAATGTCCTCTCCTACAAGCAAGACTCTCAGAGCCGCCAGCACCCCCATGAATTCCCCCAGGCCTTCCTCCACCCCAGACCGTGTGGCGGGTGAGCCTCTGTCTAACTATAAAGAGCCAAGCGAGACAGGGATGCACTGAGCCGGTTCTGCAGCACATGTTTGTTGAGGGCCTTCTGCGTGTCAGGCACTGAGCTGGGCGCTGTGTAGGTGGGATATGAAACCATGAAGCCTCTCTGTGACCAACACACAGAAATCTCAACCTAGTTAGGGAGCTGAGACCCAGATCCTCCCAATCCCAGGCACTGTGTGGTTGGGGCAAGAACCTCGATGCAGGAGACCCCACCGAGGATGAGCAGGAAAAGCCTCTTGTGGGGCTGAGGAGCCGGACTTGGAGCCCCAGGTGGGGTTTTGGAGGGGGTCCCGGGCTGGGGGACCAGGGCGGGGCGCCCTGGAGGGCTCACTGGAGGGACCCTCGTGCAGTCTGTTGAGGTTTGCGATTCTTGTTTCCTGGTTTGAGTCTTGGCAAGTGGCCTCATCTGCATCTTTAGGAAGAACGGTTGGTGTTCGTGTCTTAGCCTGACTTTCCTTCATGTAAGCTGGATAATGAGTTGACAAATTATGCAAAAAAGAGGCAAAAACATGACCCCTTTTCTAGCCATGAATGTTTTAAGAAATGTTTTAAGGCTCGATATTGTCAGCAGTTTCATGGGTCTATACACGCGCCCAGTCACTATCACACGATGGGAAACTCCCCGGAGAAAAGAAAACCAAAATATGCCCGGGCTCCAAACTTGCAAGTCCAGCCCCCTAGGGACAGCGTGTGGCACCCCTGCCAGTGCTTGCTCCCCTGCCAGTGCTTGCTCCCCTGGGACCATCTGTGTTCCAAGTCCTGGCAGGGAGGAGACCCTTCACAGGAGCTGCCACAGGGACCCTCAGGAAGTCACCTGGGATGGAGGCGTCCGTGCACCGTGGGCGACAGGCTCACACTGCTGAACCGCCGGGACACCAGGCAGGCGCACCGGTTGAGGCAGATGTTTCTGCACAGACTGGTGTCTCCTGGTCCCAGGTAGAAATCCTGCCACAGAGACGGGAAAGGCTGCTCCCACAGGGAGCATCTTTTCCAAAGCGTGGACAGATGTGTTGTGTGCATGAGACTTTAGAGAGCACTGTGATGGATTTGGTAGAAAGAAGAGATGACTCCCTATATCAGTGAGTGTGTGGCACAGGCAGAGAAAAGAGACAGATGAGGAACTGTCCTTGGGTGGATGGCAGGAGACCGGAGAGGACAGCTTGGCATGGGGAGGGCCGGGCAGTGCCACCTGAAGAGCTGGCTTCTCAGTCAGGCAACACCTGTCCACCTGGCCGGCCACACTGAGCCTGTCACGTCTGTCACAGGCCCTGCTCATCAATGAGGAAAATGAGGGGTTCTGTGGTGGAACCATTCTGAGCGAGTTCTACATCCTAACGGCAGCCCACTGCCTCTACCAAGCCAAGAGATTCAAAGTGAGGGTAGGTAAGTGACCAACAGCCCCCGGGGCCGTGGTGGGGGCACTGCCACTGTCTGCTTTTCAGAAACCACTAAAGCTGATGGAATTTGTTGGGAACACTGGTTGAAATCCTGAAATCCTATTTGTAGGGGTTAGGGGCATTTCACAGAGGAAGAAGATGAGGAAGCAGAGGAAGGGTAAGAGTGGGGAGGAGGACTGGGAGGGGAGGGGAACCAGCCCAGCCCTTCTCCCAGTGGGTGTCCAGGTCTCGGGTTTCCGAGTATCTGGGTCCCGGGTCTCTGGGTCTCCATGTCCAGCTAATGTTCTGTGTCTCAGTGTCTTTTATTGGGAGCCTTCCAGACCTCCCTTGATCTTTAACATACTCTGAACACCAAGTACCTCTGTCTCTTCTATTTTTATTTGTGGGATTATTTCATTAACATCTGTCTTTGTCCACTAGACCCTAGAGCTGCTCAGTGCAAACCCAACACAAGCTACAAATGCAAGCAATATATGTAAACTGATATTTTTCTAACATTAAGTGTTCTATTATACATTTTAAAATATTAAAAAACAGGCTGGGTGTGGTGGCTCATGCCTGTAATCCCAGCACTTTGGGAGGCTGAGGCGGGCAGATCACCTGAGGTCAGGAGTTCGAGATCAGCCTGGCCAGCATGGCGAAACCCCATCTCTACTAAAAAATACAAAAATTAGCCGGGCATGGTGGCACAGGCCTGTAATCCCAGCTACTTGGGAAGCTGAGGCAGGAGAACCACTTGAACCCGGGAGGCGGAGGTTGCAGTGAGCTGAGATTGTGCCATTGCACTCCAGCCCGGGCGACAGAGCAAAACTCTGTCTCAAAAAATAAAAAAATAAAAAAATATATATATATACAGATTTTCATAATATATCTTATTTAACTCAACATATTGAAAATATTACTTTTTCCATGTGTAATCATGTTAAAAGTGTAATAACACATTCCGCACATTTTCTTTCATGCTAAGTCTCTATTTTACATTCACGGCACAACTATTTTACACTCTCGGCTGGCGGCCACACCGCACAGCCTGGGTCTGGGATGCCAAAAGCCTCGTTGGTGCCCACGACTGGCACAGAGGATGCACCCGCCGAAGGACACAGGAGTGGCGGCCGTCTAAAGAACCAAACGTGTGAGACATGACCAGTGGTTCCCTGGGTAGCAAGGCTGACAGGCATTTTTATCTGCTGCTTTGCACTTCCCTCTATTTTTCAAATTTTCAAAAGTGACCACGTGCCATTTTTAGCCATTTTTAATTTAAAAACAAAACAAAACATAACTTCCTTAAGAAGCAACGGATGTGCGAAAGCATGTCCCCGGCTGAGCTGAGCACAGTCCCACCCGTCTGTCCCAGGGGACCGGAACACGGAGCAGGAGGAGGGCGGTGAGGCAGTGCACGAGGTGGAGGTGGTCATCAAGCACAACCGGTTCACAAAGGAGACCTATGACTTCGACATCGCCGTGCTCCGGCTCAAGACCCCCATCACCTTCCGCATGAATGTGGCGCCCGCCTGCCTCCCCGAGCGTGACTGGGCCGAGTCCACGCTGATGACGCAGAAGACGGGGATTGTGAGCGGCTTCGGGCGCACCCACGAGAAGGGCCGGCAGTCCACCAGGCTCAAGATGCTGGAGGTGCCCTACGTGGACCGCAACAGCTGCAAGCTGTCCAGCAGCTTCATCATCACCCAGAACATGTTCTGTGCCGGCTACCACGCCAGGCAGGAGGACGCCTGCCAGGGGGACAGCGGGGGCCCGCACGTCACCCGCTTCAAGGACACCTACTTCGTGACAGGCATTGTCAGCTGGGGAGAGGGCTGTGCCCGGAAGGGGAAGTACGGGATCTACACCAAGGTCACCGCCTTCCTCAAGTGGATCGACAGGTCCATGAAAACCAGGGGCTTGCCCAAGGCCGAGAGCCATGCCCCGGAGGTCATAACGTCCTCTCCATTAAAGTGAGATCCCACTCAAGGCCTGGTTTGTCTCTCGATTGCCGCCTTGCCCTGGCTTCTCCTGCCCTGTCGAGGTGGGAAGGTGAAGTGTCTGTCTGGAACACCAGCTTCCGCCCTTCCCAGCTAGGCTGGGGATTCCTCCAGGGAATATTCTAGTCTGTGGGGGCAGGATGGAGGCTCCAGGGATGATACTGTGCCATGACTGCCATGGGCATACCTTTCCCCAGATACCTTCCTGCGTCTGGGTCACGCCCAGAGGCAGATGGGAGCCTGTGCAGGCCCTGTGGCGTCGGGAGGGGCCCACAAGTTGGCGCGGCCTCCCCAAGGCCCCCTACTTGGCCTGGTCTCTCTTGTTCCTCTTGGGAATTGGACACCTCCCCGGTGACTGCCTATGACCCGAAGACTCCCTGGGAGGGAAACATTCAGAAAGCTTCTCATTGGGGCGGGCATTTTACATTAACCTAAACAACCAGGTGCTCTTCAACTGCACGGTGCCAGGCCCCACCCCAGCTCGGGCTTGTGTGGTGGGGGCCACAGGCATCCCCTGGGCAGGTGACCTGCTCACCAGGCAGCGACCTGACCTGGCACAGTGGGCCCCCACCGTGGCCAGCCTTAGAACCCCCTGGGGGCTTTAGCATGCCTGCACCCAGGCCACAGCCTGGCCACTGAAATCAGTCTCTGGAGTGAAGCTGGCCAGGAGCTTCTGGGAGCTTCTGGAAACTTCTGGAGCTCCTCAGGTGCTGAGTGGTGGTGGCATGGCAGGAGGGGCTTCGGGGGGCTCCTCCTTCTCTCCTCGGGTCCAGATGTTGAGTCCTTGCCCCGCTCCAATCCTGCACTGTCCCTAAGCCTCAAGTTAAATGGCCATGAAAACCAAATGAACTTTCAGTAAACAGAAAAGTTTCCAGACAAGGCCTGCCATGTGTCTCCCAAACGTCCCCTGCAGTTTGCATCTTGTGTAATGTCCCTAAGCAAAGTTCAACAGTTCTAGTACAAAAACTCCCCAAAAAAGTCATGAGCTGGGCAAAACCGTTCGTAAACAGATGTTGCGAAGTTAGGGAAAATCAAAGTGGACAGGTGTCCGACCTCCCAGAAACGGTCTGAGGAAGGGCCCGTCTCCCAGGGTGAGTGGGAGGGCGCTCCTGGCCTGCCCGCTCTGAGGCCTTTTCCGTGGCTCCTCGCCGGCCCTTCCTGGAGAAAAGGCTTCTGCCTCGGAGCTAGCACACCGTTGGGCTGCGTTTCCTAGGCAGCAACGTGGTCCCCAGGGCCCCAGAGGTAAACCCTGGACTTGGATTCCCATTTCTGGAAATCAAAGGTTGAGTGGGGTCCAGAGAGAACTCTGGGAAAAAATTTACAATTGAAACCCCCCATCGCTATCACTGTCTGCACCCTAGTTCCTGCCACACTGGGTGCCTGGTGCCTGTGCCCGTCTCAGGATATAAAGGAAACCGGAGGCTGCAGAGAGAAGGACCTGATGGGTCGTAGCTCAGCATCTGCCGAAGCCCCATCTAGAGATAGGGTCTCGTCCTGGGAGGGTGTGGGAGGGAGCCTCGGGAGGGAGGCAGCAGGGGGAGAGGCCCCAGTCCTGGACGCGCGCTGGGGGTTGAAGTCTCAGCTCTGCAGGCTCCTGCGCTGCCGTGGCAGGGATTTTCTCTCTGCCTGAACATCTTCTTCATAAGTAAAGGCAAGTGGGTAAACCCATGTCATCTCCATGTTAACTGAGAATAGTCTAGGCGTGGGCCAGGGGACACTCTGTGACCTGAGACCCCCAGAATTCCCTGAGGGAGGCCCAGCTCTGTTTCGGGAAATAACTGAAGCGGCTGTTTGTGCGAGGTGAGACCCTGAGGACCGAGAGCAGCAGGAGGTCACAGTGGGGAGCAAAGACGGGAGAAGTGATTCCGCCTGAGAGTGAGGGAGAGAGAACCCAGGTGAGACCCTGAGGACCGAAAGCAGCAGGAGATCATGGTGGGGAAAAAAGACGGGAAAAGTGATTCCACCTGAGTGAGGGAGAGCGAACCCAGGTGAGACCCTGAGGACCAAGAGCAGCAGGAGGTCACGGTGGGGAGCAAAGACGGGAGAAGTGATTCCACCTGAGAGTGAGGGAGAGAGACCCTGCAGCAGCCCCATCGCCTCCCCAGTGACACCTCCCCTCCCCCTGAACAGGAAGGGGAGCTTTGGGGGGTCCACCTCTGGAGGACGAAGGTGAGAGCGGGTGTCGGGGGCCTGGTGGGGCAGGGAGGCCCTTGTGGGTGCTGGGAGACCAGCCTGTGTGGGGCCAGAGCTGCGCTTGGATGGGGAGATGGGCCTGCTGTCCGAGAACACACAGCCCAGGCTGTGAGGAAGAGGAAGCAGGAATGAGAGCTTCAGCCAGGACAGCTGGTGGACAGCAGACCTCGGCCCCACCATCACTGTGATGGAGCCATCTCAGCAGGGCTGGGGGTTAAGCTCCCGTTTAGAAGGACCCCACTCCACAGCCACGGGGTAGCCACTGATGTGGGCAAGCACCCGCCATGAAGACCCCACCTTGGTGGAAGGGCACTGAGAAACTGGACACCCTCGAGACACAGAGGATCACCTCAGAACTGGCCTGTTAACTATACCAGGAAAGCATGCCTTTAGCGTGGCAAAACCTGGGGACCCAGCCTCCTCCTGAGCCGAGGGCAGGGGGCTGCCAAAACACTGTCTAAGCCGAGCCCGATCCTGAGTCAGGCAAGTCCAAATGGAGGAAACCATAGACTCAAAAAACGTCAGCGTCAGCAAAGACCAGAAACAGCCAGTGACTCTGCATTCAGTGAGACCAGAGGAGCCCGCAGGCTGCCAGAAGAGCGAGGGAGACTGCTGGGGGTTCCCGTCAGACAGCGCTCAGCGGGGGTGAGGGGAGAGGGAGAGAGGCAGAGACGGAGAGACAAAAAGAAAGAGAAACAGACAGAGAGAAAGAGAGAGACAGAGACAAAGAGAAAGAGAGACAGAGAAAGAGAAACAGGAGGGAGTAAGTCCAGGTTAAAAAAAAAATTGAGAATAAAACAAGAGAGAAACAGAGACATAGAGACACAGAGAAAGACACAGTGAGACACAGGAGAGAGACAGAGACAGAGAGAGATGCTGAGAGACAGAGAGGGAGAGAGAGAGACAGGAGACACCAAGACACAAAGAGGGCGGAGACACAGAAACAGAAAGAGGGAGATAGCGGGGCTAGATGGACGTGCGGCGGGGCCAGTGGAGAGGAGGGTTGAGTCCGCAGACAGCGTTCAGAGGCCGCGCTGCCTGGGTGCTGAGCCGTCCCAGTGTTCACAGTCGCAGTTTGTTCTTACAAAACGCCCAGCCACCCCGACCTGTGGTGCTTGGGGAAGACCTGGCTGTGCAGGTCTGAGAAGGGGCCAGTGAGGCCTGGTGCGGGTATGGGTGGATGCAGATGGAGCCTGGAGGACAGGCAGGAGCAGGTGGTCTGTCCCACACAGGGGCCTTGGCAGCCCCGGCATGGGTGGAGGCCAGTATGGCCAGGTGTGGCGGGAGGGAGCACCGTCTGGCTTGGGTCGTCCATCCTGACAGGACGGTACAAGGGCAGGAGCCCCGCGCCCCGTGTCCTGCCCCCCCTGCTCGAGGACAAGCCCCAGCCGCCAGTCTCTGCTGGGTTCCGACAGGCCTTGCTGGGAGGGAATGCTGGGAGCTGGGGGTTGCTGATGATGCTGAACAGTTGGGGGTTGAGGCTCACAGACTGCGCTGACCCCGGCAGGCACAGCTGGGTCCAGGGACTGGGGAACTCACAGCCTGACACGGGCCAGGCCCCCCGGGGTGGGTGCTGATGGTCTCGGATGCCCTCCCTGGCTGGACTTTGTGGCTGTGCAGATACTGAGTGGTATCGCTAAGAAGGAGAGTCCCCTGGGCTCAGCTGCCCAGGACAGGGTCAACAGGGACACAGGCCCCAGTTCCAGGAGAAAAGCAAGCACGGCCAATAGCGAGTGTGGGCGACAGCAGCTCAGAGAGAAGCAGATTATCAACAGCAGCGAATTCACTCAGTGTCAGCCAACTGTACGCTTAAAAAAAGATTACCGTGGTAAATTTTATGTATATTTTACCACAATAAAAAACTTATTGTTTTTAATTACCAATGACTTCTTAAAAATGTTTTTAAAACCCAGATCACAAATCCTGAACATAGGGCCTCAAAGGCGAATTCAACCACCATGGAGGACTCCCGCACCGTGGAGCCGGGACGCAGGGACTCCATGCCGCGCGGAGGGCAGCTGCTCATGCGGCGGGGTGTGGGGGGAGCGGGGTGTGTGGGGGGAGCGGGGTGTGGGGGGGAGCGGGGTGTGTGGGGGGAGGCGGGGTGTGTGGGGGGCGGGGTGTGGGGGAGGAGTTGGAAGGGTTCTTGAGTGGACACGGGGACTCCATGCCGCTCGGAGGGCAGCTGCTCATGCGGCGGGGTGTGGGGGGAGGCGGGGTGTGTGGGGGGAGCGGGGTGTGGGGGGGGAGCGGGGGGGACGGGGTGTGGGGGGGGAGCAGGGTGGGGGGGCGGGGTGTGGGGGGGCGGGGTGTGGGGGAGGAGTTGGAAGGGTTCTTGAGTGGACACGGGGACTCCATGCTGCTCGCAGGGCAGCTGCTCATGAGGCGGGGTGTGGGGGAGGAGGAGGAAGGGTTCTTGAGTGGCTTTTCTACTCCAAAAGTCTCCCCGATCCTGAAATAAAATCTAGACAGGTGGAAAAAAGAGAAACATGTCCAGATAGTGTCTTTCACATTAATGGTCTCCCAAGCTCTGAGGAAGCCCAATGAGTTGAACAATTTCTCATCAGCTTGCGGGTCCCTGTCAGTGCTTCTGAGATGCTAAAAACGCCAGGCCGTGGGCTGCGTCACCATGTGTCTGCTCTTTAATTTCTTCAGGAGCTCCAGGTGATAAGCTGCCACCTCCATCCATAATGTGGACATCAGAGGATGCACCATGCTGTGGTTTGAATGTGTCCCTATAGTGCATGTGTTGGAAACTTCATCCCAATGCAACAGTGTTGAGAGGTGGGACCTTTAAGACACATTCATCATCAGAGCCCTCGTGAATGAATTGATACCACTATTGTAGGAATGGGTTCGTTATTTTGGAATAAAAGGATGAGTTTGGCCCCCTTCCTCTCTCCCCTTTCTCTCTGTCTCTCTCATGCCCGTCCACCTTCCACCACGGGATGACACAGCAAGAAGGCCCTCGCCAGATGGGGGCCCCTGGACCTTTGATGTCCCAGCCTCCAGAACTGTAAGAAATAAATTTCTGTTCTTTATAAATTACCCAGTCTCAGATATTCTGTTACAGCACCACAAAGTGGACTAGACCACACTCTACTCTGTGAATCTAAGATGAACCATTATTGATGAACCTCAAAGAAAGAGCATATACCCAAATTAGCTGTGGGTCAGCTCAGCCTGGAGGCAAGACGGGGAAGCTCAGATAATCTAAACCACAGGACAGCCAGAAACCAGCTTTGTAATACATTTACACTATTCACATGGGCTCCCAAAACTCACACAAAAAATGTATTTAAAGGGGTTGCAAAGTGGCAGTGCCCCCAGGGGGCAACATAAAGCACAACCCCTTTCAGGAAGAACTCGGCCTTGTCCAGGCCGACATTAGAACACATTAGAACACAGGCTGTAGGGAACAGGCCAATTCAGAGAAGTTGAAATCTAAAACAGGTCCCAGAGTTGATTGAACAGGTATTTAAATAGGGACTGCGGCAAGATCTAAGTATTCAAGGACCAGGTTCTCCATAGGCTGCTCATTTCAGGTCCCATGCAAAGTTGTGGGGTCAGATAATTTAAGCTGGGGACCCCCACAGAGGACACCCCAACATCTGAAGGACACGACAAAGACCCCAAAGGAAGGAAGATTCCCCTCAGGTATACAGAAGGAAAGTAAACCAGTCAATGGAAAAAGTGCCCCAATGTTGGTTGGTTTGTTTTTCAGAACAGAAGAGGGTGACAGAAGAACGATTATTCATATGAGAGATGAGGAAGATGAGTAGAACGAGGTGAATCTTAATGTTTGGACAACTTATTATTGTAGAATTTTTGGTCCAAAGGTGATATCTTTGAGAAGACAGATGAGAAAATTAAATCACCACATACAACACGGTCAGTCACAGCTGTGGCCTCGATGTTGATGCCTTCCTGTATTAGTCTGTTCTCATGCCTCTATGAAGAAATACCTGAGACTGGGTAATTTATAAAGAAAAGCGGTTTAATGAACTCACAGTTCCACATGGCTGGGGAGGCCTCAGGAAACACAATCATGGCAAGCAGGCTACCTCTTCACAGGGTGGCAGGAGAGAGAAAATGAGTGTCAATCGCAGGGGGAAGCCCCTTATAAAATCATCAGATCTCGTGAGAATGCACTCACTATCACGAGAACAGCAGGGGGGAAACCACCTCCATGATTCAATCACCTCCACCTGGTCCTGCCCTTGACCTGTGGGGAGTATTACAATTCAAGGTGAGATTTGGTTGGGGACACAGAGCCAAACCATATAATCCCCCAAAACTCACGTTGAAACCTAACCCCCTGTGCAATAGTACTAGGAGGTGGGGCCTCTGGGAGGCGCTCTGCCTTCATGGATGGATGACTGCCCTCCCAAAAGAGGCTCCAGGGAGTACCCACATTCCTCCCTTCCACCATCCAAGGACACGTCTATGAATCATGGGCCGTCACCAGACACTGAGTCTACTGGAGCCTTGATCTTGGACTTCCCATCCTCCAGAACTGTGAGCACTATGTTTCTGTTTATCGTAAATTACCCACTTTAAGGTGTTTTGTTACAGCAGCCCCAACAGACTAAAATGGTCCATGAGGGAAGAGCTTGTAGATCAGATACCCATGTCAGGCATATAGGATGTGCTTAATTAACACTTATTGATCAAATGTGTACGTCCCTGTCTGCTTTTCCATTTTTAGGCAGCTATTGATGGTTTTTAAACTATCCAGCAGAAGTATTTTTAAAGTATGTAAATTTCCATGTGGGAATACATTTTCACACAAAAAAAGGGACCTTTTCTTAAGAGAAAGCCACGTAGATTGCCAGGCTGGTGCAATTCACCCAAGATCTATCCTATACAATCAACTTCTGGCTTTCAAATTATTTTAGCTCACTCACTAAAGATAAACTTTGTTTTCTTTTCCCAGCTTTTTAAAGCAAACTTCACAACGTCAGTGTATTCGCGGGCATGCCCTCTTAATCAAAGGTGTCAGCTTCTTAGTTTTCTTCTGTTCCCACTTTAACAAAATTGTATTTAGAATCCTTTCACTGAGTTTTGCCACCTTTGAGTATCATTCCATCGAACAAAATCTATATGCTGACAATGCTGTCATTTCATCTGTTACCACCTGAATCTCCACTGTGAGTCCCAGCTTCTCGGACGCCCACTCCTGTCTCCACGTGGACGTCCCACAGACACCTCAAATTTGCCAAACCTCGCTTCCCTCTGCCCTCCTGGAGCTTGGCCGTCTCAGCACACGCACTGCCATCCTCCCAATCACTCAGCCCAAACCTTGAAGCCATGCTGCCCGACCCAATTCATCATGAATCCCATCAGCTTTCCCTTCCTGAAGCATCCAGACTGCAAACGTGCTTCCTGCTGCATGGCTGCACCCTCACCCCCTCCTGGACTAGCCAGCAGCCTCCCTTTTGACTTCTCTGGAATGTTCTGTTCTCCACACAGCAGCCACAGTGATCTCTTCAGAGCACAAATCTTTCCATGTCAATTCCTGTTCCCTCCAATATCTTCCCAACACAGTGAAAATGAAACACCAGGTTCTTACCTCAGGCTTCAAGGGCTGATATGGTTTGGCTGTGTCCCCACCGAAATCTCATCTTGAATTGTAATCCCCATAATCCCCACATGTCCTGGGAGGGACCCGGTGGGAGGTAATTGAATCATGGGGGTGGTTTCCACCATGCTGTTCCTGGGATAGTGAGTGAGTCTCAAGAGATTTGATGGTTTTATAAGCATCTGGCATTTCCCCTGCTTGCAGTCATTCTCTCTGCTGCCACCTGTGAAGAGGTGCCTTCTGCCATAATTGTAAGTTTCCTGAGGCCTCCCCAGCCATGTGGAACTGGGAGTCAACTAAACCTCTTTTCTTAAATTACCCAGTCTTGGCTATTTCTTCATAACAGTGTAAGAAGGGACTAATACAAAGGGCCTACATCTGAAAGCAGCAAACTACAACCCTGGGGCCAAATCTGGCCCCTTAATAGCTCTTATAAATAAAGCTTTATTGGCACACAGCCAAGTGTTCATTCACGATTGTCTATGCTGCCTCTGCTACAATGGTGCTGAGCTGTAGTGACAGACACTATTTGGCCCTTCCCCGCTTTCTCCCTCCTCCCTCCCTCCCTCCCTCCCTCCCTCCCTCCCTCCCTCCCTCCCTCCCTCCCTTCCTTTTGTCCCCTTCCTTCCTTCCATCCTCCTGCCTTCCCTCCCTCACTCCCTCCTTTCTCTTTCCCTCGTTCTTTTCTGTGTATTCCACACACACCTAGAACGTAAGCTGCATGTGACTTTTTCTGTCCCGCCCACTGCTGTGTCCCCAGGGCCTGTCTCACCTCCATTGACCACACACGGGCATGGGTACCACCTTCCACCTTGCACCTGCTGCCTTTACCTTCCGTTCTCTGTCTCCCTAAATATCTCCCAGGGTCCTCTGAGCCTTCACCGTTCATTTCTCTGCCTGGCCTCAAACAGAAAACGTCAAGAGGGAAGCACACAGCTGCACAGGTCGTGCCCCGAGGCTCCTGCTACCGGCACCTCCCCCAGCCTGGACTTTGGCTGTGTTTGTAGCCTTGTCCCAGCACTCCGGGTGGGAATGGCAGGCTGCGTCCCGCTGCTCCAGGGCCTGGTCCTGGTACTCGCCTTCCATCGTGCGGAGCCCTCAGGTGAGGCATCTGGCTTACCTGTCTGTTGTGCCTGCGCTGTGTCTTTCTTGACTCAGTCCACGGTGGATTTGTAGATGACGTTTTTCCAGGAGCCGGAGGAGCCCTGAGTGCCCAGACTAGTCTTAATTCCCCTGAAAAAGCTGTTTGGATCTTTATCATTTGGTGACAAGTATTTGGGACATGATGGTGTCACTTGGGGTCCTCCCAAGAGATGCCCAAATGGAAAGAAGCGGGTGTGCAGGGGATTCAGCCAGGAAAGGCCGGGGAGAGGGGAGGGGGAAAGGGAGAGGAGTGGGGGGAGGCCTGGTTTGGGCATTGGACGGGAGAGGGGGTGGGGCAGGCTGAGCCCAGACTGCAATGTGGGCAGAGAGAGCCTTGGCCAGGCTGGCCAGGAATGCCCAGTCTTGAGTCAGGAGACATAGCCAGGGAGCAGCCACCCTGCCTGCCTGCCACCCTTCTACCACCAGCCACTTCACTGAAGGAACAGACATGGACTCCATTCTGACTCTGCCTGCAAAGGCGTCCAGGAAAGCTGCAAGTCAAAACACCCAGCGTCCCCACTGGCCCCATGGTCTCCCGCTGGCCCCATGGTCTCCCGCCCTGAGAGGGTGACCCCCCTCGCCCTGCCCAGCACTTACCGTAGCCGGACTTAGCTGAGCCGCCCCTGCTGTAACCCTCAGCACCAAGAGAAAAGGAGGGAGGATGGGAAGGGCCTGGGCTTTGACCCTCCGGAGAGGGAGAGAACATGCTTTAGGACCCTCAGGTGGGAAGAGGCTCCAGAGACCACTGCCGCGGGCCGACTGGTTTGCCTTCTCCTCCTGGAAATCACAGAGCCTTGCTGCAATGTATAAGTTTCTTCTTTATGTGTTTTATCAAGATGTTAAATGCTGTGCACAGAGGCAGCACAGGAGCTGATGGCTCTTGGTCCCCAGTTCTCAGCACGGTGACCTTTGACCCCAGCTCGGCCTTCCTTTGCACTCGGACCCAAAACCCAGTTGGAGCCCTCCCTCCTCCACTTTCCTGACTGAGGCCCGTGGCCTCTCTGCAGAACCTTAGTGTATCCGCACTGATCCCGCGGCTGGTCCATTCACCCAGAGGATGAAGTGCTTGCCTACCTCGGGGGAGGGAGTAGCCGGGTGGCCCTAAGGCCCTCACAGGCTGAGAGCCTGTGGAGACGGAGGGAGCTGGGGCTGGCGGCCAGCCGGGGAGGAAGCCAGGCAGTTCTGGAAAGCAGGGCCCTCGGTGCTCCCAGTCACCTGCCTTCTTGTCTGTCTGTAGTATTTCTCCCGGCCTCCAAAGCAAACGACGTTCTGGTGAGGTGGAAGCGTGCGGGCTCCTATCTTCTGGAAGAACTCTTCGAGGGAAACTTGGAAAAAGAATGTTATGAAGAAATCTGTGTCTATGAAGAAGCAAGAGAAGTGTTTGAAAATGAAGTAGTCACTGTATGTACCCCCACCACAAACCACAGGCCTCCTCATTATTTAGACTTCTGCTGGCCCAGGGAGCATCATTTCTCAGAGATTAAGCTGAATTAATTAGCCTATTTACTTACCAATGAGGTTGACACAATCCCAGCTTTACAGATGAGAAAACAATTTAGAGAAGCAGCTTAATCCACCCTTCCCTACAGCAGCGAGTGGGGCCGGAAGTCAGCTCAGAGCCCACTGGACTCTTCTTCAGGTCAGGCAAGGCCCACACACTGATCAGACACCCAACATACACACCGCCCAGCTGGTGGTGGCTTTCAGAGAATTTCGTGATTTTAATGGAGACTTAGTGGTTTCAATACCTTAAAAAAACTTGAAAACAGAAACGTCCTCTCTGGGATGCCACATAGTAAGAAAATCCTAATCCATGCTTGGGATTACATAAATGATTTTCTTCACATGTGACTGCGTGTATGCTCTAAATAACACAAGTAAGAATTTGCTATTTTATTTATTTATTTATTTATTTTTGTATTTTTTTTAGACAGAGTCTCACTCTGTCCCCCAGGCTGGAGTGCAGTGGCATGATCTCAGCTCACTGCAAGCTCCGCATCCCGGGTTCAAGTGATTCTCCTGCCTCAGCCTCCCAAGTAGCTGGGACTACAGGCGCCCGCCACCATGCCCGGCTAATTTTTTTGTATTTTTAGTAGAGACGGGGTTTCACCATGTTGGCCAGGATGGTCTCGATCTCTTGACCTTGTGATCCACCCGCCTCGGCCTTCCAAAGTGCTGGGATTACAGGCTTGAGCCACCGTTCCCAGCCTAAAGTTGATTCTTAATTAAATGTTGACCTGTTTCTCTAGTATAATTGTTAATGTTTTTAAAATTCTAGTTTCTTAAATACCTATCTATAAGAGAACTCTTATGAAATAGACCATTTTTAATACAACTCAGAGAAATCCTGAAGGCATGTGAAAAGTGTAAAAATTTTTCAAAGTATTTTGCCCTAAATTTCATTTTTCAAACTTCCTGGTAGAGAAAATTGTTTTTCATTTACTACTTATGACATTATTCAAGTTGTCAGAAGTCCAAATATGATCTTGGGAGATACCATTTTTTATACATTTTCTTTCTAGGCTTCCAGTGTGAATAATTCTCCTAATTTTAGATACTGTTACCCCAAACTAAGTGTCCCCACTCCCTACACAGGTATATATCTTTAAAATTCAACTTGGTTTATAAAAAGTGAAAAGGTGATGTGACTTCTATATCATGTGCTTTTGTGGAGGGTGGCGTGGAGATTGGCTCTAGGAGAGAAGGGCCACGTTAGGGGCTGTGTGTGGTGGGTTTGTGCCACGTCATAGACTCTGGCCTTCCTCAAATAGGTGGTGGTAAGCACATATTGAGTAATATATCTTACAGACACATTTAGTTACTATACATTTAACATAAACAATAGGCTGTAAAACAGGAAAATTGTGCATTGTTTCAACCACTGTTGTCCTATTAGGTGAATAAAACCGATATATTCTTACCTTCAAGTTCATCTACGGGAAAGAATATAGAAAAACAAATATCCCATTTGTAACATTTTTATGTTTTAACTCTAAAGGATGAATTCTGGAGACGATATAAGGGTAAGTGGTTTCCTTCGTCTCCTCGGAAGTATTAATTCCTCGGGATGAGGTGAGGGGGTGGGCTTAGGACGCTTCATGACCCCAGGTCAGCGGATGCCAAGCCTTTGGCTCCGGGACCCACAATGTCTCTCCAGGGAAGGGCGCAGCTCTGACTCTCCCCAAGGACCAGGTCAGGAAGCCCCCGGGCTCTGCCACCAGGGCCACAGGCAGTGCCTGGTTTGTCTTGCCCAGCATCTGGGTAGTTTCTGGGCACTCTGGGACACGGGCCACAGGCCAGGAGGCCCCCTCCACAACAGCTCCTCCAGCCGCCTGGCTCCTGGGCTCCTGGGCTCCTGGGAAGCCTCATGCTGCAGCAGGGTCAGAACTCGTCTCCAATTTTGGAAAGTCATGGCTCCGATGGAGACTTTGGTTAGGAGACTCTTCCCGAGGGAGGAGCTCTAGGTGGGCAACTGCAGAAGAGCATGGGACGGAAGGGACATAGATGGAGACCCACGGGGCTGGGGGAGGCCAGGGTAAGGACCCACCTGGGAATGAGGAAGCAAAGAGCTGCAGCCACCACCAGGCAAGCACGGGGACAACTGGGCACAGAAGGAAGCGGGAGAGGCCTGGGAGGCCAGAGAAGGGCTGATGGGGCAGGACAGAGGGGGCCGCATGCGGACGAAGAAAGGGCGCCTAGCAGAGCGGGAGGCACCGGCAGCCAGGCCCTATGTCCTGAGCGGGGAGCGTCCTGGGAGCTGGGCGACGGCATGCGGAGCAGCATGAGCGGGCTCAGTCCCTGTCCCTGCCACCCCCTGCCCCCCCATCCTCCTCCTGCTCAGGTCCCCGTCCCTGCCACCTCCCCCCATCCTCCTCCTGCTCAGGTCCCCGTCCCTGCCACCACCCCCCATCCTCCTCCTGCTCAGGTCCCCGTCCCTGCCACCACCCCCCATCCTCCTCCTGCTCAGTCCCCGTCCCTGCCACCACCCCTCATCCTCCTCCTGCTCAGTCCCCGTCCCTGCCACCCCCTGCCCCCCCATCCTCCTCCTGCTCAGGTCCCCGTCCCTGCCACCCCCTGCCCCCCCATCCTCCTCCTGCTCAGGTCCCCGTCCCTGCCACCCCCTGCCCCCCCATCCTCCTCCTGCTCAGGTCCCCGTCCCTGCCACCCCCTGCCCCCCCATCCTCCTCCTGCTCAGGTCCCCGTCCCTGCCACCTCCCCCCATCCTCCTCCTGCTCAGGTCCCCGTCCCTGCCACCACCCCCCATCCTCCTCCTGCTCAGTCCCCGTCCCTGCCACCCCCTGACCCCCCATCTTCCTCCTGCTCAGGTCCCCGTCCCTGCCACCCCCTGCCCCCCCATCCTCCGCCTGCTCAGGTCCCCGTCCCTGCCACCTCCCCCCATCCTCCTCCTGCTCAGATTCCCGTCCCTGCCACCTCCCCTCATCCTCCTCCTGCTCAGGTCCCCGTCCCTGCCACCTCCCCCCATCCTCCTCCTGCTCAGGTCCCCGTCCCTGCCACCTCCCCCCATCCTCCTCCTGCTCAGGTCCCCGTCCCTGCCACCACCCCCCATCCTCCTCCTGCTCAGGTCCCCGTCCCTGCCACCTCCCCCCATCCTCCTCCTGCTCAGGTCCCCGTCCCTGCCACCTCCCCTCATCCTCCTCCTGCTCAGGTCCCCGTCCCTGCCACCTCCCCCCATCCTCCTCCTGCTCAGGTCCCCGTCCCTGTCACCTCCCCCCATCCTTCTCCTGCTTAGATTCCTGTCCCTGCCACCTCCCCTCATCCTCCTCCTGCTCAGGTCCCCGTCCCTGCCACCTCCCCACATCCTCCTCCTGCTCAGGTCCCCGTCCCTTCCACCTCCCCCCATCCTCCTCCTGCTCAGATTCCCGTCCCTGCCACCTTCCCCCATCCTCCTCCTGCTCAGATTCCCGTCCCTGCCACCTTCCCCCATCCTCCTCCTGCTCAGATTCCCGTCCCTGCCACCTTCCCCCATCCTCCTCCTGCTCAGATTCCCGTCCCTGCCACCTCCCCCCATCCTCCTCCTGCTCAGGTCCCCGTCCCTGCCACCTCCCCACATCCTCCTCCTGCTCAGGTTCCCGTTCCTGCCACCTCCCCACATCCTCCTCCTGCTCAGGTTCCCGTTCCTGCCACCTCCCCACATCCTCCTCCTGCTCAGATTCCCGTCCCTGCCACCGCCCCCATCCTCCTCCTGCTCAGGTTCCCGTCCCTGCCACCTCCCCCCACATCCTCCTCCTGCTCAGGTCCCCATTCCTGTTCCACTCTGTCCTCCTCCTGCTCTGGTCCCTGTTCCTGTCACCCCACCCTCCTCCTGCTCAGGTGCTCAGGTCCCCGTCCCTGCTGCCACCCCCCACTCCATCCTCCTCCTGCTCAGGTCCCCGTTCCTGTCACCACCCCCGCCCTCCTCCTGCTCAGGTCCCCATTCCTGTCACCACCACCCCAACCCCCATCCTCCTACTGCAGGTGGCTCCCCGTGCATCTCCCAGCCCTGCCTCCACAACGGATCTTGCCAGGACAGCATCTGGGGCTACACCTGCACCTGCTCCCCCGGCTACGAGGGCAGCAACTGCGAGCTGGGTGAGGCCCCGGCCGTCCCCTTCCCCCAGGGGCCTCCCTGGGCAGGTGGGCCTCACATCCTCGGCCAGGGTCCCAGTGGGCCCCTCCTGGGGTGTAGACACGAAGGTGCCTGTGTGAACCGCGATTTGGCTCACCCCAGGGGATTCCTCTCATCCCAACCAGATTCTCCTCCAGAAACCACGCCCAGGGGGCTGGCTGCATTCTGAGCTGCCCCTTCCAGACAGGCCCCCATACTTTTCATGGCATGAGCCCCTCTCCTCCCCACCCCTGCCTCAACCATTCACAATCTGCTCACAGGCTGGGGGTCACACACAGGCGTCCTCAGTGCCAGACCCCCAGTGGGAGACTGCAGACAGGGAAGACGCAAGCATATAAACAAATATCCTTAAATACCCGCCAAATGTCAGTGTCCGTCATCGCCAACTACAGCAACAAGCGTGCTCCATTCTCAGCACCACTGGTCAACTCGGAGCCCGTTTCTCTGGGGAAAACCTTCCTTCCAGCCCAGCCCTCTCCTCCGAAGTCCAGATTTCTGCTCCATCTGCCTCCTTGATGCCCCAGCTAGTGCCTTCACAGACACCCCAAATTTACGACGTACCAAAGGGGGCTTTGACCTTCACCCACGATGTGCCCCTTTCTTAATCTTCTCCCTCTTGGTGGAAAGCCCCCATCCCAGCTGCTCAGCCACCACCGATGTCACACTAACCCCCTCCCATCCCACGTCCCCTCCTTGAAGCAGCAGCAATTTAAAGGGAATAGCCAATGCAAGCCAGCAGACAAAACAGGTGCATGGATTACAGTCCATGTGGAAAAAGGACAAATAGAAGTGTCATCACTCACGGAGTCTTTTTTTTTTTTAATTTTTATTTTATTTTTGAGATGGAGTCTCGCTGTCACCGGGCTGGAGTGCAGTGACATGATGTCAGCTCACTGCAACCTTTCGCCTCCCGGGTTCAAGTGATTCTCCTGCCTCAGCCTCCCGAGTAGCTGGGACTACAGGCACGCGCCACCATGCCTGGCTAATTTTTGTAATTTTAGTAGAGATGGGGTTTCACCATGTTGGCCAGGCTGGTCTCGATCTCCTGACTTCATGATCCGCCCACCTCGGCCTCCCAAAGTGCTGGGATTACAAGTGTGAGCCACCGCGCCCGGCCTCACTCATGGAGTCTTTGTTCTACATGCACATTCCTGAAATACGGACATGTGGGAAACACTGACACAAAGGACAACTATCTGAAGAGAATGAGAACACATGGACCAACACACCAGAACTCTGTGTGCAAGGCTGTGATAAAATGAACAGGGACCAAAACACCAGAACTGTGTGCAAGGCTGTGATAAAATGACTATTTCCAAGCTAGCATTTCTGGGTTTTTTTTTTTTCCTTTTCAGCTAAAAATGAATGCCACCCAGAGCGGATTGATGGGTGTCAACACTTCTGCCTCCCGGGACAGGAATCCTACACGTGCAGCTGTGCTCAGGGCTACAGGCTTGGTGAGGACCACAAACAGTGCGTTCCCCACGGTGAGTGCTCAGACCACAGCGGCCTCTGGCTTCCTATGCCGGCGACCCCGCCCACATCCTCCTTCCTTTTTCTGTAGTAGGCTTCTGGGTGAAGCCCGCGGATTTGTGATAAGGAATTGCCACGACTCAGGTGGTCCTTGTCTCCACGCTGGAGCAATGGCAATGCTAGAAAGTGCAATTTCTGTCACTAGTGCTTGCTCGGACCACTCTGAGCTAAAACCATGAGTGCCGTGAGGGGGTGGTTTAACTCCAGTCTGCGTGTCTGTGTGAATTATTGCACATTCATCAGCATTAAGAATAAGATTACAATAGTTAGTACCATAGACGGAATTATGCAATGGTTAACACCATAGACAGAGTCCGATATTCGCTGGGAAGGCACTGATTTTTATTCTCATGTTGCTGCCACAAATGCAGACCAGTGTGCCTGCGGGATGCTGACCTCCGAGAAGCGTGCACTGGATCTACAGGACCTCCCGTGGCAGGTAACAGAGCGCTCTCCGCGTGCTTCAATTTATTGTTACAACTTTCCCCTTACTTGTCATTTCCTAAATAGAAATGTTAACAACTAAGTGAATCAGGCATCCTGACTTTGATGGACTATTGACTGCACTGATTAACCTCTATTCACACTTCCAACCATGTTCTAATGCCGAGTTCATAACTAATACAAAAGGATAGCATTATTTACAACCCCCAAGACCTTTCCTCTGCAGTTCCAAACTGTTACCAATGTCATTTTCTCAGAACATAAGCATCTCGAAATCACAGCACGCCTGGGAAGCACTTCGGTGATGGGCTGCCCCAACCTGGGGACCTGGGTGTTGCCACAGAGCAGCTGAGCGGCAGCTTGAGCACCAGCTCAGGCACTGGCTCTGCTCTAGGCTGCTGGCCTGGCATTCTAGCTTTGTTACTTTGTTCACTAAATTTCTCTAGTTTGGCATTCATTTTTGTTCTCCTTTTCCCCTCCTTGGCTGGTTTACAAGTTAACCACTCATTTGTTTTTGGTTTGTTTTTTTTTTGAGATGGAGTCTCAATCTGTCACCCAGCCTGAAGTGCAGTGGTCCAGTCCCGGCTCACTGCAACCTCCGCCTCCTGGACACCAGCGCTTTTCCTGCCTCCGCCTCCTGAGTAGCTGGGATTACAGGAATGTGCCACCACGCCCGGCTGATTTTTATATTTTTAGTAGAGACGGGGTTTTGCCATGTTGGACAGGATGGTCTCGAACGCCTGACCTCAAGTGACCCACCCGCCTCGGCCTCCCAAAGTGCTGGGATTACAGGCGTGAGCCACCACGCCCGGCCTCAACATTTACTTTCTATTTAATGGTCACTCTTGACACATAAACATCCATATTTAGCACATGTAAAGTCAGCTATTTCTCCCTCTTCAGGCTAATTCCCAGCACCTCATTCTGGGTCCATTTGCTGTCTGGCCAGTATTTTATTCTTTTCTTGCTTTCTGTATAGCTTCACAAAATAGATATTACGATTTTTCTTATTATGGTTTTATACCACCAACACTGGCTTTGATTTACTTAACCTCATTTTCTACTTTCCTTGCCTTTCACGCCTCTAACACAATTATCTCCTTCTGCCTGAGTATATCCTTCAGAACAGCCTCGTCCAATAGAAATGCAATGTAAACCACATAATTTAAAATTTTCTAGTAGCCACAATAATGTAAGTAAAAGCATGTGAAATTTTGATAATATATTTTATTTAACCCAATATGTTATTATTTCCCCATGTAATGAATACAAACATTATTGAGGTTATTTGCCTTTTTCCTTTACACTGAATCTTTGGAATCTGGTGTGAATTTACACTGAGGTGCAGCCCTCGTGTCCACAATGCTCCGTACCCGAGTGTGGCTGCCGTGTGGATGGCACAGCCTCAGGGCCCCCCCTCGTGAGGGCCTGTGAGTAACAAGCCCCTGAGGTTTGTGTGTGTGACATCCTTCAGTCTCACCCGACTCTTACAAGACAGCTGTGCCCAGCCCACTCACTCTGGCAGTCGTGTGGCCTGGCAGAGAACAGGATGGAGCTCAAGGACTTGAAGCCACCCAGCTCCGGGGTGGAAAGGAAGAGACTGAAGGGAGGCAAAGCAGACGGAGTGATGGCAGGCAGGGATGGAAGCAGGAATGGTCTATCACCAACTTTACGAACTTCCTCTCAATCTTTTATCACCTTTCCTGCCCAGGCTTTCTAAGACAGTTCTTCCTATTGCTGTCTGCCCCATGAGTGCGCTGAGGGTTGGTACTTGGGAGGCCCAGAGTGCAGTGGTCCTCCATAGGTAGTGACAGGGTCTGGCTCTACCACCTGCAGGCTGTCTCCAGCTTCCCAGCTTACCCAAGGGAAGACAGGGCATGGTTCTAGTCTGCAACCGTAGCACTCATACCAGCAAGGCTAAGAGCCATATAACCAGGGAGGAGGCATTCTCTAAACACAGCTGGTGTGTTTAAGACACAGGACACTGACTTAGGCAGGCTACGTACTATTAGATTTTTTACTTCAGTATTATAAATTGTTCTGAAGTTATTTAACTGAATATATGGAATTTTCCTAAAACAAACTTTGAAAACGAGAATAATTAAGTGACCTAGCAGGATATAGGGTTGAAGATTATCTTTAGAACTTCCTTGTTTCTTACATCCTAGGGAAGAAATTTTACTAAAAGTCTGGCAGACCGACGGCGCAAGTGCCGTCTTCTCTCAAACTTGGTTTTATCCCCTTCAAAGTGAGGATCTCACCCCTAGAGTTGCAGTGAGGATTACAGATAATGTTCTTGACTTATGGTAGGTATTCAACAAGTGGCAGCTATTATTCATAAACACATAAAGAGTTCCAGGAATGATGCCACGGTAAAGTTGAAAAAAAAACTTTGTCACTTGGCTTAGCATTTTGCATTTTATTAGACCGTTGAAAATTTTAACACTTAATACTTCCAGAGCCAGTACCCGTACTATGTGGGTATCTGCTTTATTTCATTTAATCCTTCAAACAACTTCTCATTTTCTCCTTTTGTATCCCTGGTAATATTATTTGCTCTAAAATCCCCTTTGTCTGATATTGATACAGACACTTTAGCTTTCTAATTATTAGTGTTAGCATGACTTATCTTTTTCCAATCTTCTACTTTTAACCTATTTGTATTTTTATAAAGTGCATGTTTAAAAAATAAATAAGGTACATGTTTTATAGGTAGTATATAATTGGCTTTCATTTTTATCCAGTCTGAAAAATCTCTGCCTTTTAATTGGGGTATTTAGGCCATTTTACATTTACTGTAATTGTTGATATGTTTAGGGTTAAAGCTATCATCTTGCTATCTTTTATTTTTCTCATCTGTTCTTTTCCCCTTTTTCTGCCTTCTGTTAGATTAACTATATATTGTTATGATTCTGTTTTCTCTCCTTTGTTGGTTTATCATCTCTGGTTCTTTGTTGGCGGTTGCTTCACAGTTTGGAGAATACATCTTTACCCTATCACAGTCCACTCCACCTTTGCCGACGCCACATCCGCTCGCTGTAGCATGAGTCCTTACAGCAATCATGCCCCATTCCTCCCCTCCTGACCTGGGGGCTGGTTTTGGCATAGGTCTTACATCTACAGATGTTATAAATGCCACTCTATACTTCCATTATTTTTGTTTATACAGTATCCTGTAAAGAAGTTTAAAGAATAAGAAAAAAACCTTACATATATAGTGGAATGTGGATAAATATTTAATGGGATGTGATAACCTTTTCCAGTGTTCCTTGCTGCTTTGTGTAGATCCAGGCCTCCCTCTGGTATCGTATTCCTCCTGCCTAAAGGGCCCCTTTGTTATCTGCTGTGCTATGAGGCGTCTGGGGAAGCCTTCTTGCGTTTGTCTGGAGTCTTTGTTCATCTTCATCTATGAAAGGCATTGCGTCTGGCGCAGAGCCCCAAGCTGGCAGCAGTCCTCTCCTCTCTGCACTTGGGCCTGCCCCCACTGCCTTCCTATCTGCCTCATGCCACAAGACGGCTCCCGTCACCCTGCTGCTGTTCCTCACATGTCCCTATCCGTGGCACTTCTAAGATTTTAAATGCTTTTTAACTTTCTAAGATTTCCTCTATCATGGATTTTGAGTTTAATTATACTGTGTATTGTTTTCTTCATGTTTCTTGCACATAGGGTTTGTTGAGATTCTTGTATTTGTGGGCCAATAGCGTTTGTCAAATTTGAAAAATATTTGGTCATAATTTGCTTTTTTTTTTTTTTGAGACAGGGTCTCGCCCTGTTGCCTGGGCTGGAGTGTAGTGGTGTGATCACGGCTCACTGCAGCCTCAACCTCCTGGGTTCAGGTGATCCTCCCACCTCAGCCTCTCGAGTAGCTGGGACCATAGGTGTGCACCACCACACACAGCTAATTTTTAAATTTCATGTAGAGATGGGGTCTTGCTATGTTGCTCAGGCTGGTCTCAAACTCCTGGGCTCAAGCAATCTTTCCACCTCAGCCTCCCAAAGTACTGGGATTACAGGCGTGAGCTACCATGCCTGGCCCATTATTTTCAGACATTTTTTTCTTTCCTCCTTCTCCCTGCTCTGTTTTGGGACTCTAATTACACGTATCTTAAGCTGTTTGAAATCCCATAGCTCAGAGATGGTCTGTTCATTTTTCAAAAATCTCCTTTCTCTCCGTGTTTTACTTTTGATAGTTTCTGTTGTGATGCCTTCAAGGTCATCAATCTGTTCTTCTGCAATGTCTAATCTGCCATTCATCCTGGCCAGTGGATGTTTAACCTCATACATTGTAGCTGTCATCCAAAAATTTAATTTAGGTTTTTAAAAATATGTATTTTTGTCTCTACTTAACTTTTTGAACATTTGGACTACAGTTACAATCACTGTTTAATTGTCCTTGTCTACTAATATCTGTCAGTGCTGACTCAGTTTTGGGAGATTTTTCTTCTCATTATGGGTCACGTTTTCCTGTTTGTATGCCATAATGGATTTCTAGACATTGTGAATTTTATCCTGTTAGGTGCTGAATATTTTGTGCTCTATACATACACTTGGATATTGTCCTGGGACGCAGTTAAGTTGGAAATACTTTCATCCTTTGGCACATTGCTCTTAAGATTTGTCAGTAGGACCAGGGCAGCGCTCAGTCTAGAGCTAGTTATTCTGACTACTGAAGTGAAACCCTTCTATGCATCCTGCCCCGTGCCCCGCCGAGTCAGGGATGTTTTAACTCAGCTGGTGGAAGCAATTGCTGTTCCCAGCCTGTGTGAGTGTCTAGCACAGGTCCCTCTCACCCCCTTGGGTGGTTCTTTCCCAGCCATAATTAGTCTCCACATACACATGTGATCACCACTGCTCTGCTGAAAACTGCGAGGCATGCGGCCATCCTCCGGCATTCTCTACCAAGCTCTCTCCTCTGCAGAGCTCTGTTCTGCGAACTGCAGCCACTGTGGCCTCCCTGGGCTATCAGCTTTCTCTCTTCAATTTAGGGAGTCAGCGGGGCTCCAACTGAGATGCCCCGTCCTGCTCTGCGCCATGGAAATTCTGGACAGTAGCTGAGACAGTTGTTTCTTGGGGATTACGATCTCAGAAAACCATCATTCCATAGATTTTGTCAATTTTTTGCTTCAGGTGGGAGGGTAAATCTGATCACTGTTACTTCACCTGGGCCGAAAGGGGACGTGCCGGCCCCATTTAATCCCTGAGCAAATAAAAGCTTAGATTGTCAGCAATTTGTTAATAATCCTGTAGCCATTTGAGTGCTGGGGCAAGAATCAAATACGGCTGTCTGCCTTTGGGGGTCCATATCCCTAACCAGTAGACTTTACTGCCCCTAATCCTGCAAATTGTCACCAGCTATTTATTGTCTGTTTTGATTTTTAAAGGTAAAGTTAACAAATTCCGAAGGAAAAGACTTCTGTGGTGGTGTTATAATACAGGAAAATTTTGTACTGACAACAGCAAAATGTTCACTGTTACACAGGAATATTAGTGTAAAAACATGTAAGTATTTTATCATGAGTTTTTATAAAACCACATTGGAAATACACTATCCAATCTAAGAATGAAATGAAAAATGTAAAACTGGACTGTTTCTAATGCAACACAGAACTGAATTTACTGTCAATAAAACTGAGATACTTATAAACTCAGGAAGCATATGTAAAATACCTAGCACAAGCCTGGGCCCAGCGATGGGCAAGTGCTAACGCACACTCAGCAAGGGAGGAAATCACAGCTTATATAAGGATGACTTCATTTCCCACTGCAATTGAGCAGTTGTGGCATAAGAGATGGGTAATTGACTAAAAATCGGAAGAATGGGGCTTGAATACCCCAGCAGTTGAGACCTTGGGCTGAGACGGTGGCCTTCTTATCGGCTTATCTGTGCCTATTTCTTTCTTTTTTTTTCTTTTTGAGACAGAGTCTCACTCTATCCCTCAGGCTGGAGTGCAGTGGCATGATCTAGGCTCACTGCAACCTCTGCCTCCCGGGTTCAAGCGATTCTCATGCCTCAGCCTCCCAAGTAGCTGGGATTACAGGCGCCTGCCACTGTGGCCAGCTAATTTCTTTGTATTTTTGTAGAGATGGGGTTTCACCATGTTGGCCAGGCTGGTCTTGAACTCCTGACTACCGGTGATCCGCCTGCCTTGGCCTCCCAAAGGCTGGGATTACAGGCGTGAGTCACTGCACCCAGCCATGTGCCTATTTCCTTATCTGTCCAAACACACAATAGTTTCTACCCCATCGGGAGGCTGCAAAGTTCCATATTAACCTGTCAACATGCTCTATAATGACTCTGAAGAACCTCAAAATAAGCTCAAAATAAGTATGTTTTTACTCTTCATCTTTTTTTTTTTTTTTTTTTTTTTTGAGACACAGTCTCACTCTGTCGCCAAGGCTGGAGTGCTGTGGCACGATCTCGGCTTACTGCAACCTCCACCTCCTGGTTTCAAGCGATTCTCCTGCCTCAGCCTCCCGAGTAGCTGGGACTACAGGCATGCACCACCATATCCCACTAATTTTTTGTATTTTTAGTAGAAACGGGGTTTTGCTATGTTGGAAAAGCTGGTCTTTACTCCTGGCCTTAAGTGATCGACCTGCCTCGGCCTCCCGAAGCGCTGGGATTACAGATGTGAGCCACTGTGCCTGGCCCTTAAATATTTTTCAATCAACAAAATAACGTGAAAACCACTTCTCAACAGCCAATGTTTGACTGGCCTGGAGAAGTTCCACATCACTGCTTCCTACTTTTTAATCACTTCACCACACCCCACCGCACTCCTAAACAGAAGAACTGACCTTGACTGTTCTTAAAGGCCGTGGCACTTGGTTGCAATCGTGCAATCTGTGAGTGGCCTTTCTGTCCGCAGAAAGGCAGTGTCCACACCACGGGGCGGTGAGCCTGCGGGTCCTCCAGGGCCGGTCTCTCCCTCCTCACATAGCTCCCTGAGAAGCTCGTTTCTGAGCATTATGTCCCCTTGAAAATCAGACTGTAAAGAACTGGCGATTGTTCATGATTTCAGATTTTAACAGAACGAGCCAAGACCCGCTGATGATCAAGATAACGCACGTCCATGTGCACATGCGATATGACGCGGACACGGGGGAGAATGACCTGTCACTGCTGGAGCTGGAGTGGCCCATCCAGTGCCCAGGTGCGGGGCTCCCCGTGTGCACCCCTGAGAAGGACTTCGCTGAGCACCTCCTCATCCCACGCACCAGGGGCCTCCTCAGTGGCTGGGCACGCAATGGCACTGACCTGGGCAACTCGCTGACCATGCTGCCTGTCACACTTGTGGAGGGGGAGGAGTGCGGGCAGGTCCTGAATGTGACTGTCACCACCAGGACCTACTGTGAGAGAAGCAGCGTGGCGGCCATGCACTGGATGGAGGGAAATGTGGTCACCAGAGAACACGGAGGCTCCTGGTTCCTCACGGGGATCCTGGGCTCGCAGCCAGCAGGAGGGCAGGCTCGCATGGTTCTTGTCACCAAGGTCTCCAGGTACTCACTCTGGTTTAAACAGACCATGAACTAACTGAAACTCAGCTAGCCAGAAAGAACAACACAACCGGAAGCGGGATTCCAAGCTGGCACTGCCACCATGGAGGACGCTGAAACTTCATCACACACTGAGAGGCCATCACAGCCCCGGACCACCCGCTCAGCCCACGCAGCAGCAGAGTCGACGCTTGCTGGGTCATTTACCAAGCACTGTGACCTTTCTTTCCCTGGAACTCTTTATCTCAACAGAGACCTTAAAAGAAAACATGAGATACATTAAATAATAAAGTAAGATAATCTGTCAGTCATAAAACAGCCTGGTTTCCAGAAATCCTTTCCTTCTCCAAGTCCAGTGTTCCCTGTGCTCAGGGAACAGCCACCCCAGCCTGCACACAGGTGAGTGTGTTCTGGTGCAGAAGCGACAGCAATCTCCGGTTACAGCAGAAAGTGGCCTCCTCTGTCCTCTGTTGGTTCACCAGTCGCCACTGTGATTGAGGACCACGGCTCAGTGCAGAAGCAGCCACTAGAAGCAGGTTGGCAATGGAGGAGAACAACCCTGTGGGTACCCCAGAGAGGCAGCATTAGAGGAAAGGGCCAGAGAGCACGAGAGAGGCTGAGGAGGCAGACCGGCATCTCACGGGGTTGTGCACCCGCCCTTCTCTGGGAGGGTTCCCACGGAAGGTTCTGGGGCCCCAGGTCAGGGCTGAGCACTGAGACCCAGCTCTCTGCTCATCCACCAGGTGGCTCTTGGACAACTGCTCCACCTCTTCATGCCTCAGGGTCGCCCAGGGTGGAGTTCCAGCACCTCGCCAATGGGCTGATGGGCAGCTAGGGCAACGCCCAGCACTGTTGTGGCTGGAGTGTGTGTCCCTTCAAAACTCCGAAATTGGAACTTACGCCAAGATGATGATATGGGGAGGTGGGGCCCTTGGGAGGTGACTAGGCCATGAGGGCTCCGCCAGCCCCTTCCATCTCTTCTCCCATGCGAGGACACTGCAGCGAGGTGCTACCCTGGAGACAGAGAGCCCTTAGCAGATACCAAATCTGCCGGCACCCAGATCTTGAACTTCCCAGCCCCCAGATCTGTGAGAAATGAGTTTCTGTTATCACCCAGTCCATGGTATTTTGTAGAACAGACCAGGACAGCACGTGCTGAATCACAGTGAACACCTGCTGTTATGAAGGCTGCAGCTGCAACACAAGTACCAAAGACAGAGCTGCAGTCCAGCCCCCAGTGAAACTTCCTTGGAGACTGGAGCTCCTAGCAGGGTCTGAATTTACACTGAAATGGACAGAAATGGTGTAAATGTTCACATTTTAACTCTGACTTAGTTAAGGAAGGGGCACAGCTGCTTCTCCACCAGTGTCCTTGAGTGACACAGAGCAGAGCATTGTTGAAGAGCAGAGAGAGGAATTAAAAATGTAGGTGCACAAATATTTTCTTGAGTTGAAAACAATTTACACATAACTTGGGTTTTTAAGCCTTACTGTTCTTCAGCACACTCTCTTTCATTTACGCTTTAACCCCAGAATTAAACTTCTTTTCTCCAACCTGTAGATGAAATGGCCCATTTCTCTGAAAGGTCCTTGGCAAAAAGCAACACTGTAATTTAAGGCAAATTAATGGGGAGGGCAGTTTAAAATTCACTAGGGTGAATTTTAAAGTCTTAGTGAAGTTGGGTTGTATTATTCTCAAACTACAATAAGGTAAGTAAGTCACTGCTATAAATACCTACTAATGATTTTAAAATCAGCTAATGAACATGGCAGGCTTTCTGTACATAATGCTGCAGAAATGTCTGCAACCTTGCTTCTGGTACTTCTATTACAAATTTGGATTTACTAGAGTGGAAGCCCTGCTTGAAAACTATTCCAGGCCAGGCGCAGTAGCTCACGCCTGTAATCCCAGCACTTTGGGAGGCTGAGGTGGGCAGATTACGAGGTCAAGAGTTCTAGACCAGCCTGACCAACATGGTGACACTCCATCTCTACTAAAAATACAAAAAAAAAAAAAATCTTTGCCAAGTGTGGTGGCTCGCGCCTGTAATCCCAGCTACTCAGGAGGCTGAGGCAGGAGAATCACTTGAACCCGGGAGGCAGAGGTTGCAGTAAACTGAGATCATGCCACTGCACTCCAGCCTGGGCAACAGAGCGACTCCGTCTCAAAAAAAAAAAAAAAAAACCTATTTCAAACACAGCTGGGCAGAGGCAAAGCATATGAAGACCCTCCCTGCATAATGGTGAAATCTGTGAAATCGGGATCAGAGAAAGCTACAGGCCCAGATTGTCAGCAGAGACATGAGGGGCCTTCGAAATGAAATTAACTACTCTACTGGCATTTAATGACATGCTTAGAAACCACACCATAAACAAATCTAACAAAACAATAAAACTCAAGAAAAGGGAAGCTAGCTATGATGACTGTTTTTCTTGTTTTTTGAGACAGGGTCTCTGTCTGTCGCCCAAGGCTGGAGTGCAGGGCACGATGCTAGCTCATTGTGGGCTCGGCTTCCTGGGCTCAATTGACCCTCCCACCTCAGCCTCCTGACTACAGGTGTGGACCACCATGCCCAGCTAATTTTTGTATTTTCTGCAGAGATGGATTTTGCCATATTGCCCAGGCTGGTCTCGAACTCCAGGGCTCAAGCAATCTACTGGCCTCAGCCTCCCAAAGTGCTGGGATCATAAATGTGAGCCACCACGTCCAGCCTGTGATGATGTTTTAAAAGGGCCAAACTAGTTTACACTTAGGCAGAGATTAAGTCCAATATTTGAATTCATGCAAACACACTGATACATGCCCATGTGTACGCCCGTGAACTTGAATGCTGCCGTGCTGGACACAGGCCTTGACTCCGCGTCTCCACCCAAATTCCATCTAGAATTGTAATCCCCACGTGTGGAGAAGTGATTGGATCACGGAGGTGGTTTCCCCCATGCTGTTCTCGTGATAGTGAGGGCGTCTAACGAGAGCTGATGGTTTTAAAAGTGGCAGTTTTTCTCATGCTCACTTCCCCTTCCACCATGATTGTAAGTTTCCTGAGGCCCCCCGAGTCATGTGGAACTGTGAGTCCATTAAACCTCTTTCCCTTACAAATTACCCAGTCTCGGGCAGTTCTTTATAGCAGTGTGAGAACGAACTGACAGAGGCCTGAACACCAAGAGGTAAACGTAAGGACACCGACCCTGAGGTTGTTTCTTTCATTGCTAAGAATAACCATCCAATTACCTTAAAATCCTTGATTTTAGGTGTCACTATGGACGGTTCAATACGTTACCCAGAAATGTTGACAAACCTGAGCTTTCTACCACTATTACATCCAGAATGAAATTCAGGTATGCTGGTAGAAATTCCAATATTCAAATTACTGTAAGAAAATCATTTAAATCAAAAGTTGAAGGATGTTCAAGGCCCATGCTGAGGAGCAGGGAAGATCAGATTTCCGTATCCAACACTGCAAGAGAATGGGGCCCCACTGGACACATGGGTAGCTAGAAAACAGATGCAGCACCCAAAGCCTCCGCCGACATGAGTTTGCTCCGTGTCTGCCCCACAGGACATAGGAGGCACTTGTCACGACTGCCAGCGCTGAGGACCTTGCTGCTGGTGGGGAGCAGCTACGTAGGTCAAGAGGATCCTTGGCATGAACTCCACAGGCACAGGCGCTTGCCCTCGTGCATTCATCTCTCGTGTGTACGTGTGGCAGTCCACGGCTGGAATCCGGGTGTGACTTAGGAGAGCAGGGCATAAAAGAGATCTGGCTTCCCTGGCTCTACTGGGATCTGCGCTCCCAGAATCCAGCTCCCTACGTGTGGAGAGAAACAGGGGAGCCCACCCACAGCCCTGCTGAGCCCCAGGTGAGAGCCCGGGCCGATACACGGGAATGAGTCACCTTCAAAGGGGCCCATTTGGGCCCCAGAAGAGCCCGCAAACTTCCCCGCCCAGCCCCGAAGAAACTGCAGACCTGAAGATGTAGGAGCGAGCTAAGGAGTGCTGCTGAAGCCCTGGGGCAGTTCCTGTATCCAGGGGAACCTGAGGAAGGAGGCACACAAAGTGAGTCCTGTGCTGCGCGGCCCCGAGAGAGAGAAAGAGGGATTCACACTTTGTAGAATAGCACAAGCAGCTTTCAAATGCAGTAACTTTGCAGAGATGAGCTCTTATAGTTTGTGTTCTTCTTTAGTAAATTTTTTATAAACGGGGAAATATGCATACTCTGAAAAATAGCAGTGCTGGGGACTAAACTGTGTCCCCCAAATTTCCATGGAAGTCCTAGCCCCAATGTGACTGTATCTGGAGGTAAGGTCTTCAGGAGGTAACTAAGGCTAAATGTGGTCATAAGGGTGAGGTCCTAACCCGACAGAACTGTGGCCTTATAAGGGGAAGAGAGCCAGGTGTGGTAGCACATGCCTGTCATCCCAGCACGTTGGGAGGCTGAGGCGGGAGAATTGCTTTAGCCCAGGTGTTCCAGACCAGCCTGTGCAACACTAGCAAGACCCTGTCTCTACAAAAAATAAAAAAATTAGTTGGGTGTGGTGGCATGCACCTGTGGTCCCAGCTACTTGGGAGGCTGAGGAGGGAAGATCACTTGAGTCTCGGAGGTCAAGGCTGTAGTAAGCACTGACTGTACCACGCACTCCAGCCTGGGCGACAGAGCGAGGTCCTGTCTCAAAAAAGGAGGGAGAGAGTCATCTCTATCTGTACCATCTCTAGCACAGCAAGAATACCACCTTATTCTTAAGTGTGCAACTCAGAAGAGAGCCCTCCCCAGAAGCCGACCGTGCTAGCAACCCCATCTCAGTCAGACTGCAGCCTCTAGAACTGTGAGGAAATACATTCCTGTTGCTTAAGCTGCCTGTGGTATTGTGAAGGCAGCCCCAACAGCCCAATGTGAGTGGCCCAACTTAGCGACTGTCAACCTCGCCGTGGTGCCGAACGGATGCACTCGGGGCAGCCATGCCTCAGCGTCCACGCAGCCCTTCGGTTTCCACTCTCAGTGCAGCACTCGGTAAGCTACACGAGGTATTTACACTTTTATTTTTATTTATTTGTTTTTTTGAGATGGAGTTTCACTCTTGTTGCCCAGGCTGGAGTGCAATGGCATGATCTCGGCTCACTGCAACATTTGCCTCCCGGGTTCAAGCGATTCTCCTGCCTCAGCCTCCTGAGTAGCTGGAATTACAGGTATGTACCACCATGCCTGGCTAATTTTGTATTTTTAGTAGAGATGGGGTTTCTCCATGTTGGTCAGGCTGGGCTCCAACTCTCAATCTCAGGTGATCTGCCTGCCTTGGCCTCCCAAAGTGCTGGGATTACAGGCGTGAGCCTCAGTGCCCGGCATCTATGCTTTATTATAAAATAAAATCGGCTTCATGTTTGATTTTGCCTAAGTGGAGGCTTCTGAGTATGTTAAGGAAGGCTAGAGTGAGCCATAATGTTTAGTAGCAGGTGTATTAGATGTATTTTCAATTTAAGATGGTTTTTTAAAAGAAATGTTTTTTTTTCACCAACAAAGCAAAGGCAAATAAAATAAGTTTATTGGGATGTAACCCCATCATAAATTGAGGAGCATCCATATGGGCAAGCTATAAAATCTGGAAAATTTAAATCAAATTAAATTCTGCTTTTAAAAAGATGCCTTAAGTTAACCAAGCATTTTGATAACATATTCAAATTTAATATATAAAAATAGATGTATCCTGGAAGATATAATGAAGAACATGCCATGTGCATAAATTCAGAATATCCTTTTTATACAAAGAACTACAAAAAGTTACAAAGACAGCCTTCAGGAACCACACTTAGGAAAAGTGAGTCGGAGCTGCCTTCACGCAAAGCCTCCTTCAAGGAAGTTTCACAAAGACTCCAGAACCAGCTGAGTTTTGTGAAAAAGGAATTCCAGGTTTTCATCAGGCTGAAATTAGTTACAAATGAAGGAGACTAACTCGGGTGTGCGGAAAATCTCAGCCTCAGCATCCCTGGGAAAAGCGCCTCCAAGAGTTCCGGCTTCAGGGAGTCCTGTCGCAGTACTGGACCGGTCTCATCAGCACAACCAAAATGGAAAGAAACAACTGCTCACCCGTCCTCAGGGCTACATGTACTTTCAACACACCGTGGACAGTGGAGGAAATGGGTTCTGCTTGCTGACCACTAGCTTCTGATGCTGATGCGATATGTAGCCTTTGATGTGGCCCTGCAGGACAGAAAGGGAGGAATTCGTTTACATTTTTGGATCTGAGTCATGTCAAAGATGCTGGGTGATCTAATTAATTTGGCATTAGCATTCTTCCCCAAGAGCGGCACAGTTCAGTTCAGTGGGAAGACAATGAATAAAAATAAATACAATCAACCCTCTATATCCATGGTGGGTTTCATATCCATGAATCCAACCAACTGTGGACTGAAAATATTTGGGAAAAAAAAAAACACATCTGTAATGAACATGTACAGATGCTCTTCCCTTGCCATGATTCCCTAAACAATACAGTATAACACCTATCTACAGTGCACTGAGTATTTTAAGTAACCTAGAGATAATTTAAAGTATACAGGAGGATGTGCATAGCTTTTATGCAAATACTACGTCCTATCAGTGACTGCAGCACCTGTGGATTTTGGTATCCGAGGGGGGCTGGAGAATCGACAGATACTGAGGGATGTACCACCAGTAAAGGATATGCAAACATACGGAGTATCTGTCCCCTCATGCTCCTAAGGCCCTGGTGAATGGTATTTCCTGGGCTAAAATTAATTCTATCAAAAAAAAAAAGCAAAAGGCCTTTTAACAATTTTAACACCACCACACTGAAGCTTCAAATTCTGGGCTGAATCTTGCTGTGAGTAGCTGCTTAAATTAAAACTAGGACACACACCATGTATATCAAGTTAGCCAGAATACACTGAACTTCGTCAATGTCCACGTCCTCCACCTGCATGAATTTCAGGGCAACCAGAAAAGCATCCAGAGAGAGCTGGTGTGTTTTCAGTAACAAATACCTGGAAGAGGGGAGGAGAAGGGCACTGTGGTTACCGACAGGATGCAACACTCCACAGCCAAAAAAAGGCACTGTGAGTCAGCAGGGAAAAGGCACCTCTTAATAAGCCAGTGTTCTAAAGGAGTAAAAAAATTCCCACCTATTAGATAAACTCTAAACTACACTCTCAAAGAGCTATTAAATCTAATTTGACTTTTCAATCTTTAAAAAGTCACTAGTACAAATACAAATTTTAATCATTTTCTAAGTATTTCATTAAGGTTCGTTTTTTTTTCACATTTTAATCTCCCTGAAATCAGGAAGCACCTGACAATGGGCTGTGTCTCACAGACTCAGCGAAATAGGGTCCCTGTTGTTTGTGACGTGCTACCCACAGCTCTATACAAAGTTGGCCTTTGCCTGAAGTTTACTGAACTGAGCTCCTGCTGGGACGAGGCCTCAGAAGACGTGTGAGGAAAGGAATGACTATCTCTGCATCTGCCTTTGTGACAGGCGGGAGTGGCTGGGAGGGCTACTTGGTCAGGACTAAGGGAGGGGAGTGAGTGGCGAGTCCTGTGTGCTCTGATGAAATGTGGTACCGCGGCTCTCAGGGCTGATGTTCTAAGTCATCTTCTCACATAGAACCTGCTTACCTCCCCCAGAAGTCCAGGCACAGCTTGTGCTACTCACGTGTGTCCGCGCAGGGCCCCCAGGAGGCAGTGGGCGGAGGCTTCATTTTATCCTACACAATGGAAGGAAGATGACGGCCCTACCCACACGGTGGCCTCGTCTCTTAGCCTGCAACAGCCCTGGATGTCTGACTGCTCTGCTGAGAGCCACACTGGGAGCCCAACGTGCCGGGGAAGCGCTTACACTTTCTTAAAGAGGTTCCTGTAGGTGATGATCTTCAGCTTCTCCAGGATGAGGAAGATCCCGCAGCGAATGAAGAAGGCCTCGTGCTTTGCCAGCGCCTCGTGCAGCAGCAGCAGGTTGCCCTCGCTGGTGATGGGGGAGGCGCGTCAGAAGGAGGGTGAGTTTCTCACACAGTGTGCACGTCAACTCTCATCAGGCTTGCATTTTTAAAACCCCAAACAGGAAGGATGGCATACTCTACCTCACAGCTCTGGTTACTTCTGCAAACTGCATCAGGTGATACTTTTTCAGGAGCTCCACGGTGGGCATGTGACCCTAAGACAGTCAATTTTCCAGAATGAAAATGTTTTCATTTTTGACAAAATTGTCCTTGATAAATATTCATATCAAGGAATTAAGTTTTAAGAAAATTGCAGCCTGAGTTTCTTAGAATGTCCATGGATTAAACACATCATAGTACACTAGGAAAACAACACAGGTCTAGAAATCAGAACACCTGGGTACAATACACTTTTGTCATTCCATGACACGTGACCTTGATCTTGACCTTCTCACATTTCTTCGCATTTCTGTAACAGGAGAGTGATAACTGAAGAAATGCTAGTATAAGCATGAGATGTAGGCATACAGAAGTAGCTTCCAGAAGAATCAGCTAAGCATTTGAAACTGGCTGTCAGTTAAATGGGGTGAGAAGTGAGGAGGGCAAGGCCACAGCAGCGCTTCTCCATCACAATCCATTCAGAGCTACAGAAGCTTTAGCCACCTGTGTGCAATGCTTTTCTCATTAGTCAATTAACTTACCAGTTATTTCAAGTATCAAAAATACATTTCAGTAACTAAATGAAATACCCACAGAGAGGGTGAAATGACATTTTTCTTTCTTGGTGAATCCACTGCTTTTAACTTAGGTTTTAAGGGAGGAATACAAATGATACGTACTTATTTTGTCACATGAACGTTAAACTCTTGAGTTAAATACTTTTAAGGGAAACAAGACACAGGGAGAGCTTTTCTAGAAGGACCTGGAGGCGTAAGGCATGAAGCTCTGGGTTTGGGCCACACCCAATGCATGCTCCTTCTTTATTTTGGGGTGTGCTCATACACAGCTCAGGCTGTGATCAACTACAGACTGTCTGCTAGGTTTTAAAATACCTATCAGCTGTCAACTTTGTGAAAGCACCAGGATCTATAAACATGGAGTAACAATCACTCACCAATAGCATTTTTACTGGAAGCAAATAGATCAGAATCATCCTTTTGTTCTTCTGACTAGAACGGTGACAATGCTCAAAGGCAAACGACAGGTACTCCTCAGCTGCAAAGAAGGCAGAGCCAGCACGCGTGAGACCAACGCACCTGCTTCAGGCCCCTTCCTGCTCCATTTTCTACCACTGTCTCCTGATTTAAAAGACAAAAGCCCCCTCCCTTTATTATCTCAAAAAATATCAGCCCAGTTTCATTTCTGTGATCAATGACTTTCCTTAAGTAAAATCCATACCCCCAAATTCAACGGGAACTGCCTGGGAAGTCCTACTTCACAGAGGAAAACTGAAGAAAATAACTTTCACAGAGATTCTGATTTGCCTAAGGTCATCTGGCAAGCCATTATGATAACATTTTAAAAGTTTGACCCTGCTCAGATGATTTCTACATTCATGAAAAATATAAAGACATATTTAAAAATGTACCTCCACAATACATTTTAATCACTCATAATTAAACAATGAAAATAACTTAGTAAAACACCATCCTCCAGCTTAACATATAATTAGTGATCATATATCTTCCATTTTAAATGACCGCATGCTTTAAAAAATTAACTTATTGTTAATAACACACAACATATTAATTTTGTCCTGAGAGCAATATTAAAAAACAGACTTGAATTTAATAGATTTCAAAATACAAAAGTAATTCTATTCGTCAAGATTAATCCTACAAACTACATGACAGGCCTGCAAAGAGTTCAGCCCATGCTAACAAGGAACTCTCAGAACAGGCAGGCAGGAGCTGAGCCTTGTCCTGAGGCTGGAAAGCTGAAGGGTCAGGGGTTTCTGGACAATGATTCCACGTTCTCCCTAGGTGAAGAGAAGAGGCTTTGCTAAGGCTGAGTTTGGGTCAAGAATTAGGAAAGTGAGATGTTCCTGTTTATGTAAGTTCTTCCTGAACAGTGATATTAAGTCCCAAATATAAGAGAACAGAGATGCTCAGAGCTGCAGAGGCCCTCCCTTATGTAGAATGGGTCACCAGAAGCAGCAGGCCCTGGGGTCTGGGTCGAGGCCTAGGGAACCCACACTGAGACCACACACTGCCTCTGCTCCTAAACTGTGTGGCCACACTGGCACAAAAAACATCCAGTCTTGCACAGCGAGCGTGAATGCTGTGGGGCCAGTGTCTCTTCCAAACCACAAAGCCATGACCCACGAGGAGCTCTGTGGGGCTGAGACCAAGGAACAAGGATTCAATGAGAGTCTGCAATATCCCACCAGCTGCCAGTTTGACTTTTGCAAACTAGCCTCTAAAAAGTATACCTTTGCTACTGCCCAAGGTAATCTCAAATTCTCCTGGATATACAAAAAATGCATTTTTTTTCTTTTTTTTGAGATGGAGTCTCACTCTGTTGCCCAAGCCGGAGTGCAGTGGCGCGATCTCAGCTCACTGCAAGCTCCGCCTCCCGGGTTCGCGTCATTCTCCTGCCTCAGCCTCCCGAGTAGCTGGGACTACAGGAACCCGCCACCGTGCCCGGCTAATTTTTGGTATTTTTAGTAGAGACGGGGTTTCACCGTGCTCTCGATTTCCTGACCTTGTGATCTACCCTCCTCAGCCTCCCAAAACGCTGGGACTACAGGCGTGAGCCACCGCGCCCGGCCAAAAAATGCATTTTCTAATAGTTAACGTAAGCTGAGATTTTTCTGCTGTCTTTGAGGGAACCTTAGTCATTTTGCATCAAATAATATATTTCGGTTGCAGTCAAAAATATCTAGAGGGGTATAAATCTCTGAAATTAATAAATTAATGGAAGTATACATACAACAACTGAGATACTCCGAATACTCTCTTTCTTACATAAATAATATAAAATCACAGTAAAGAAAATCACCACAATCTCTGCAGACATTTTATCCACTTAAATACAATTAGGGCTCTAGGAATTCCTAGCAGTAAAATGGAAAACAAAATCTCTGCAAGCTACAAGGCAGAAGATGTATGGCCAGCGCTGGCTTTTTGGGGACACAGAATCACTCAGTAATCTCAGAGCATCACACTGTCAATGGCTTTCTATTTCTTTTACAGTCAAACGAAAGGGTTGGATGATACAGACTTAAACAAACTTTTTAGCTCTAAAGATGTCAGAAACTATGACTATGTCGCATCAATATTAATAATAATTTCTGGCTATGTTAGGCATTCAAAAATACCACTTACTGAATCCTCAGAAGAAAAAAAATCAATACCTTAATAAAATCCAATAGGATAGAATTTAAAAGCTTCTCCACCTTTATGCTTCATATTAAGAGAAAAAAAAAGAGACAGATAAGAAAAGCCCTTCTTTAATTTAAAAGCCCTAGATCTACTAAAAACTGAAAGGAAATGAACAGTCAGTCCATACAAGCCCACAGAGTAAAAACTGTGAAAGGAAATGGTCTATACAAGCCTATAGAATAAAAAGCCAGAGCGTCTTTATGAAAGGGCTATTATTTATCTTGCATTGCCTAAAGTTTATGTTGCTTCATGTACTTGGGACTGTGCGCTCAACAAACAGCTGAAGAAGAGTTTAAAGTCTGGTTTAAGCACAACAGAAGAGATCACCAAGAATGATGCCATGACAGCCAATAAAAAATTACAAAAAGAAGAAAAGACTAGTTTCCTGTTCTTGAGAAAGTTACCAACGTAAACTAATACAATAATGTCAGGTGTGGTAGCGACACACCGTGCGAGGCTGTTTAAACAGGAGCTCTGTGGTAGCAACACACTGCACGAGGCTGTTTAAACGTGAGCTCTGACACCAGGTCCAAGGGCATATCCCCTGCTTCTAAGTCATCTCCATGAGGGATTTGTAGGTCATTAAGTCAGTCGCTGAACTAAATGTTGTCCTAATCTCCATTTCCTATGTCAACATAACCAGCATCTATTACAGGGTCAAAAGGCAAATAAAGAAAACAATGATTTACATTCTATTCCGAGAACAGTCATGCTCAGTGAACTCAGAAAAGGATGTCTATGATGCCTGTGAGACTCCAGCATGCACTTCAGAGACCCAGTGTGGATTAAGAATCTTCAATATCATTTCCCTTTAATCAGCTTTAGTGTCAAATATGTATATATAACTTGGTCCATATTTAAAAATAAAATATAGTAATTGTGTTCTCTGAAACTATCTTTATTATTCAAAGTTGTTCAGAATGCAATGTCTTATTTAAAATACTGGGAAAAAAAGATTAGCAACATACCTTGCTTAAAGTCGCTGTCAAACATGGCCTTGCGTCCAACGTAGTATTTGTATGTTACTCTCTGTGCAGTGCTGTAATCGTCTTTCAGGTTTGAGCTGTCAATTGCTCTAATTAGCGGTTTACATAAATGGAGTTTGTTGATCTATAATGAATAACAATCCATTTAAAATATTTAAAAACAACAAAAACAGGTGGCAAAACAAATTACTAAGCATGTCTCCTTAAAATGCAAATTACAAAACCTATTGTATCATAAAAATTATTTATATAATAAAACCAAAACAGAGAGCAGCCAGCATAGATGGCATTCACCCTGGGAGGCTCTGCGAAGCCGTTCCAGGGGGCACAGCCCTACAGGAGCCAGTGCTAGTGGAGGCTCTGGGAAGCCGTTCCAGGGGGCACAGTCCTGCAGGAGCCAGTGCTAGTGGAGGCTCTGGGAAGCCGTTCCAGGGGGCACAGTCCTGCAGGAGTCTGTGCTTGTGCAGCACCGGCAGCAAGGTGGGGTGCTCTACAGGAGTGGAAGGCCCTGGACAGAAGGCACAAGTCCCAGCTGCTGACACGTGATGGGCTGCTCTTCACCTGACTGACTTTATGTGGCAATGGTTTCTTTATCCATCTATCCATCTACGTGCCTGCTTTTCCATAGTTAATTATGACCACAGAAGACAAAAGGCTCTGGAGTGAAACCGCCTGCACTGAAAGCCCAATTCCACCACACTGGGCCAGCTGCTTCACACACAGGGGCCTTCGTTTCCTCTGGGGCTGGGAGCGCTAACCTCAGAGGGCTGATTGTCAACAGGAAGACATTTGTAAAGCATTCAGAATAGTGCCTTGCACCTAGTAGGCATTCAACAAATGTTCGCTATTAGGACTAGGAATACGGTTATGATCATTTTGCAAGCAACACCAGGGAGGCTAGCTGATATATATGATATGTGGGAAGCCCAGGAGAATCGAAAATTGTAAAGACAGAAAGGATTCAAACAGAAGCGCACCTTGAAGTAGATTTTAAACAGCTGGTTCACCAGAAACAGCATGCCCCACTTCTTAGAGTCCTCTATACCAGCACGGCTACGGGGAAATAATTTTTTTTAAGTTACATAGGAAATCAAAATTTTATTTATAAATCACAAAATAAACTGCCTAAACAAATTAATATCTTGAGGTAAAGTCCCAAAGCTCAAGTCATATTCATATCAACTTATTCATATCAAGTCATATTCATCAAACAAAATAACATTATGAAAAAAGATGTCTTACCTGATGGGTAAAAATAAAAGAAAAAGCAAACCAGGAAAATCCCAATTAACTACTTGAGTAACATCCTCCCTCCGCGGCACCAGCTAAAAACTGCCTCATTTGCAGCAACAATGTGTAAAATTTGTTATAAACCATTTTTGAAAAATGGAAAAATAGGGCATGGTGATGTGTGCCTGCAATCCCAGCCACTCAGGAGGCTGAGGCAGGAGAATCACTCGAACCCAGGCCAATGCACTTCAGCCTGGGTGACAGAGCGTGACTCCGTCTCAAAAAACAAAAACAAAAAAAGAAAAGAAAAATGGAAAAATACCTTCTCATCAGTACAACAAAACAAACGAGTAAAACACAAAGAGGATGAGTCCCACCAAGGCAGACACAAAAAGTACACACTGTGGGCATCCATTTACATGAAGTCACCGAACAGGCAGGAAATGACCCACGGTGGAACAAATCCAGACGGCAGAAAGGGCCTGCCCCACATGAGGGATGAGGGAAGTTTCTGGGGTGGCAATCGTGTCCTATACCTCAGCAGCAAGCAGACAGATAATACTGTAGGTAGTTCACTGCATGCAAATTTTACCTCAAAAGACTGAAAAAACAGAAACTGAAGCACCTAGGGGAGGGTGTGCCACTGTCTGCAATTAACTTGGAAATAGTCACATGTTACACAACACTTCGGTCAACTACAGATGACCACATGTGAGATGGGGGTCCTACAGATTCTCACACTGTATTTTTACTACATCTTTTCTGTGTTTAGATATGTTTAGACACACAAATAATTCCCACTGTGTTCCAGTTGCCTACAGCATTCAGTGCAGCCACACAAGGCTGCTCTTGCTCCTCGCAGCCTAGGACCCACAGGCTGCGCCCCACAGTGGGGGTGTGTAGTAGGCCACGCCATCTAGGTTTACGAAGAACACTCTGTGGTGTTAACAAAATGATAAAATCACTCAAAGTCAAGGCACAAAAATACAAAAGTGCCCAGTACAGAAAATAAGCAGGTGGTTTACAAGCCACAGAACATAAAATTACTCTTAAAGACCAAAATGTGTCCATATAGAAACACTTAAAATAATGTAAAAATACAATTTTAAAATATCAAACCCTGTTTTATAACTGCCTGTGAGCTGCTCTAAGCAGGTCTATGACTTTTATCATTCCCTAGGTGCATGACCTCAAACAAAAGTCTCTCAAGGTCTCGTTTTCCTCATCTGAAAACGGAGACAAATAATAATATTGTTCTATGACTTCAAAGAGCTATGGGAAAACCAAACAAAACACGTAAGTACTCTGTAATTCACGTAAAATGCTACATGTATGGTAATATCGTAGCTGGTCTGGCACCAGGAACGATGACCTCTATTGGAGACTGTGACAAAAGCAAACCCCAACAGGAAAGAGATGTCACTGGGGATCTGCCTCTGTCTTCTGAGTGTCCCCTCAGGGTGGAAATGCTGCGTCACATGGTAGCTCTACGTCCAACTTTGAGGAACTGCCTTCCCGTTTCTGCACAGCAGCTGCACTGTTTTTGTTCCCCTGGCAATGTGTACAAGACTCGTCTCCCTGCATCCTCACTGGCGCTGCCCATCTTTCTGATTACAGTCATCCCACTGGGTGTGGACTGGCAGCTCTCAGAGGTTCTGATTTGCATTTCAAGTGACTGATGCATTAGTCATTGCTGACTAAGTCATTGGTGACTAATGACGTTGAGCATCTTTTCATGCACTTACTGGCCACTTGTGAATTTTGTTTGGAAAATTTTTCAAATTCTTTAACCATTTTAAAATTGGATTGTCTTTTTACTGTTGAGTTGTAATAATTCTTTATATATTCTGGATATTAGGCCCTTATCAGATGTATTATTTGCTAGTTTATGGTTGTTTTTTACTTTTTTGAGAATGTCCTTTGAAGTCTAAAGTGTTTAATTTTGATGAAGTCCGATTTATTTTTTCCTTTGGTGGCTTATGCTTTTGTTGTTGCATCTGAGAAGCCTCATCAAACGCCATGAAGGTCACTGCTGTGCAGGAATACACAACCAAGCAAAATTTCAAGTATTCATTTAAGAAACACTGATTGAGCTCCTGTGGTGCAAGGAACGCCAGTGATGGAGAAGGCCCATGCCCTTACGCACTTCGCAATCAAATACAACGTCATCAAATCATTTGGTAAACACAGTGAAAGAAATGTACAGTCTGCTATGAATGTTTATAAAAGGGAAATCTGATCCACCATGAAGTCCAGCAGCGAGAGGCTTTAGAGAAGGCGGAAACCTTTAAATGAGTATAGACTGCCAGAAGTCGAGGAGAACCTCCCAGCAAAGGAAACGGCACCCATGGGAGGCCTCAGTGGGAAAGTGCCATGGCATAGGAAGGACTTTTCTACAGTCCAGCCTTGGTACAAAAAGTTCTGAAGTGAGGCTGGGTAGGGAGGCCATGTTACCCCCACAGCACTATACATCTTGTAGGCTTGGCTGAACAGCTGCACAATTCAAACTCTGCTTATCTTCAGCAATTGGATGCCTGAGGTCAGAGGCTCCCCTCTTGGTTAAACCAGCTAAGACCAGCAGGATGCTAAGTGGAAGTCCACCTGGCCTTTGCAGGGCCTCCAACTTCATTACAATCTCATTTTCATGCTCAGTGACACTCCCACCAGTGCCACAACGGCTGACAATCACCATGACAATGACGGGAAGAAGCCGTAAAAGGACAAAAAGATGGCAGTGCTTCAGCTCCCGGAAGTTCACTGTCCATTTCCAGAAAAGCCATGAATATTCTTCCCCTTGCTTTCAATGTCCAACCCCTTCATTCGAGAAACCGTCTATTTCAATCCCTCACCCGTCAGGAGTAGAGAAGTTGATTTGTGAGCCACACTCCTGCTTCTTCATTCCTTGGCCTTTACATACAGCTTGCTCTGCTCAACCCTTACTTTTGGTTTCATGGATGGGATCTACGACACCCAAAAGGAAAAGTTCCCATCTTTTGAGGCTACCAAGTTTATTGGCAACAAACATGGTGAGTGAAAAGAGAAGCTGGGCTACTGCTATGGTTTGGATGTGGTTTTTTGGCCACATCCAGCCTCATGTTAAAACCTGATCCCCGTTGTTGGAGGAGGAGCCTAATGGGAGGTTTTCAGGTCATGGGGGTGGACCCCTCATGAATGGCTTGGTGATGTCCTTGCCATAATGAATGAGTTCTCGCTCTGAGCTCCTGTAAGCGTTCCCAGACAGCTGGTTGTGGAAGAGCCTGGTGCCTCCCCTTCTATCTCCTGCCTCCTCTCTTGCCATGTAGTGGGCTCCTCTTTGTCTTCCAGCATGAGTGGAAGCAGCCTGAGTCCTCACCAGAAGCAGATATGAGCACCATGCTTCTTGTGCAACCTGCAGAACTGTGAGCCAAATAAACCTCTTTTCTTACATTCCGCAGCCTCAGGTATTCCCCTCTTTTCTTACATTCTCCAGCCTCAGGCATTCCCCTCTTTTCTTACATTCCCCAGCCTCAGGTATTCCCCTCTTTTCTTACATTCCCCAGCCTCAGGTATTCCCTTCTTTTCTTACATTCCCCAGCCTCAGGTATTCCTTTATAGCAATACAAGAGGACTAAAACAACTACTCTCTGGGAACGATAGTTTTTTGTTTATTTATATATGGATACCTTTGATAATCTTTCTTTGCTTTAAAATTTCCTAAATCTCATAAATAAATGTGATTATATACTTGGTGAAGAGATGTGAGTTTTAGAAGAAAAAATGGAAACCCTAAAGCAGAATCAGATGGAAAGCTGAGAATTTAAAAATAAATAATGACAGAAAAGATCAGTTAACGTGTAAGCAGGTCAATACAAATTACCTAAAATGAGGGAGAGGAAAAAAAAAAAAAAAAAAAGGATTGAGGCCAGGTGCAGTGGCTCACGCCTATAAATCCCAGCACTTTGGGAGGCCAAGGAGGGTGGATCACTTGAGGTCAGAAATTCAAGACCAGCCTGGCCAACATGGTGAAACCCCATCTCTACTAAAAATACAAAAATTAGCCAGACGTGGTGGCATGTGCCTGTAATCCCAGCTATTCAGGAGGCTGAGGGAGGAGAATGGTTTGAACCCAGGAGGCGGAGGTTGCAGTGAGCTGAGATGGCGCCACTGCACTCCAGCCTGGGCGACAGAGCAAGAGTCTGTCTCAAAAAAAAAAAAAGATTAAAAAATAAACAAAGAGACTAACAGTGGCCTGTGAGGGATAATATCATGCATTTAACACACATGCAGTTGAAATCCCAGAAAGAGAAGAGAAAAAATGGGGCCAAAGGTAGTTGAAGAATGTAAAACATTAAATTTTTTAAAACATCAACTTACAAATATAGGAAGCCCAATGAACCCTAAACAGGAGAAATTAAAGAAAAAAAAAAAGCCAACTATGCACATCAGAGCCAAATTACTGAATGCCAATGATAAAGAGAAAGTCATAGCCAGAGGAAAAAGACCCATTCTATACAGGGAACGATGGCAAGGACTCATCAGAAGCAAAGGAAACCAGATGGAACGACATTTTTAAAGTGCCAAAAGGAAAAAACTGTCAACCCACGAGACTCCATGTAGCAAATGGAGCCTTAAAAAATGAAGGTAATCAGTGCTGCTTCTTCACTGGTAAAAAGAGAAAATTTCTTAAAAAAAATAAAGACAGTTTCAGAAAAATGAAAGCTTAAAAGATTCACTGCCCTCAGACCCTCACCAAATGCAAATGCGGAAGAAAGTGCCTCAGGAAAGGGAAATGGCACTAGACGGAAACTGGTTCCTGCAGAGAGGAGCTCCAGGCATGGTCAAATGTGGGCAAATGAAGACTCTTTTTTTCCCTCAGCTCTTATTTCCTTTACAAAACAATCAACTTTTTAAAGCAAAAATAATGATGGTTGTGGGATTTTAACGTGTAGAAGTGAAATATGTGTCAACAATAAACACAGGCCAGAAAGGGTGAACGCTGCAAGAAAACACCACCAACAGCGTCTGGTGGTCGGTCCTCAAGTCCTTACTCACGTGTCACTGGCACAGACCCGGAAACAGCTCATCAGTAACTCTGCTGCTTTTTCCAACATGTCCCCAACTTTGCTTTTTCCTTTCTTTACCAACTGCTGATCTGCCTAATAAAATATAAAAACATTTATTTTATTTCATTTTTCTGAGGCAAGATCTTGCCTTGTCATCCAACCTGGAGTGCAGTGGCACAATCACACCTCACTGCAGCATCAACCTCCTGGGCTCCACTGATCTTCCCACCTCAGCTTCCTGAGGAGCTGGAACCATGGAACCAGGTACTACCATGCCTGGCTAGTTTTGGGTTTTGTTTTGTTTTTTTTTTTTTTAATTTTAATTAATTTTAATATTTTTTTTCTTTTTTTTTTGTAGAGACAGGGTCTCACTTTGTTGCTCTGGCTGGTCCTGAACTTCTGAGTCCAAGTAATCCTCCCATCCTGGCCTCCCGAAGTGTTGGGATTATAGGCATGAGCCATTGTGCCCAGCCAAAACATTAATTTCTTAAAGCAAAAAATGGGTACAATTAAGACTCAAAGTCCCGAAAGATTCTGGAGAAATCAGGTAGCATGTACTATACTATAATATTTTTAAAAACTGAGAAGTCTGTATTACTCCAATTCTTCCACAAACCAAATCTTTCTTCAATTATTTCAAGTTAAGTCAGTCACCAATTTTTCAAACCTGCACTGCATATGTTACTAAGCAACTAAGCTCTCTCTTACTTCAGTCCCTGAAGTTGGCTAGTCAAAACACTTGAAATAAAAACGTTTAACAAATATTAAAGTCATCACTGAGTTTGACTTTTCCCTCGCATTTGGGAGGATGGCCTTGGTTAAAGAAGAAAGAATCTGTTTCTGTCACTTGCGTTCTCCACAAACCCGAGGCCTGCAACAGGCTTGCAGATGACCCACAGCTCAAACTATATTCACAACAACACTAAGCCATTATGGTCTTATTTTTACTGTATTAACATTTGCATTGATGGTGCAAAAACAGCAATAGGTAAAATGCTGGAGTGCTCCCACCAGCACCAAACTACACAAGTAATCACCATGTTCTTAAACACCAGACACTTTACAATCAATCAATCAATCAACAAACCAGTAAAATTAGTTTCCTTTAAAAAATGTCCTTGATGAGCCAAGCACAGTGGTTCACACCTGTAATCCCAGCACTTTCGGAAGGCTGAGGTGGGAGAATCACTTGAGCCCAGGAGTTGAGACCAGCCTGGGCAATATGGCAAGACTCTGTCTTAATTAAAAATTTTTAAATTAGCCTGGTATCATGGCATAGACCTGTAGTCCCAGCTACTCGGGAGGCTGAGGTGGGAGGCTTCAGCCCAGGAACTCAAGGCTGCAGTGAGCTATGACTGCACCATTGCACTTCAGCTTGGGTGACAGAGCAAGACCATCTCTAAATAAATAAATAAAATGTCCTTGATAATGCAGTAAATATGAATTTTCTTAAATCTTGGTCCTTGAGCACACATGTTTTTTATATTCTTTGTGATGAAATGAGAAGCATACAGCACTTCTGTTGCACACAGGTGTCTCATGGCTGTTTACAGAAAAGCTCTGGGCAGCTGTCTGAGCTGTGAGCTGAACTAGCTGCTTCTTGCGGAACAGAAAACTGACAGGCAGACACAGCTACCCAGGCTTGGGCATCTGGCTGACCATATTCTCCAAAACGAATGAAACAAATCTGTCACTTCCAGACAAACAACTGATGGTACTGGTTGCCAATGACAACATTTGTGCTTTCAAGAAAAATCAGAATTCTGGAAAACTTCTATGAACTACCGTGAGCTTAGCAGCTTTTCCTTACTCCAAGGCTTTTCTGATGAGGCCCCTGGAGATGTCAAGGAAGGTAGGGGTTTGGGGGTTGGGTTTTTAACAGTGGTATGTCAACACTTGGGAGGTGCTGCATGGCTCAGTAAGCCAATATTCTCCAAATGGTCTGCTATGGTCTGAAGGCTTGCGTCCCCTCCAAAACTCATGCTGAAATCCTAACCCTCAAAGTGACGGTGTTTGGAAGAGAGGCCTTTGGAAGGTGATGAGGTCACGAAGGTGAAGCTGTCATGAATGGGAAAGAGAGATCCCTTGCCCCATCTACCACGTGCAGACACAGCAAGAAGATGCTATTAGCCAGGAAGCAGCCCTCTTCATCAGACAGTCAACCTGCTGGTGACTTGATCTGGACCTCCCTGCCTCCAGAACTGTGAGACATAAATGCTTGTTGGTTACAAGCCACCCAGTTTATAGTATTTTCTTATAGCAGTCCAAATGGACTAAGACATGACTAACGCAAGATATTACGAAATCCATTCAGTGCTTCAGGCAGACCAGTGGATTTCAGTGTAAAGGTAGAAAAAGTTTATTGGTACACTTCAGAAGCCAATTGTAACTAACCTTTTAAAAAAAAAACTGCCTCTTGGAGTTTTTGTATATAGAGTCAAAGAATTATCTCAATGGTCTGGAAAGCCTATGAGAATATTCCTCTCTTTTCCATCTACATCTTTGTGATGTAGCCTTTCACCATCAGGCAGAGAAATACTTTACTCAAAACAGTGTACTACAACAGAGTGAGTGCAGAAGCAAGCGAGGGGACCAGATTGCCTCTGCTGAACTAGACATCAAAGAGGTCAAAAGTGATGTGACACAACTTTTCTTAGTATTTTGTTTTGGAAATATAGTTATTTTGTATTTAAAAAGTCAGTTATGTTACATGTAAAAAGTTTATTATTGTTGCTTTCAAATGAATATTTTAAAATCTTCTCTAATTAAAATTTCTAATACAGTAAATATAAATAGATATAACAAAAATAAAAGCTCTCTGAGGTCTTCAGTATACTTTTCAGTTCTAAAATTTCCATTTGGTTCTTCTTTATATCACCTATTTCCTTGTTAAGACTTTAAATGTTTTCATTTGTTTCAAGCACGTTCTAAATTGCTTGCTGAATCAAGAGGGCTGTTTAAAACTCTTGTCAGGTAATTCCAACATCTGTGCAATCTCAGCATTGGTGTCTTCTGCTGAATGTTTTTTCTCATTCGACATCTCCGAAAGTTGAGATTTTCCCGGTAATCAGTGTCGATTAGATCCCGGATATTTGAGGCACTACCTGACGAGACTATGGACTTTATTTCTCTTGTTTAGCAGGCCTCACCATGCAAGCAGAGAAACAGGCGCATCCCCTTTGCCACTGAGTGGGGGAGGTCTAGTTCCCCTGCTTAGCCTCTGACATCCACCTGGTGGGGAGGGGGACTAGCTCCTCATTACTGCTAGCCCACGGTGGAAGTCCTGGGCCACCCCCAGCCCGCACCACTTTGCAGATGGGCGGGAGGGACCTGCTGACTTTTTTGTGCCTGGCACTGGAGTGAGGTAGTGACGGTCAGAGTTCTGTCTTGCTGGACTGTCTTCCCAGCCTCCTGGTTTCCTTGGGGCTTTTTGTCTCTGCCTGATGGTGAAAGGCTTCAGGTTTCTAACGTGCCCAGTCCAGGACAGACAGGAGACAAAAAGGAAACCTGGAGACTCCCTACATGTAACTCTGAGCCCCATCCCCCTCTTCTCTCCACCTCCCATAGCCATGCCCGCCTGACAACTCCCAGGGTTTTAACTGTTTTTAGCAGGCACAAAAGGGAGAAATCCATTGCATCCTGACTGGAACTGAAGTCAACAATCATTCCTAAAACTGTAAAGGGGTTGTCCTAAAACCAAAAAGTTGACAAATGCTGCTCCATAATGGGGACTTCCGTGGGTCCCCATGGGGACGTCGCCTCCATAAAACCCAGGATCTCCCCTCACCCCAGGGAAGCCCCCTCCTACTGCCCAAATCTATATGAAGCTGAATTCTTTTTGGCAGGGGAGCAGGCCACATCTTAAAGGTAGAAGAGATGCAGAATAGCTCATTTGTTGTTGTTCCACTCACTTCATAAAAATAACACATACCATAAATGGTTAACCACAGAATGGAACCTCTCCCTCTATATGAACAGTGTGGAAATCTGAGCAAATGTTTATTTAAATCTGTTTGTGTTAACCCAGAAAGAATAGTCAATATCTTTCTTTTGCTCCCTATACCAGACACATCCCAACTCCAATTCGCTCCTCAAAACTTCTGGGAAGAATGACATGAAATTAAACAACAGATAGTCATCAAGTTTCAGTTTTAAAACAATAATGACAGCAAATTAAACTTACATTATTGGCAAACACTCGAAGGTCAAGCGCTACTGCATACATGACAGGCAGAGCCCTACAGGGCAAAAAGTAAACAAAAGTGTGAGGGGCTATGTGGCCCAAGATTCCATCCCCAGAGGTGGGAAGAACACGGACACCCAGGGCTACTATCCAGAATGGAGTCCGCACTCATCCAAAACTCTGACAGTTGTCTGCTTCCTCACCTTCTGTCCAGGTAGGCTGCAGGCCCCAGAATTCCTGATCATCCCGGGGCCCCACAATGCGGTGCTCCACACCCCTTTCCCCAACCCGGTCAGAGGCCCCAGCCCTGCTTCAGTTCTGGGCTCCCAGGATATCCTCCTCCCCTCAGCTTCCCACCAGTATCCAAACAGCACCACTAAAAAAGAAGTGGTTTGATCAGATTTCCTAACAGGAACCAGAATATGTAATACACAAAATGTCACAAAACAACTTTTACAGCCAACTGGCAAAACTGGACTGTTTTCATGTACAAGTTTTCACGTTAAAAGATAAAAGGGTGGCAGGAGGCAGAGGCTGCAATGAGCCGAGATTGTGCCACTGCACTCCAGCCTCGGCAACTGAGCAAGACTCCTTCTCAAAAAAAATAAAATAAAATAAAAATAAAAGGGTGGGTTTGTTTGCAAAAGGCCTTTGGTTATTTTAGTATAAACAAATTTCGGTATTAACCTATAGTTCGTTAATAAATCAAAAAATTAAGAATTAGTTTGGCAAGGCATTTAAAAATACCACCATTATTATGTATTAGAACACCCCAAATGAACTGTAGTTGGTCTACCTCTTTTATCTAAGGTTTAAAACCAAAAGTTCAAAATTGACAACTGAAGGAAAAAACAGTATTTAAATCTACCATTTAGATTTGTAACTCCACTAATCTGTGTAGATATTACCATATGTCAACACACTGATTATTAAATATCCACATGGAAAATACAATACACATTTATTTAAAGCAAATTTGTAAAAAGATTCTGCTAAAAAAAAATTGCCATTTGCTAATTCAGCTGTTTCTGTTCACACTTACCAGTTTTCTTCTTTGTGGGCCTGGAATGCTCGCAAGAATGACGTACTGTATTAAGGAAGATATGGTATATGAAGTTCAAATAATGCTACGTACAATAAAAGTAAAGAATAAGAATCTAAATTTTAAGGAACATAGCTCACCCTTTAGCAGATTTATGCTGCAACAATAGTAAGTTCTTGAAGGAAAAAAGGTATAAGCTCACATTACAAATATCTGTATCTCATTAGGCTCAAGTATACTAAATACACTTATTTCATACATACTGTCTCCTAAATAAAAAAGACTTACAAGATTTTTTAAAATCAGCCATTTCAGACATTTTATTTGGTTTCTCTGAGCGCAGATGATCATGAGTTATATTTAAGTGCTTTAGAATCTGTAGCATAAGGCTGATTTTATCAACTCTAGAATTCTTGAATTCTAAGGAGGCTGTTAGCAAATAGCCCAACTCTCTTCTGTGTATATTTAAACAAGGTGGTTAAAACGAAAAGACAAAATCTAAAGATACATACAAATCCTTAGAACACTCACTGATTCAGGCCATAACTAAAGATACCCTTTAAATGACTTAAGTATGAACTGGTTTGATTTAAGGTCTTCAGCCGCCACAATTCAATGCCGATGTGCATCTGAGTCCACTCTTGTCCTTCTCTGCCTGAATTCTGGATTTCTGATATTTCACCAACAGGACTTAACCAGTCCCTGTAAATATACTTACTACCTTACTAAGGGCAACAAAGCACTCTTCTTCTCAGCAGAGTAAGATCCTTCTTCCTAACCAGTGTTCTTCCTTACTAAGTACTGTACGAGTCTTCAGATCCATGCTAAATTTAAGTACCCAAGTGAAATAGCTGAAACAAGCTTCTGTTCCAACATTCCTTTCTAACTGCAGAAATGAGCAACTGGCCCAATGTTTCCAGGTCTCAAGTCCCAAGTAATTCACTGCATGTGTTCTATGCTGGACAGCTGCCATGAACGACAAAGGATATTGGACTATCACGGTCTGGCACTTGTAAGCCTCTATGAAGTCATGATTCCCCACTGCGTAAGTGCACCTGGAGGAGAAACATAAACACGCTGTCACACAATAAAAACCTAGCACTCGTTATGCAGCCCACACAGCTCACTTCACTGCACAGGTCCCAGTGGTCCTGGGATGAAAGGAGTGAAGGAAGAAACACACAAATGGCTGAACACAAACAGGTGAGGATAAGAGGAAGTCCCACAGTAAGCTTGGAGACTACTCTTTCAAGTCCCAGAAGGACCTAGCACCAGCAGGTTTATGAGTAACACATGTTGATAACATAGTATGACCCTTCCACTCTAGCAGGGGCTGACAATGACATTCAAACTAGATTCCCAGCTGGGTAATGTCAGTGTTAGTTCATTGCCAAATCTGGAACCTATTGCACACCGCACAGAGCTAGGAAATCACAGGTACTTCGTACTACAAGGAACACGGTGGTGCCCCAACTCTTCCAAAGACCCTGTGGGGTTCACAGAACATTCCTGCTCACAGACCCCACCCTGGTCCTGTAGCCCAGGCTGCTCTGAAAGACAGTAATCAAATCTCACACGGCTATAAGGACACAATCTTCTGCCTGAACTGATCCTTTAAAGATAAAACAGTAGATATGAAGTGTACATAAAAAGTAGCATTGTTTGCTTTGCTCAACTCTAGTTTCTTTCCCAGTAACATAAAGAGCTTCAAAAACAGGCATATTTCCACGAAAAGGGTAAGTGAACAGTTAGGCTCCATACTCTACTAAAAAGACCACTAACCAGGCACTATGCTAAATATTATGTGATGTTAAAAATAGTATTATATAACTGATGTACAAAATTTTCACAGGCTTTATCAAAATGAAATTACAAATGCATTTTCCTACTTTTTCGAATCAATTATTCACTGCTTCAAGCATAAGATAATGCAAGATAAAACCCCCAGTTAATTCAGCAATTTCCAGATGTGTGTGTTTTTCTTCCTCCCCAACAGATTACCTTAAATGAGCTGCAAACATTTCATCATAAGGGGGTTCCAAGACTTGTTGACACTTCTCCTCTGGAGAGGCCATCTGATTTTAAAAAAGAAAAACGGCAAAAGTAAAATTAACAGGCACAGAAAGAATGCAACATATAGAAAGAGATTTAAACCTCTGTTTCAAGAGAATTTATGCTTTATAGTTCACAGTAACACTTTATATTTAACACTCGAAACAAAAGGTTCAGGCCGTGAGCACAGTGGCTCATGCCTGTAATCCCAGCACTTTGGGAGGGCGAGGTGGGCAGATCACTTGAGGCTAGAAGTTCAAGACCAGCCTGGCCGACATGGTGAAAGCCCATCTCCACAAAAAAAATTACAAAAATTAGCTGGATGTGGTGGTACACACTGGTAATCCCAGCTACTCAGGAGGCTGAGGCATGAGAATCGCTTGAACCTGGGTGGTGGAGGTTGCAGTAAGCCAAGATCGTGCCACTGCACTACAGCCTGGGTGACAGAGGGAGACTCTGTCTCATAAATAAATAAATAAATAAATAAATGGTTCATTACTTCAACAAATATTTATCAATATTTCAGGGGAAGAAGAAGCCCACGAATATAATTTAGTCTCGCCTTCTGCAAGTCAGAAAATATTCTAGGCACTTTCATATACATTTTAGTATACTAGTATTCTTGACCAGTCAGTCAAGAAATACTTGTTAAGTAACTATCATAGGTTTAGTAAGTGAGGTCTAATGAGTTACGGATGGTGCTATGTTAGGACTCGTTCTTCTCGGCTTCCTGCTGAGAGTACCAGTCTCATCTCCTGGGCTAGTCTAGCTGACATTTCTTTCTAAGTTTTCCTTTCCTCCTAACAGTCAAATTTTAGATAATCTGAACATCTCAATAGGTGATGGTTAATTTTGCCAACTTGACTGGCCATGGAGTCCCCAGACAATGTTCTTTCTGGGAGTATCTGTGAGGGTGTTTCTGGATGAGACTGGCAGTTGCACTAGTAGACTCAGGAAAGTAGATGGCCCTCCTCAGTGTGGACGGGCAATGGCCAATCTGATGAGGGCTTGAATAGAACAATGACCCTCCTCAGTGTGGACGGGCAATGACCAATCTGATGAGGGCTTGAATAGAACAAGAGGTCGAGGAAGGAAGGATTCACTCCTTGTATGGGATTTCTTGACCTCTACAATCACAGGACCCAGTTCCTCATACTAAATCTCTATAAATATCGATATATCCCACTGGCTCTGTTTCTCTGGAGAACCCAGACTAACCCACAATGGATTATAGTACGTTGCGTTTTTTTGTTTTGTTTTGTTTTGTTTTACAAAAGCAATGAGCCCATGCTGATATGGTGAGAGAGAAGAATGACAGTATTAGAAAAATCACCATTCTACCGTCCCTGGTGAATGAAACCACCGGAAGAAAGTTTACTGGGGAATTTTACAATGAAGGGATCCATCTCAGATTGCCAACAGGACAGTGTGTGTCCTCTCATGTCATACAATACAAAGCACAGGGTAGCAGCCATGGGGTGTTCTGGCCAAGGCAAGCCTGAGTCTCATCGAGTCTCTAGCACTAACTCCTACTTAAAGCAATGGTTTTTAACACTGTCTACACATAGAATCACCTAGGTAACTTTATTAGAAAAACAAAAACAAGCCTGCTGCTACTTCAGAGACTGATTTACCTGGTCTGAGTTGCAAGTCTGTACACCGCCAAACATAATCGCCAACAGATAAGCCCATTTCTCTTCCAAAAGAAAAATGCTGCTCCCAGTAGGAACACACTCCAATATGATAAAGGGTGTCAATAAGGAAATAGGGCTTTACCAAATGTCCACAAGATTTTCTATAGAAAATACTGCCTCAACATCATCTACACCACAGATGACATGGAAACTCCATGTACAACCCCAGGCTGGGCCTTGGCTTGCCAGCCTTTCTGACTAACAACTTAAATGGGAGACACCTGCGGTACAGGATGTCTATGGGGCTTTGGGGACGCACAGGCCTAGAAAGAGTCTAAGCTCCACCGCCTCTCGACCATCTAACTTCTCTAAACCTCAGAGAGCTGTCTAGGAATCAAACACAAGAGCAGGAGGTCCACATCACCACAGTGTACATACATAGTCAGTGCTCCACAAATGAATTGAAATACATAAATCATAAAGAAACTTCAAAATTTTCAAATAAGAGTGACAATATTAGTTTTCTTCTTACTCAAACTCTATGCTTCTCTTAGGAAAGTGGTTACCCTGTAATTGTCTGCAGACACCTGTGTGCACAGCTCTTTTACCTACTTGAAGTCGTGGGTTTGCAACATGAGGATGTTTAAAAGACACCAACTCTGCACAAGATGCTCCATCTCTGGTGTCGATGGCTTCGTACACCTGAAACATTTGAAAGGGAAACCTAAGTAGAAAATAAAATATTCTCTTCGAACAGAACCTACAACAATACATTGAATGCCACACTGGGGAAAATTCATTTTCCCCTACTTTGAAAGAAGACAGAACAATCAAAATGTAACAGGTGGTCACTACTCTCTGCAGTGGGTAAACAACAATTTCATTTCAAAATAGATTGTTCCTGACTGGCTCAGGCCTGTAATCCCAGCACTTTGTGAGGCTGAGGAAGGATTGCTTGAGCCAGGAGTTCGAGACCATCCTGGACAACATAGCAAGACCCATCTCTTTAAAACAGACCAAAAAAACAAAAACAAAAACAAAAACAGATGTTCCTGAAGCAAAAAAACAGGTTAAGCAAATAAAAATAAGTCAGTGGTTTATCATGTAGCTCTTCATGAAGGTGAATTATTCTAATTTTACTCAAGCACACTAATATATGTTTGAAAATCCAAATACACAGCTTATGAAAAAGAAATCAGTTTAAAAACCACATATATCCAAAATTCAAAAAGCTTCCACTCAAACTTAATATAAAATAAAAAGAAAATGGAAATAGCTAAATAGATGTCACATTCATACAATGCAATACTTGGCTGCTGTTAAAAAGAATAAAATAGATCTATATGTAGTAATGTGAGAAAGTGCCCACAATATGATGATCAAATAGATCTATATGTAGTAACGTGAGAAAGTGCCCACAATATGATGATCAAATAGATCTGTATGTAGTAACGTGAGAAAGTGCCCACAATATGATGATCAAATACATCTATATGTAGTAACGTGAGAAAGTGCCCACAATATGATGATCAAATAGATCTGTATGTAGTAACGTGAGAAAGTGCCCACAATATGATGATTAAATAGATCTGTATGTAGTAACGTGAGAAAGTGCCCACAATATAAATAGATCTGTATGTAGTAACGTGAGAAAGTGCCCACAATATGATGATTAAATGAAAAAAAAAAAGTTAACTGCAGGAAAACTGTATAACTTGATTTGGGAGAAAAAAGAAGAGAAAAATTATGTACAACATGCAAGCACAGGAAAGAATGCAGGGCCTGTACCATACCACACCAGCTGACTGCACAGACCGTGGGGTGGAGACTAGGAGACCCGGGAGCCTTTTGCCCCATCTAGCTCCTGCCACAACAGACATTTTATAATTAGAAAACCAAATATGCTTTTAAATTATATTTACAAAAAAATTGCCAGGCGCAGTGGCTCACGCCTGTAATCCCAGCACTTTGGGAGGCTGAGGCAGGCAGATCATGAGGTCAGGAGATCGAGACCCTCCTGGCTAACACAATGAAACCCCATCTCTACTAAAAATACAAAAAAATTAGCCAGGCGTGGTGGTGGGCACCTGTAGTCCCAGCTACTCGGGAGACTGAGGCAGGAGAATGGTGTGAACCCGGGAGGCAGAGATTGCAGTGAGCAGAGATCGTGCCACTGCACTCCAGCCTGGGCGATAGAGCGAGACTCCGTCTCAAAAAATAAAAGGACATAAAAATTCTAACTAAGCAAAAAGGCAAGCACAAAGCTTTAGATACAGTATAATTTAACTATGATAAAATTAAATATTTACATTTTATGCTAACACAAGACTGACCGGGGATGTCATAACATGGATGTGCAAATGGCAAAAAAGCACAAGCAGATGAGATCCCTCTACACACCCACAAGAGTACTTACAACTAGGAAGGTTGATGACACCAAGTGTTGCCAGGAGCCTGAAGCAACTAGAAGGCTCACACATTGGTGATGGGGTAACTTGGGGTAAATTTTTAGAAGAAAATTGGTATTCTACTAAAGCAAGCAAATGCCTACTCTCTGACCCAGTAATCCTGTGCCCAGGTGTCCATACCCAGAAGAAAGGGAGGCACATGCCACCAGTTCAACACGCTGCAGCCCAACTCCTCCTACCCCATTGTTCAACCCAGGGTATGACTGGGAGGCTGACACCATCTTCCTGAAAACTAACTTATAATGATAAGGAATTTCCCACCTGACTATTCCATACAACTACATATGCTACATTTTGAAACAGTAATCACACTTCCAGGGACTTACAACTAGAAACAGAATGTATTTGTACTCAGCTACATGTAATCACAAAATATTGGACACAAACTAAATATCCATCCATAGAGACAGGCTGAATACTCTGTGAAACATCTATTTTAAGGCACACTATGCAACCATTTTTTGAAAATGAGGAAGATCTCTATGAATTTACATGGAATAATTTCTAGGAAGATACAGTTAAGTGAAAAAAGCAAGTTGTAAAAGAGTATGTATAGAATGCTGCCTCTTGCATAAGAATGAAGGGAAACAAGAAAAATATGTGTGTTTATGTGTGTGTGTGTGTGTCACATATACATCCCAAAAGGAAACACAGGATGGAGAAGGCAGAATCTAATGCAAATGATTATCTTTCTAGAGAGGGGGTGGAATGAGGTGAGAGAGAAGGAAAGTTTCTGAGCACACCTTTAAATATAATAGTTACTTACAACCCCATTCAAGAAATAAAATAGACAAACCTTAAAATTGAAACAAATAAAAAATACATACCTAAGTGGATATCAGAAAAAAAGAATATGATTTGTGGAATTTGACTGTCCGTATTCTAAGGATGAAAAGACTGCCAAAAAAAAAAAAATTCTGAATTTCAACATCACTGAGTAGATGTTGTTGGTGGCACTGGGGCCCTAATCCTGAACTACTTGTGAGTGTAGTGGGTAGACTGGTGTCGCTGGGACCACAGTCGTCAGTGAGAAAGAGGAGCACTGGCACAGAGCAGGAGAAGGGAGAGTCCCATGGGATTTGGCTTGGAGGTGTGAGCAGGAACTTAACTTTATCTTCAGCTGAAGCCATCTGAAGACTTCCAGGTTTTACGCCTTCATCGGAAAATTCCAGCCATTCAGAGGCAGCCCCCCTGCCCCTGTCCATGCAAGATCACAGGATGCTGCTCAAGGTCACATTGTATCCCAGCTCCTGACATTTTCAAAGTCACAAATGGGTGCAAGATGATTTGGGCCCAAGTATTATGAAAACTAAGTTTCTCTTCACAGCCCTGGCCACAAGTTTAGGAATTTCATCTAAAAGGTAGACAGATGGATACTAAGATCCTCAACTGTTTAGGGGAAAGGGTTAGGTTTCCTCTTTAAAATCACCATGCTACAGATCAGTATTTTGCGATTTACAACACTGCATTTGCCAATCATCATCAAGAAGCTGAAGGTGGCCCCAAGAAGACAACACTGGCATCTGCCCATCCTCTGCAGGAGGCTTTCCCGTGTCCCCTGCCCACGCCCTGCAAGAACTCACTGGTGCCCAGCTCCAAAAGGGCCTCATCTGGCTCCCTCGAGACCACCTGACCAGGTGCAATGGAACAGCGCCCTCAAGGATGAGGGTGGCAACTGCCTTGGCCAGGCAGGCACACTGGGTCTTCCCTGCCTGCCCTCCCATCAGTAGTTGGCCCTGGGCTGGAAGGCAAAACAACCAATCCCGCCCAGGTCTTGGTCTGCAAGTCCCCCAAGAAAACCAGGATTAGTCAGTTTAGCCCCAAAGAGGACACACCTTCCAAAGTGGCCCTCCCTGTGCCATGTGGGCAGGCCTAGCCACAGGAGCCCCAACAGACTCCAACCTTGCTCAACTAAGGAGCTTCCGGCTAGAAAGCGTTCTGGAGCCTGCTGGCCAAGCCCTGCTCTATTTGGTTCCACACAAACAGGAGGTTCAAGCTAAGAGTTCCCCACAGCCACCCCTGCTTATGGTTCCAGGCACTCCAGGCCCCGCACTGTGCGATCACTCGCACCACCTAGGGCCTTGCACTGGGCCCAGCCCCAGGAGCCTGAGAAGAGGAGGGTTCTGGTTAACATCAGTACTCTGGTGACCGGTCATACTTGAGCACGATGTTCTGATGTCGCCAAGGCCTCCAGAGCTCTCTGCAGAAGGAACCTACGGGTGACTGAGAGCTGAGAGTCCCAGACTTGGAGCAAGCACTGTGGAATGGAAACATACTTCAATGACTAAACACACTGGGGACACAATGGTCATGAAGAGATCAAACCCTGGAGTCCAGACACCGGGTCACTCCAAGGAGAGGTGGAGACCCCTGCTGGGGGCATTCACTGGTAGCCCTCCTTTGCCTGTGACCTCCCAGGGTGGTCCCTGCACATATGCAGGGTGATGTCACCACATCCTCGGCTCCGCTTGGCCACACCCACCTGGGCTGCACCCAGTGTCCCAGGGGTGACCTGACCAGAGGAGGGCTCAGTGCCACAGGGCCTTGAGCCCAAGGAGGGCCCCAGCTTGCTTGGCAGGCATGAATGTGTCCCAAGGGTGGTCCTATCAATGCCCCTGCCTCAATGACTAAACCGTGAGAAGGCTGGGGATGTGAAGAGGAAAAGCAGGGATGGCAACGAACAGTACCAGCAAGCCCTAAAGGTGCGACTGGCGCCGCAGTGGACACAGGACCCCTAGCAGCCCAGCCACCTGGCCAACTCTTAACAGCTCATGCTGCAGAGCCTTCAGCCCTCAATGGGACCACACAACCAGACTCCAAGTGAGCACCTTCTGAGCGGCACCCCCAGGCCTGGCTCACCAGGGGATGCTCCCTGGCTCTGGCCCCAGGAAGACTTTCTTGTGGCTGCTGCATGCCCCTCACGACCTCCAGTCTGGTCCACACAGGAGGCACCATCTACTCTTGGAACTCATAACTCTCCTAAAAATTCAAAATCATTACAGGTCATGAACCTCTGAAGTCACTTCTGAATAGTCAAACTTTCCAATTCCATAAACTCTTGAAAGACAATATGAAGAACTATCGAAGATGAAGGAGTAAAGTATCTAACTCAAAGCTGATTCCCTAAATAAAGGTGTTCACTACATCTGTAAAAAGGAGAGGTGTTCTTGGCAAAAGGAACATAATGAAGAAAATCTTTGGGACAAGAAAGATCACGGGGTGCCACAAGAAGATACCACTCCGCACCCAGCAGGATGGCCATAATAAAAAGAATGGAAAAAAACAAGTGTTGACAAGGAAGTGAAGAAATTGCAACCCTCATACATTGCTGGTGAAAATGTAAAATGATGCAGCTGGCTGCTTTGGCATTTCTTTAACAAGTTAAACACAGAATTACCATATGACTCAGCAATTCCACTCTTAGGTATATGCCAAAAAGAATACAAAACGTGGGCATGAATGTTCACAGCAGCAGCACAATAGCCAAAAAGAGGAAACAACTGAAGTGATCCATCAACTGATGAACGGATAAACAAAATGCTCCATACAGTAGAATATCATTAGCCATAAAAAGGAACGACACACTGACACATGCTCCAACATGGATGAACCCTGAAAACATTATGTAAGGAAAAGACACACAAAAGCCACATACTGAAATCACCAGAATCAGCAAATCCATACAGACAGAGAGTAGATTAGTGGTTGACAGGGGCTCAGGAAGGAGGAACAGGGAGTGACTGCTTAATGCTTATGACGTTTCCATTTGGGGTGACAAAAAAATTCTGGATAATGTTGATGGTTGTGCAACATTGTCAATGTACTTAATTGTGTACTTTAAAATGTTTAAATGGTAAATTTTAAGTTATGAGTACTTCGGTGGGGCAATGGTGCATTCAGCACAAGTGAAATAAACCTTCAGACTGGTGATGCCAAGTTAACAGGTAAACATGGACCAGATGATGTGCTAAAGCATTTGGAACTTTCCCTGGAGGAAACAGAGAATCAATGAAGTTTTAGTAACAGAGGCAGATGCTCAACTCTTCTTCAATAAAATACCAGAACTATCATTTACTAAGTAAACGCATTTTCTGTGTATTCATGGTCTTTTTAATTCTCACAACTTACGTGAAGCCTGTTTAGAGATGGAGAGTCACATAAGTAAGATAACTTGTCATGGTCCCAGAATTAGTAAAAATGCTAGGATTTGGGCTGAAGTCTTATTGTCTTTAAAGTCTATGCTGTCTTTGCTGTTTCACTAGGAAAAGGCAAAGTAAAGGAAACCATCAACCAGTACCTGCAGCAGGTGGGTCCTGGCTGGGGAGCATGTGGCAACAGATAAAAAAGGGATGGATCTGAGAGACTTCGAAGATACATCCAATTAGGTAAAGGACTATTTGCTGAGACTAAAGGAGGAGTCAATGATTTCCCCCAACTTCCTAGCTTTGATGAATGTGCAAATGATGGTTTTATTCCCAAAGAGACACAGTTACATTAGCACCTATGTTCCTATACAACAAATCAAACTTGCTGTGTTACCGTGTACAACCGGTTGCTGTTCTGTATCAAAGAGGCACCTATTTTTAAAAAATATTCAAGAATCTGTTAATACATAAAACTTAGGTAACATGCCAGTCCAACCAGAAATATTTTTATCCATCAAAATTAGGAGGAAGTGGACTTCTTGCTGTCTCACCTTAGTGGCTACACTGCCCTTTGTGGAGATGTAGGCATGCGCATCTCCATAGAGGTCCATCCTGGGCCCAGTCCCTGTCTACTCTCTACTTGTTCCCTGGGTCACCCCTTCCCTTCTCAGTCTTTCCCATCATGTGAATACCAAGGAGTCTCAGATTTGTATCTTTAACCCAAATCTGTCTGTTTAAACTTCAGTTTACAAACATAGAGTAGAAGCTCGCTTACCAGTCTCACTTTAACTGACGTGAATTGGAATAATGACTCTCTCCAAACCCTCCCTGAAATACACGAGCTGATGCCCAAGGCATGATGAGGACTTTCAGCAAGTAGGCTTCACTCAAATACATCGCAAGCTTTTGCCAGCTAAGTTGTATGTGTTCTCATATCCAGATGTGTTTGTTCTCAAATCTATTTTTGCTACCCGAACCTGTTACGGTAGTTATGTACTTTCAAGCTCATCAATGAAATATAAATGCAAAAGGAAGCAGTTGTTTCTCTATAAGCTAAGTTGCATGTTTTTAAAAGGCTCACTTGAGTTTTTAAAAAAAATAATTAGGTGTGGGGGAAAAATTGTAAAAGATTAAGAAAATTCTAAAGATAATCGTATCAAATTGGTTCTTAAATGCCTATATCCTTGTTTAACTTTAAATAAACTTATATTGGAAAATGTTAACTCTGCAAAGATTAGGCCAAAACAGACACAGCCTAAAGAAAAGGCCTTGGGCTTACATCAAAAGATTGGCAAGTATAGAACCTGAGGTAAGTGGTTTAAAAAAAAAAATTGCCAAGTGAATGTATACTTTCATGTTTTAAGTTAAAAGCATACATCCATTTTTTTGTGATTCCTGTTTCAACCAGTTTTCTCAATTAACCAAGCAACTGCTGGGCCCAATCATGTCAGACTTTTCAGCTATCAAGTACGTATCTTTACCTAGTTGTCAACAGACATCTCAAACTCAACATGCCCAAAACTTTATTTCTCCCTCCAAATCCACTCTATTCATCTTTTTCCCAGATTACAAACCTGGGAATCATTCTTAACTCCTCCGTGTCCCTCAGCCCACCCATTCTTATTCACCACATCCTGGTAATGTTTCCTTCAAATATTTTAAAAATCCATTCCCTATATTTCCTATGCCTGTTAACACAGTGCTGGTTCGGAAGACAGGCATAGTTTAGTGGAAACAATATGCGCTTTGAATCTTTACAAGTGTTCATGTTTTAACTGTGCTTCTGCTACTTACAAGCTGTTGAACAACATCCGTCAGACGCATGTACCGAGCGATATGAAGTGTGCATTGTGCTCGGAGAGTGAAGGGCGTTAAACCACAGCGAGGACGAGGGGCACGAGCTCGGCCTGCAGCACGGCCACAGCCTCGCGCTTACCCCTCCATCGCCTCCTGGAGTCCCCGAATTCATCCCGCATCCTGCTGGGAAGCAGCGTCCAACCGACACATCACCGCCCACACCGGGCCCTCGGCGTGGCCCGCAGGCCCTTCGGACCCCCTGGGAGCGCGGCCACACATGCCAGCAAGTGAGGGCAGCGACCTGGGACCACCGCGTCTACTTACACCGCGACGACTCCGCGATCCATGGACACCGCCCGGCCCCCACGGCGGCCCTGCAGGGGAGACCTCGGGCCGCCTTCCCGAGTCCCGGCCGCCGCTGTTCGGCCTTTCAGTCGGCTCGCGCGGCTGCCCGCCGGGGACCCGGGCGGAGAAAGAGTGGCGAGGCGGGAAAGGAAAAGGCCTGAGGGTCCAAGGCAGGACACGGAACACGCCGAGGGCCAACCACGCCGCCGCGCGCTCCCCGGCTAGGACCCACCTGCTGCAGGTACTGGTTAATGGTAATGTGCGCCATGGGAGCGCCGCCGAACAGAGAGCGCCACCCCTTACGCCTCAAGCCGGCCAGCTGGCGTCACTTCCGGCCCTCGGTCCGTTTCGGTCCTGGCGCCCCCCCGGCCCCGCAGCCGGTGCGCAGGCTGGTTCCGGAGGGAGAACCCGGGGACCGGCTCGGCGACGCGCTCGGGCTGAGGGGGCCCGGGGTCTTTCTGCCTGGGCCCCGTCCTCTCAGCCGGGACGCCAGCGGCTCTGATTGTGTGTTCGGGCCCGCCCGGGCTGAGGGGTTTGGGGTCCAGTGGCGAGGACAGCCCCACGGCTAAACTGCGTTTCACTGCGCTGACCCTTCGTCTGCCCCTTGTGAAAACGAGGCCGCGGGGGACACTCCGCGCCCGGCTGGGCCAGGGCCTCGGGGCGCGCGCGCCTGAGCAGGGGGAGGGGGAGGGACATGGCGCGCGCTCCCGAGCTCTCATAAGGTGCCTCCGCCGCGCGCTCCCGAGCCTTCAGGAGTTAGGGCACGTCCCGGCGCGCACCCCTGAGCCCTCGAGGTGGTCTCACGCCCGGGGTGGGGGTGCCGAGCCCTCAGGAGGCGCGCGCCCCGGGGCCCTCAGGAGGGGGTCCCGGCTCCCGATCCCCTCAGGAGGGGGTCCCGGCTCCCGATCCCCTCAGGAGGGGTGCCCCCGGCAAGCATCCCCGAGCCGGGGGGGGGGGGGCCCGGAGCCCTGGGAGCAGGGTCTCGGTGCGCCCCCCGGAGCCGGGGGTGAGGGTCCCGTTCCCTCAGGACGGGAGTCTCGTCGCGCGCCCTCGAGCCAGGAGGGGGTGTCCGAATCTCTTAGGGGGAGTCCGATCCCTCAGGAGGGGTTCCCGGCGCGCGTTCCTAAGCCCTCAGGAGTAGCCGGGCGCGGCGGCGGTTGGGCTCGGGCACGCGGGCGGGGCGGGGCGCGCGAGGAGGACTGGGCGGAGGCCGCGCGGACCGGGGCGGGCGGAGCGGAGCTGGGCGGGCGGCGGCGCTCGGGGCGGGGCGCGGCGGTTCCGGCCCAGCCATGGCGGACGAGGCCCCGCGGAAGGGCAGCTTCTCGGCGCTCGTGGGCCGCACCAACGGCCTCACCAAGCCCGCGGCCCTGGCCGCCGCGCCCGCCAAGCCGGGGGGCGCGGGCGGCTCTAAGAAGCTGGTCATCAAGAACTTCCGAGGTGGGTGCGGCGGCCGGGTCGAGGGCCAGGCGACCCCGGCGGGGACCCCACGAGACCCCGCCCGACTTGGGGGGAAGGCCCCGAGATCGGTGCGGGCCCCGGGAGCGGGGGCGCCGGGGCGCCGGCCGGGTCGGGGGTGGCTACGCGGGGCTCTTCGCGGCGCGCCCTGAGCCGCCCGCTCTCCCTCCGCCCTGCAGACAGACCCCGGCTGCCCGACAACTACACGCAGGACACGTGGCGGAAGCTGCACGAGGCGGTGCGGGCAGTGCAGAGCAGTACCTCCATCAGGTACAACCTCGAGGAGCTCTACCAGGTGAGGCGGCGGCCGGGGCTGGGGGCGCCTCTCCTGCCCCGCGTGACGCAGTCGCGGCCGGGTGGCCGCTCCGGGTGCCTCGCAGGCTCTCGCCGGGGAGCGGAAAGGCAGGGCGTTTGCCTCCACTGCAGGGCCGGGAGCCCCAGAGGCAACAAGTGGTTTTGTTTATTGCCGTGGTGGAATTTTTGTTTTCAGGCTTAAGCTGCTTAGAACGATATTTAAAGTTATCCCATTACAGAGGAGAAGGAGGTGTGTTTCTAGGAGCCACGTGACTCATATTTTGCAAGTATACAGCAAATTATTTTCTCATTATATATAAAGCTCACTACTGTGTCACTTGCCACAGTAATAAGAGGGTCTTTTCTCTATTTTGTGATTAATGATTGCCTTTAAGATATTCAAACAGATTTTGAAAAAATTCAAAATTCAAAAAAAGTGGTTTTTTTCTCAGTTGTGTTTCGTGATTAGTGGTTGCCTTTAAGATATTCAAAACGGATTTTGTAGCATTTAATTCAAAGTGATGGTGTTCCGTTTCTAAAGTAACAAAAAATGGCTAAAAGTACATTTTAGCATACTTGGATATTTTATTTATAAGCGGACTTTTTTTCTGACGTCTTTTTGTAAAACAACATTCATTAAGTCTAATATCTATATTTTAGGTCACGATGTGTCATACAATTATTTCTATTAAAAGGCTTGAACTAAAAAAAATTTTTTTTCTGGATATGCAAGTGACTGCATTGTAAAAATTATAAAAAATACAAAAAAGAAGACTTCAATCACCTATACTCCTACCACCCAAAGAAAACTACTGTTGACAGTTTGGTGTACATACATCCATTCTTTGTCTGAAGTGTAAGTGGATTATGTTTTCTTACCAGCTTTGAGATATAGTCTACATATAATGTGCACTTCAAGAAGTTTTAACAGATGCATACAGTTATGTAACCGGCACCACGGTCAAGATGGAATCTTTCTTGGTAGAACGGTAGAATATTGCTACCACCCCCGAAATTGCCATGACCACTTTTGCAGTCAGCGCTCTCCCCTGACTCCTAGCCCTTGGCGGTCCTCCATTTGCTTTCTGACACTATATTTTGTGATTTCTAGAACCTTATGTAAAATGCAGTCATGTATTTCGTAGTCTTTTGTATCTGGCTTTCACTTAGGACAGTGCTTTTGAGATTCATGCACACGCAGTGTGATTGTAATTTGTTTATTACCTAGTAGAATGGGTATGACACAGTTGTTTTATCCATTCACCAGTTAATGGACGTTTGGGTGTCCATGTTTGGGGTTTTTTGTTTGTTCTTTGAGACGGAGTTTCACTCTTGCGGCCCAGGCTGGAGTGCAGTGACACGATCTTGGCTCACTGCAACCTCCACTTCGCAGGTTCAAGCGATTCTCTTGCCTCAGCCTCCCGAGTAGCTGGGATTACAGGCACCTGCCACCACGCCTGGCTAATTTTTGTATTTTTAGTAGAGTCGGGGTTTCACCATGTTGGGCAGGCTGTTCTCAAACTCCTCAGGTGATCCACCCACCTCGGTCTCTAAAAGTGCTGGGTTTACCAGCATGAGCCACCGCGCCTGGCCTTGGGTTGTTTTAAATAAAGCTGCTGTAAACATTTGTGAATAACTCTTTGTTTGGACATATATTCTTATTCTTCTCAGGTAAGTTCTGCTTACTTCTGTATCTACAAGTAAGTTCTCAGGGTCATATGGAAAATGTATGTTTAACTTTGTGCGAAATTTCTTGTTTTTGCAAGTGGCTGCCCCTTTTGCGTCTCTCCCAGCAGTGTATGGGAGTTCCAGTTCCACTCCACCACCAGCGTGTGGTGTCCTCAGTCTGTAATTTTAGCTGTGCTAGTGGGTGTGTGGTGGAGTGTGGTTGTGGTTTTAGTTTGCATTTCCCTCTGATGCTAAGCATCTTTGTATTTACTTGCCATTCTATGTATCTTCTTTGACAAAGTGTCTGTTTAAATATTTTGCTCATTTTTATTGGGTTGGTTATTTTCTTATTATTGAGTATTTGACTTTATTATGTATTCTGGATACAAGTCCTATATCAGATATTCACCTTGCAAATACTTTCTGCCTAGTCTTCAACTTGTCTTTTGATTCTCTTAACTGTGCCATTTGAAGAGTAATCGTTTTAAGTTTTCAAGTCACATGTATCAGTTTGTTCTTCTATGGATTGTGCTTTTAGTATCCAAGAAATCTTGCCTAATCTGAGGTCACAAAGTTTTCTCTTATATTTTCCTGCAGACATTTTAGAGTTTTAGGTTTTACATCTAGGTCTACAATCTATGTAGAGTGAATTTTTGTATATATTGTGAAATACAATCTAGAGTTAGAGTTGGGTGCAGTGGCTCATGCCTGTAATCCCAGCACTTTGGGAGGCCAAGGTGGGTGGATCGCCTGAGCGTCAGGAGTTTGAGACCAGCCTGGCCAACATGGTGAAACCCCATCTCTACTAAACATACAAAAAATTAGCTGGGCGTGGTGGCAGGCACCTGTAATCCCAGCTACTCGAGAGGCTGAGGCCAGAGAATCGCTTGAACCCGGGAGGCGGAGGTTGCAGTGAGCCGAGGTTGTGCCACTGCACTCCAGCTTGAGCAACAGAGTGAGACTCCATCTCAAAAAAAAAAAAAAAGAAAAAAGAAAAGTCTAGAGTCAGTGTTTTCCCGCACATGTCCAGTTGTTCAGTCTCTTTTCCCCTACTGAGTTGCCTTTGCTCCTTTGTCAAAAACCATGTAGGAGTAGGTGGAGTGAGTTGTGAAATCGGGGTGTGTTGGCCCCCCAACTTCATACATTTGCACAGGTTTCTGGCTATTCTTGGTCCCTTGTGTTTCCATGTGAATTTTAGAATCGGCCAATTTGTATAAGAAAGTGTGCTAAGATTTTGATTGACGGTATATAGAATCTATAGATCAATGTAGGAGAATTAAATTCTTAACAGTACTGAGAGTCTGGGCTCAGTGGCTCACACCTGTAATCCCAGCACTTTGAGGGGCTGAGGTGGCCTGATCGCTTGAGCCCAGGAGTTCGAGACCAGGAGGCAACATGGTGAAACCCCATCTCTACAAAAAATTTAAAAATTAGCCTAGTGGGGTGTTGCATGCCTGTAGTCCCAGCTACTCACTCAGGGCCCCCACACTACAACCTGGAAGCTCTTCACGCAGGAAGCTGAGCAGTTGGGGCCTGTTTGTCTCCCATCTTTCTGAGATTCACTGTCTTTCATAGCCCAGTGCTCAGTGCTTCGAAAACTGTTGCTTCGTGTATTTTGTCTGATTTTGTGGATATTTCAGGCAGAAAGTTAATACAGTTCTTATACTGTGTCTTGACTAGAAACAAGAGTCCCACCTGAACTCTCAGAGGTCTTTGGTTTAATAAAATACGATACCTTACAGCTAAAGCTTCTTACTACCTTTTTCCTGGAGATTTGGCTGTCTGATATCTGCTGCCTCATTATTTTTACTTAAAATGGCGGAATTACTTTGCAACACCTTGTACACAGTGATATGTCTTATAAAATAATCACTGTAGATATTATGAACAATGTTTGCAGGTGCCTTAGGTGTCTGTCTTGAAACCCTGAGAACTAGGAGTGCTTACCCCAAAATGATAGTCACTGGTTCCTCCTTGGAATGAGACATTGCAAATTCCAGGGGCATCTCTGGAGGTGCTGCCCCACCAGGGGCCATGTGGAATCAATTGATTCACTTACTTGTGGTCATCTCTCCACGCACAGGTGGGCTTCTGGCCTCTCACAGAGTCTGAAGCATGAGCTGCCTCAGATCTATTGGAAGCAAATGGAATAGAAATCTAAGAAAAGCAAATGTGAGATTACTGATGTCTGATCAAGCCGGCAATACATTTGACTTGGTGTTTCAAAATAAAGTCTCAATTTTTGTATAGGTGGGGTGGTGTATACTTTGCCAAAGAATCTTATGTGAAAGGACCAATTCTCACCCAAGTTTGAAAGATTTGGTTTCGTGTTTGGTTTTTGGTTTTGCTCAGTCTCCCTCTACCTCTGAACACCTTAGGAGTCCTGTCACTTACATTGTTTGGGCCTCAGCTGGCCTGTTGTTTCTCTGTTTGTTACTTTGTTTTTATCATTTTCCTCCTGTAATGTGTAGAGGAGAATGTTGTGAAGGCATAGATCTTTTGCATTTAACGACCTGAATTTCAGTCTGTAGTAACTAACTCCCTGAAGAAAGTGCATCTTCTGTGTCTTGTGTCTCTATGTTTTAGTCCTGCTTGTTGCTAAATGAGACAACAGAAAACTGAAGACTGCATTTCTAGAAAGGTTTCAGAGAAAGGCTGTGTTTTGATTTAGAACTGGTTTTTTTGTTTGTTGTTGCACAAAAACAAACCTCTCAGGCCTTTTTAAAAAAAGAGAGAGAGGCGTGGCCTCCCTATGTTGTCCAGGCTCCTTGGGAACTCCTGGACTCAAGCAGTCCTCCTGCCCTGGCCTCCCGAAGTGCTGGGATTCCAGGCGTGAGCCACTGCACCCAGCTGACATACAAGTTCTGGGGAAAGCCAGGCTGTCTTTCTTGAGTCACAGAGTAGTTGTCTCCGTGACATGTTGATACCAGGTGATAATGGTGAGTGAAAGAGAGCGGTTAGTCCTTTGTATTAGGTGGCGTCCTTCCCTCACACCCAAGCTGCGGGCGCCCAGCGTAGGGATGGGACCTCCACAGCTACACAGGTCTCATTCTGTGTGGCTGTGAAGGTCGCTATATGACTCTGGAGGTAGCTGGGTGACTATGGAGGTCGCATCCCGTGTGGCTGTGGAGGTCGCTGTGTGACTGTGGAGGTCTCGTCCTTTGTGGCTGTGGACGTCTTGTCTACGTGACTGTGGAGGTCACTGTGTGACCATGGAAGTCGCGTCCCGTGTGGCTGTGGAGGTCTGTGTGGGAGTATGGAGGTCACATCCCATGTGGCTGTGGAGGTCACTGTGTGACTCTGGAAGTCTCGTCCGTGTGGCTATGGAGGTCTGTGTGTGACTCTGGAGGTCACGTCCCGTGTGGCTGTGGAGGTCACTGTGTGACTATGGAGGTCACGTCCCATGTGGCTGTGGAGGTCTCTGTGTGACTATGGAGGTCATGTCCCACAGCTCCATGGACTTCCTTGTTCTGTCTTCCACATCTGAGAGCAGGGATTGCCCTTATCCACAGTGAGCATTTTGTTTAAGTGGCAGTGAGTTCACTCCAGGCAATGCTTTGACACTATAAATAGACGTGTATTTGACATTCAAACACGTGTCTGTTGAGCTAATACAGGCAATCATTTGATGTACCTGCTGGTTAGGAAGTAGCTGTGATGTGAGAAGAGACAGTGCTGGGTGAAGATACACACCAAGTTTCCTCACTTGGCTGTTGATACAAGGAAAGCATCTTGGTACTAATAGGAGTAGAATGCAAATGATACTTCTCCACCTCCGATGATTGGATTACATTCCTTTTCTCTGGGGTGAATCTTTAAAATACTAATGGCCTGAGTGCACCAACATGAAGCACACAGTACCATCTGATTAGTTGCTTTATGCATCCAGAGAGGGTATTTCTAAATCTCAAAGTATGATTGAGTGTCAAAAATCCATTTGAGGGAGGAGCAACTCCTGTGTTGTGCTGCCTCTGTAACAGCACAAAAAAGTCTTCCAGTATATTCCTGCCAGCAAGGAGTTGGCAGGGCGGAGAGAAACAAAGGCTGTCGCCTTTCCAGTGATGAGTGCCTGTAATATGAAGCCGGGAGTCCTGACTCAGCACCTACAGCAAACCTGGGTTACCCAGGGCTTGCCACTTGTTTTGAGAGGTTCCTAAATTCTTGATTTTAAAAACAAAGTAAATTGCAATATGACTCATATGAATAGTAAATGTGCACCAAATAGGACACATAGGAGGCAGAGTGGGTTATAAAATATTTAGTCATTTGCCACAACCAGGAAAAGATAGTTTTAAGGATATTGGTTCTTGGCCTAGGAATTAAAACATCCAGAAAATGGTCCTAAGTTACTGTTGATTTTTGCTGAAGAAAATACATTTTTTTCATGGGTTATAAAAAAAACTTACTTGGTAATAATTATGTTTGTGGGATTCACTAATGTTTAACTACTGGAGCAAAACCTTTGCCGTAAAGTTCTCTTGGTTGTTTGAGGAGACAAAAGGATGGCAGATCTTTGACCAAATTATGAAGATATGGAATTCAAAGGGATGGAATTGAGCTTGAGAAAGGAGTTGAAGTAAATACAGAGTGTGGGTAGGAATTCTCTATTTCTATAGTAAGACAAAATGTAGGGGGAGAGTTTGTATTTCTTTGTTATTATGCTGATAATAAGCTTGCTAGAAAACAGGATTATAATTAAAAACAGGATTATAATTGTTCCACATCCTCTTTTGATCTTTGTAAATATGCATGTATTTTATGTGGTAATAATCAGTGTATGTATTTAACTTTGGTTAATATGTAGCAGCTCTCTGATATTTACTATTGGAATTATTAATACTTGTAAGTATTAGTAAAATGAATAGCTTTATAACTTTAATTTACCTTTTTTCCTAGGAGTATATTGTATCCTAATTAAATTCAGATTATTTATCTTAAGTGTTTTTATTCTGTATATCCCCACATTTTTCGAACCCCACATTGGTTCAAAACTTGTTAGAAAAACCATATTTCTGTTTATAATATTTCATATTGGAATTGAATGAATTTAAGTTTTTGTACCTAAGATTGGAAAGGAAATTTTATTAGAACTGGTAAGAATGTATAAGCATTGTTTCTTTGAGGTGAGTAAAAATATTGTGAGAAAAAGTTTTCTGCTTCAAAAAATGGTGTCAGCTGGGCACGGTGGCTCATGCCTGTAATCCCAGCACTGTGGGAGGCCGAGGCGGACAAATCACCTGAGGTCAGGCGTTTGAGACCAGCCTGGCCAACATGGCAAAACCCCTCCTCTACTGAAAATACAAAAATTAACCTGGGCGTGGTGGCAGGCATCTATAATTCCAGCTACTTGGGAGGCTGAGGCAGGAGAATCGCTTGAACCCGGGAGGTGGAGGTTGCAGTGAGCCAAGATCCTGCCATTGCACTCCAGCCTGGGTGACAGAGCAAGACTCCAACTCAAAAAAAAAAAAAAAAAGATTTCTTCTTGTACTAGGGATGTTCACAGAAAAAAAAAAGTTTCTTAATTAAACAAACTGAAGTGAATTACATATCTAGCCTGCAGAAAAATAAATAGGAAACAATACAGTCTGGCCTGTGTCACCCAGAAAAAGCTCAGTTTGGACTGAATCACTGCCCTGGGTAGTGTGAGGGGAAGGCCCAGCCTGTTGTTCTCCTTCCTGATGGGAAGGTGGTCACTGATGGAAAAGATTTTCTTGGTTCTCTAGCCCTGATTTCACTTTGTAATCATCAAGGTGAACTTAAACACACACACACTCCGGTGACCCCCACCTCAGACTGAGGAATCGGAGCACCCAGAAACAGGCCTGTGAGGATCAAACCTGTTGAGAAGTCCCGAGTGACTGGGCACCATAGATGCTCAGGAGTGGTGGAGGCCAGCCGCCTGGGACCCGAGGTCCAGCAGGCGCAATGTGCCCACATTAACTGTTGTTACCTCTACCCCATGCCAACTATGACTGGACTGCAGTGTTCCAACGAGAAGTGCCCGAAACTAAATAAATAATAAGTAATTTATTTGTAGATTCCTGAAGTACTGGGGTAGGGTGTGGGGTGCCTTTTTGTTATGATTACAGCTATATTAACAATAGGGTTTTTTTATGAACCAATCTGTTGTTCATACTGAAGAATTGATGTACCCCTTTTGTTTGCAGGCTGTGGAAAATCTCTGTTCTCACAAAGTCTCCCCAATGCTCTACAAGCAGCTGCGTCAGGCCTGTGAAGACCACGTCCAGGCACAGATCCTTCCGTTTAGAGAATATCCTTTTTTTGGTTCATGAGGTTTCTATTCATTATCTAAGTCTTTTAAAACTGAACATTATTATGATAAAGAACTAATGAGTATCCTTAATATTAAAACAACAGCTTTTAAAGTTCTGTTTTATTTGGTAGGTTTGTAAGTGAAATTTACCATTTAAATTATTTTGCTGATCTGAATTAAAGGGAAACCGTGTTCATTTATTGGGTATGGTTGAAGTATTTAGGAAATGTTCTGAAAAATGTCTTAAAGTTTAAGTATCCTTTATTCTAATAAACACCATCTGCATTGGCTTTCTGTGATAGGCAACAAAGTCCCATCAACTTGGCGACTTATGGAGACACCCACTTAATCAGCTCACAGTTGTGTCTGTCAGGGGGCCAGGCAGGATTCAGTGGATTCTATGCTCAGTCTCACGGGCAAAGTCAAGGTGTCAGCCAGGTTGGGGCCTCACCTGAGGTCTTCGCTAGCACGGGCAGGCAGTCGGCGGAAGCCAGTTCCTGTGGTAGTGGGACTGAGGGCCCTGCCTTCTGTCCCGTGTTGCTCGGTGTCACTCTCAGCTCCACATGCACAGGTCCTTACCTCTCCTCTCACAGCACGACTCTTTTCTGCTTCTAGACCAGCAGGAGAATCTGCCTGTCTGACTTGCTGAGATAGGGCCTTATATGATGTAACCCGTAACCCAGTCAAGGAATGATGACCTTCGTATTCACAGCCTCGTTCACAGTTGCGTGTGAGGCATCCTCCACATGGGGACAGGGCAGGAGCATCTCGGAATTCTGCTGCCACACCAGCTGTGACTCAGACGTCTACAGGGGAGTCTCTGGGCTCCTTGGCATCCTATAGAAAATCCTTTAATCTGGACTCAATCTCATTCCCCAGCCTCCTCCCATTACTGTAGCTGTCCATGTGTCTCACTGGGTAGGAATTAGAAAGTAGAGTTTATAATTGCAGAAAATCTACTTGTGGCTGTACTTTTCTAGGCCTCCGTTTCTTCATGTGTAAAATTAGGTGGTTTGTGTTTGCTTATTTCTAAGTGTTCTTCTAGTTCAAGGAAACTTCTGCTCCCCCTTCTCCCTGATCTTGGTAAACTAAACCATTCTGAGTTCATTGGAAGGATCCTCAGGGAATCTGCAGCAGTTGGTGCTGCTGAAGTTGAAGCACGTGACAAGCTGAAATGTAGGGTGAGAGGCCTCTGTTTAGACAATCTCCACAGCACCCCCCACAGATGGTGAGTGAGGTCAGTTCCAGCTCTGTTGTGCTGGCTTCTGTAAATACGCCTCTGCAGTGTTTTCCAGCAAAGCCCTTTCCTAAAGATCATGAGGTTGTTCAAGAGATCAGTGACCACACACAACCTTTTGGAACCTGGCCAAAGTGCACCTTATCTCAGGAGGCGCCTGTGAGGGCGCACAGAAGCAGGCCCCGCCCCAGTGCCACAGCTCAGCAATGTACTTCCAGGAACACATGTTCCAGATGTTTCCATCCAAAAAGTGGCCTGACTCCTAGGCTTGGGGGAAGTCTTTAGCAGATGCCCAAGCCTTCTCCCAAAGACTTAGGCATTTGTGAGAGTCAGTAGGCGATAATTGTTCCTACTCTAGTTGCTGTCCCAATTTACTTGAAAACTACTATTTGATTACCTGATCAAATGAATCTTCTGCCAGTTACTCCTACTCTGTGGGTTGACTAATGTGCCATCAGTTCACTCACTGCACAAGCACTTGCTTTCTACCTACTGCACTGGCACCGCAAAATGGAAAGTGACCCCCATGCCTGATTTCTACCCTCCAAGAAGTCGCAGGCCTATGGGAGAGGCAGGGGAATTACTGTATTTCCCTGGTGCGGTGGCAAAACTGTGATTACAAAAATTATCATTTGGTTCATTAAAGGCGAAAGAAAAAAACACTACCATATTAAATGCCCTTATTAGTCATGAGACAAGATCTTGAGTTGAGAACTGCGAGTCAGGCCAGGAATGGTGGCATGTGAAGCATCTGGGGCAGAGCCTCCCAGAGGAGACCCTCCTGAAGGATGGGGAGGATGCGCCCTCCTGTGGATGTGGCACCAGAAGCAGAGCGTGGAGGGTGCTCTGGAAACCCCGAGCAGCGGGCACAACTAGAACTCCAGAGATCTGGTGGCCCTTAGGCTGTGATGCTAAGTTGCAGATTGAATTTGAATCTTTGTGGATACTATCAAGGAGTTAGACTTCAGTCTGTGAGTATCCCAGAGTCCTCACAGGTTTTTTAAGCAAGAAACCAGAATTAGATTGTTCATGGAGGTCACTCTGGCAGAATGATGAGATAAGTTTACATATAGACAGCACACCACAGCCTTCCATTGGGTCGGCACATGTTTTTAAGTATCTGTCATGTGCTAGGTATAATGCCAGGCCCCGGGAAAATAAATCTGAGCAGAATGGGATTCTGTCCCTTTGGAGCTTAAACCCCAATGGCGGTGGCAAAAGCATCAGGATAAGCATTTACGCAGTGCTGTGATAAGGGTTTTTTTTTTGTTTTTTTGTGTGTTTTTTATTTATTTATTTATTTTTTTGTGAGACGGAGTCTTGCTCTGTCACCCAGGCTGGAGTGCAGTGGCACGATCTCGGCTCACTGCACCTTTCCCTCCTGGGTTCAAGCCATTCTCCTGCCTCAGCCTTTCCAGCAGCTGGGATTACAGGTGCCCACCACCACGCCCGGCTAATTTTTGTATTTTTAGTAGAGACGGGGTTTCACCCCGTTGGTCAGGCTGGTCTGGAACTCCGTACTTCGTGATCCGCCTGCCTCAGCCTCCCAGAGTGCTGGGATTACAGGCGTGAGCCACTGCACCCAGCCTGTGATAAGGGTTTTCAAAGGTTCAGATAAGCTCCTGGGACCTAAAGAAAGAGCAGCCAGCCCGCCTGTGTAGGGGAGCATTGCAGGGGCGAAGCGATGTCTGGGCCATGTCCTAAAGGATGGATGAGGAAGTAGCAGGTGCTGTGGGATGCCAAGGTGGCACAGGCCAGGGAGCAGCATGGGCAGCCCTGGCGCTGAGGAAGCTTACTGGGCAAAAGAGCCAGGTATGCTGCTGGGTGTGGGAGAGTTGACCACTGACAGGATCCCTAAAGGGGAAAACGACAGGAAGGTGGATGCTGAATTGTGGAGGAGCCTTTGTTGAACCAAGAGGTTGAGGTTTATCTGAAGGTGGAGATTGAGCCAAGGTGTTCAGGCACAGCATGGCTGGGTTATGTTGGTAAGAAGTTAGTGTGCCTGTGTGTGTGCACTGTGGTGTGAGGGGTCACACCACAATGGTTTGACTGGGCAGCAAAACCACGGAGTGGAATGGCAGCATCCTGCCAGCAAACCTCTTATGGTTCAGAGGGAAAGGATCTGACTGCTGTGGAAGGATGAACCAGACACAGATTGAGGCGGGGAGGGTCTGTCATGGTCACGTTGATTTGGAAGGAGGAGACACGGATTGAGGCGGGGAGGGTCTGTCTTGGTCACGTTGATTTGGAAGGAGGAGGCACGGATTGAGGCGGGGAGGGTCTGTCGTGGTCACGTTGATTTGGAAGGAGGAGATACGGATTGAGGCGGGGAGGGTCTGTCTTGGTCACGTTGATTTGGAAGGAGGAGACACGGATTGAGGCGGGGAGGGTCTGTCTTGGTCACGTTGATTTGGAAGGAGGAGGCACGGATTGAGGCGGGGAGGGTCTGTCGTGGTAACATTGATTTGGAAGGAGGTGAGGAGGCACTCAGGTGGAGATGCCTGTTGTGCATTTGGGGCTAGAGACACAGATCCAGTGGTTCCAGACATGGATGAGATGCCCAGGAAAAATGAGCAGAGTGGCCAGACACAGTGGCTCACGCCTCTAACCTTAGCACTGCATTTTGGGAGGCCAAGTTGGGAGGGTCAGTTGAGCCCAAGAGTTCAAGAGCAGCCTAGACAACAATTAGCCGGGTGTGTGGTTCACACCTGTGGTCCCAGCTACTCTGGAGGCTGAGGTGGGAGGATTGCATGAGCCCAGGAGGCCGAGGCTACAGTGAGCTGAGATTTCACCACTGCACTCCAGCCTGAGCAACAGAGCAAGACCCCCATCTCTAAAAAGAAAATGAGCAGAGCCATCAGAGGAGGTGGTTGAGGGCTGGTGTCAGGGAGATGAGAGGAGAACCTGGAGAGTCATCTTGTGGGAATCGAGGGGCGAGTTTAATACGGCAAGCGGTTTAGTGACCAGTAAGTAGAGTCTGAAGGGATGATGAGACCAGGAAGTGGCAGGTTACTGTGATGAAGGCTTTTAGGCTACATTCGTACATTAACCTAGTAAACATGGGGTGTTTCTATCCAACTCAGCACTGTGCGTTGGGGACCACGGACAGGCATAAATGGCATGGGTCCTGCTCTCAAAAAGCTTGTTTTTGCTGGAAGAGAGTTCTGACCCAGTCCAGTCTCATATGGGGAAATGTTAATGTGATGGCAGATGCTCAGATACTGTGTGGCAGGGAGTATTCCAAGGTCTACATATTCAGATTTCTTTGGCCTCTGGGCTATTCCAGTACTTCAAGTAATTCTACTTTCTAAGATTTAAATAATTTGTTGTTGTTGTTGTTGTTTTGAGATGCAGTTTTGCTCTTAATTGCCCAGGCTAGAGTGCAATGGCGCAACCTTGGCTCACCGCAACCTCCACTCCTGGGTTCAAGCGATTCTCCTGCCTCAGCCTCTCGAGTAGCTGGGATTACAGGAATGCGCCACCACGCCTGGCTAATTTTGTATTTTTAGTAGAAACGCAGTTTCTCCATATTGGTCAGGCTGATCTCGAATTTGCGATCTTGGGTTATCTGCCTGCCTCGACCTCCCAAAGTGTTGGGATTACAGGCATGAGCCACCATGCCCGGCCAGATTTAAGTAATGTTATGTGCCGATTATATTTTGATTGTGTGCTGATATTAGATTACAGATGAAACCCATCAGATGCGCAGGTAGAAAAAGGGCTTTTGTGGAATTGAGTCATTCACTACCATCTTCTTCATTTACCATGTCCGTTTTCTTGTCTCATGTGTTTGATAAATTCTGCACTTAGCTGTCCCTTTCAAAATAGGTACCTGCTCTTGGTGACGTCCCTTCCCCAAAATAAAGGCCATTTGTACCCATGCACTCATACACATGCTCAGCCACAGGCAGCTGCTGCAGAACCCGCACCACATGCTGCAGGACCATGTGCCACCCAGCCAGGCTACATGAGCACCAGGAGCTCATCAAAAATGTCAAGCCAGCGGAGTGCGGTGGCTCACGCCTGTAATACCAGCACTTTGGGAGGCTGAGGCGGGCAGATCACGAGGTCAGGAGATCGAGACCATCCTGGCTAACATGGTGAAACCCCTTCTCTACTGAAAATACAAAAAAATTAGCCGGGCGTGGTGGCGGGCACCTGTAGTCCCAGCTACTCGGGAGGCTGAGGCAGGAGAATGGCGTGAACCCGGGAGGCAGAGCTTGCAGTGAGCCGAGATTGCGCCACTGCACTCCAGCCTGGGTGACAGAGCGAGACTCCGTCTCAAAAAAAAAAAAAATATCAAGCCAACTGTCCCAACTGTCCTCAGAATCTAACCTGTAGATAACTATAGATGAGGCTCACATCTTCCTTCCCCTGGCTCACCTTGACAGCATTGCAGCTCTGGTCTAACTATAGATGAAGCTCACATCTTCCTTCCCCTGGTTCACCTTGACAGCATTGCAGCTCTGGTCTAACTATAGATGAAGCTCACATCTTCCTTCCCCTGGCTCACCTTGTCTGCAGCTCTGGTCAGCCACCGAATGCCAGGCAGTGGTGGACACCATGAGAGCCGTGTGGCCAGAAGGGAAGGGCACGGGAGTGAGCTGGGAACCTTGGCTGTTGGGGAAGTTGCAAAGCTCCAGTTTCCTCACAGCGTGCCTTTATGATCCGCACTGGCGACAGCAGGCTTTGTCTTTCCTTAGAAAGCCTTTGTGCCTGTTCTCACTTGACCAGATATCGTGTACAGAGCACTTGCCGGCAGTAGGCCAAGCTCTGCACATTCACGAATTGCTTTGTCTCACAACACCCTGAGCTGTAGGTACCTGTATTGACCATATTTTCTAGATGAAGAGATGAAAGCCCAAGAGAACCCTGTTAGTGCTCGGCCAGATCAGAGAAGACAAAAAAGCACCCCTGCCTTCATGGGTTGTGTGGATGAATGAGGGTCGGCCTAGGGCTGTCCCCTCGCAGTCTGTCCGGTCTGTCTGTGGGTAGAGGCAGCAGATGGGCCACTTGTTCCTGGAATTGCAGAAGCAGATAACCAAGCATAGAAAATGTACGTATCCCTCTTCTGCCCCAACAGAAGCACCGTCTTTTTGCTTTCTTTTTCTTTTTAATTATGGATATGATAGGTAGGTTTTTTTCTATGGTGTAAGCATTTCTGCTGTTGGATTTTGTTTGCTGTTTGAAGACCTGCCTAACTTATCTCAGTAGGCTGTATAAACCCTTTAACGAAGATTGGGCCTTTTCTGAAATGAGAAAAAGGATGGTTGCTGAAGAACCTATCTCGAGAATACACTGTTGACAGACTGATGGTGTCTATGTGTCTCATATGCTGGAATTACTTGTGCAACATTGTGGCTATAGGCTGTATAAATCCTTTAATGAAGATTGGCCCTTTTCTGAAGTGAGAAAAAGGATGGTTGCTGAAGAACCTATCTCGAGAATACACTGTTGACAGACTCACAGTGTCTGTGTGTCTCACATCCTGGAGTTACTTGCACAACATTGTGGCTATGTGTTATATCCTAGAATATGGAATTGATTTTGATATTTAGAAGGCCAGAGCTTACTTAGTAAATGCCACACTGATTTTAGCTTACCATTTTGTACTTTTTTCTGTGGGAAATAACAAAACAATTATTGATTGAGGATCTATATTGATTTTACAGAAAGTTTTTCTCATTTAATGAACACTTTACGTTGGACTTTCCATCTTAACAAGACACTGCCCCAGGTGGAACTCTATCTTCACAACACCTGAGCTGCCCAATGGTGTCAGATTGACTGGCGTCCGTTTAACCCCATTAAGTTGAAAGGATCTGTGCACCCTTATCTGGAAACAGAGCTCCGCCTCCAGCTGGTGCGGCCGGCCGGCCTGCCTGCCAGCAGAGAGACTTGCTGGGAGGTCCAGGCCACAGCTCTCATTCAGCTCCTGGAGTCAGAAATGCAGGATGGCTGTTGGGGTTCCTTGAAGCCTGTCCAAATGTACTTGGGATGGGTTTTTTTGTTTGTTTTGTCCAGACTGTTTCTGTAGATTCCTAATATAATGAGCCATTATAATTTTGAACAATTTGAAAAGAGTACTTCTAGAGGAACCTGTTAACCATTCAACCATTAGGTCTTTGCTGTAAGTGTCTTTAATTTTCTGGCGATGCTTTCTGAGAATTCAGCAAAGCCTCAAGAAAAAATAGTGTAAGCTGTCTTAGCCAGGCCCCTGTAGCTGTGGTCACAGCACTTCCTGGTGTTACAAGGACTCAGACCCCCCCGGGAGCCCCTTGGCTGTCCTCAGCACCGTTTATTCCTCCTCAGGCTCTGCCTGGCACCCTACCCTCCCTGGTACTCTTTCTTTGTACCTCCTGGTACTCTTTGCCACCCTGAGACTCCAGCTCCTGTCTGATTTGTGCATCCTACTTAACTGATGTGTTTTTCCTCCTCTCTGTGTGTGAGGATGTTGTCACCACCTCACGTCGGCTCTTGAGTGTGAAGTGTCTTGCTGCACAGCAGAAACAGGCCTAGAGAAGTCCCTTGGTATGGCCAGTATCGTGTTGCTGACAGGCGGTGGATCAAGAGTTAGCATGTAGGAAGTCCATGTTCTGTCAACTTTGATGAGCCATCTTCTTAATCTGTGCAGAGGGAGCAATGCCTGCACCACGAGGTTGGGGAGATTTTCAGTGAGGATGCATGTGAAGAGTGTTTCCTAAACCAGAAAGCAGTTTATAGTCATTTATGATTCCAGCTTTGCATGAACCTGAGGGACGCCAGACCACTTGCTCTACGAGCCCATATTCTGGGTTCTTTGTCCTAAACTACTTTTTGGGCCTTTTCCTAAAAATACACATTCTAAGAGTCAAGGTAAGAGTGTTCCTAATTTGGTGCATGCATGAGAGTTCATGTTAGTTTTCATTGAGGCTGGAAGTTAAACCTGAGCCATTTTCCTGTCCAGCTGCACTTCGCCACAGGCTGGGCACACTGGCTCACACCTGTAATCCTAGCACTTTGGGAGACTGAGACAGGAGGATTACTTAAGACCACGCGTTCAAGACCAGCCTAGGAGTATAGTGAGGCGCCGTCTCTTTTAATTTTTAAAATATAGTCCTAGTGACTCTTACCAGGCCAGTCACCATCTCCAGGAGCCCCTCTGTGGGAGTATGTTCAGTGTCTGCCCTTTGTGAAGTGGGGCCTTTTGTCCGGCCACCTAGCCCCAGGGCACTTATGGCCTGGGTGTGTTTCTGCCGGCAGGGACTTGAAAGTGTCTGGCAGTGAAGGAAAGAGAGGATGAAGGGAGGCTGGAGAGGGAGTGGCGAGCGGCCGGAGGCAGGCAGGGCCGCGGGAAGGGAAGGCAGCACAGGCAGGCTGAGGTGATGAGATACAGAGATCCATGATTGAACTTCTAGTGTATCTTAGCCCACTGGGGCTGCTATGACAAAACACCATAGCCTGTGGCTCATCAACAGCAGGAGTCTGTTGCTCACAGCTCTGGAGGCTGCAGGTCCAGGGTCAAGGCACTGGCAGATTTCATGTCTGGTGGGGTCCATAGCCAGCACCTTCTCACTGCATCCTTATATGGTGGAAGAGTCAGGGGAGCTCTCTGGGGTCTCTTTTGTAACCCCATTCTTGAGGCTTGTCCACTCTCGTGACCTAATCACCTCCCAGAGGCCCTGCCTCCTAACATCATTACCGTGGAGTGAGAGTTTCGGCCTATGAATTTTGGGGGGACATGAACATTCAAGACTAATATTCTTTCAGTATTCCAATTACTGAATGGTGTGTAGTATTCAGTGGAGAAGATAGCTGAAATTAAGGGTTAAAATTGTAATAATGGCCAGGTGCGGTGGCTCACGCCTGTAATCCCGGCACTTTGGGAGGCTGAGGCCAGTGGATCACGAGGTCAGGAGTTCGAGATCAGCCTGACCAACATGGTGAAACCCTATCTCTACTAAAAATACAAAAAATTAGCTGGGCGTGGTGGTGCATGCCAGTAATCCCAGCTACTCAAGAGGCTGAGGCAGGAGAATCGCTTGAACCTGGGAGGCGGAGGCTGCACAGCAGTGAGCTAAGATCGTGCCACTGCACTCCAGCCTGGGCGACAGAGCGAGACTCCATCTCAAAAAAAAAAAAATTGTAATAATTAAACTGGCCAGCGTTTTTGAAGTTTTCCTTAGCAGGTCTGTACAGACTCACTAGATAGTGTTTTATTTTTAAAGAAGATTAACACATGCTGGCAGGACCACTGCAGACAAATGGTAAGCTTGTTAATTTTTATATCAAAACACGACCTCATCCATCTTCCCTCACCCACATGATTGAGAGCTGAGACATAGAAGTTCTGTCGAGGGTTCTGTCTGTGTTCAGTGCTGTAGTTGAACAGCACAATGAGAAAAGCAGAGAAGGTGAACTCCTCAGCTCCTGTGGAGGGCCCCATGACCCTCTTGGCCTTCAGGTCCACAGTCACTCCGCAGTGGTGAGAGGATTCTTAGATGCCTGAATGGGTCTCTAAGTGTCTCTTTAAGCACAGTTTACTCCTGAAAATCTAGCCTGAATCCCAGGTCTTTACTGCAACTGCACAACCAACGTCTTAGGCTTTGTAGATGTCTTGGCTTTGACTTGACTTCATGTATACATTTTTAGTGTGACCTGGCCATTAATTACTTAAGTGAGAGAAAAGACCGTATTAATAGCTTTCCTAAGTAGGTTGAAATCTTTCGTTTTCTAAATGATATAAGTAGGAGACGATGGGTGTATTTCTCTTCTGGGCCAGGTACCTGGCAGCTGCTAGAGCTTGCTGAGTGTCTGTTGGGAAGGTTTTGGTGAGATGTGTCCACAAGTCTCCCCAGCCAGGTAGTGGGCTCAATGGTAGGAGCACAGGACAGGACCAGTGCATCATCCTGCGTCCCCTCACTCTGCTCGCAACGCAGAGTCAGAGAGACACGTCCAAGAGCCTCATCATGTAACAGGAACTCAGGTTTTAAAAGCTTAGTGCATCTCACTAATCTAGTAAGAAGTACCACATCAGTCAAAAAAAATGACCAAATTTAGGCCAGGCGCGGTGGCTCACGCCTGTAATCCCAGCTCTTTGGGAGGCCGAGGAGGGCAGATCACGAGGTCAGGAGATTGAGACGATCCTGGCTAACACGGTGAAACCCCGTCTCTACTGAAAATACAAAAAAAAAAAAAACAAAAAAACCGGGTGGGGTGGCGGGCGCCTGTAGTCCCAGCTACTTGGGAGGCTGAGGCAGGAGAATGGTGTGAACCCGGGAGGCAGAGCTTGCACTGAGCTTGCACATTGCGCCACTGCACTCCAGCCTGGGCGACAGAGCGAGACTCCATCTCAAAAAAAAAAAAAAAAAAGACCAAATTTAAAAGATATCCTTTAGGCCTTGGCTGAACACAGGATCTCTTTAAAAAAAGAAAAAATATCGTTTTAGGCTAAGTGCATTAAAATTCCTACAGTCAGATTTACGATATTATAGAGATGGAAATCACATACCAAGGGGACAAAATTAACTTTAGAAAAAAAAAATCAAACATGAGGGCCGTGGTGGACAGGAAACAGTTGTTGGATTTGAGACAGCTAGCATGGAGTTAAAAGGCCTGATCTTTAATATTTTGCTAGTAGAATTCATAAGTAAATGGTTCTCCTTTCTGCTGGTCAGATCATGATCAGAAGCATCTTCCTGTTCTTGGACCGCACCTATGTGCTGCAGAACTCCACGCTGCCCTCCATCTGGTGAGTGTCCTCACAGGATAGAGCTGCGTCTTCCCTGCGGCTGATGCTTTTCGTCCCGTTTGTGTCTTCCGCAGGCTAAGATGGTAAAGTGTGTGTGATTACTTGTGCCTTCCTTTCTTCAGCCAAAATCATTAACGTGAACGTAGGAGTCCAGGTGGGTCTGTCTTATCCTTCAAACACCAGGTGTCTAGCCAGCAGTGAGGAGTGGAGCGGGAAGCTGGGACAGGCGGCTGACTTTGGTCATGAGTGTGAAGACGGAGGGTCTTGGTTTCTCTCTGACGACTGGAGGTTGAGTCTGGAGCAGCTCTTTCCAGCGCTGCAGTTGAAACTCTGAGAAAGACTGCCTGCTGCCCGTGGGGTGGCAGCCCTGAGGCTGTGCGTCCCCTGTGGGATGGCTTGCTCAGCCTCCCGGCCTCCTGAGCACATAGCACTCATCATCTGTCATCTTTCGGGGACTGTATACACTAGGGGTTCTGGGGCCTTTCCTCAGCAGCATTCATGGTCACTGACCCCTGCATGTCCTCTGCTGACCCCTGTGTGTCCTCTGTGACCACCCCAGGGTGCTGAGTCCTGCCGCCTCCTGCAAGCCGACTTTGGACAAAAGTTGTGTCTGGTCTCACCGTCTGATTTGTCTTGTTCTCTGTTAATGTAGTGTTTCATTCTTCTCACATTCATGCATAAAAGTGATGTTGTGCCTTCTCATGAGCTTTAAACCCAAGTTCTTTAAAATGTGCCTGCTTTTCCTACCCCCACCCACTGGGCATGCTGAGCCAAGGCAATGTGATTTCTGCTTTCACCATGTAGAGATTGCTCTTGTCTGAGATGTCGGTGACCTGCCAGTTACCAAATCCAGCGAGCGTTTTTGTCCTTATTTTATACAATATTTGTGCAATTTTGAACACCCTGTCCTTGTTGAAGCTCCCGTTAATGCCATTTGCGCTTCTAACTTCCTCATGGAACTCCCACACATCTCCTAGCAGGCATCCATGTGGTCTATGAGAAGGCAAACGCTGCACAGAAAAGACAGCCTGTGTTCCAGGAAAGAATGGAGATGATAAAAGTGATCATAGCAGATTATTTAGCATTTGCTCTGTGCAAGGGACTGTTTCCTACTAATGTATTTAATCCCTAGAACAGCTCTATGGCGTGGCCATTGTTACTCCTATTTTATACAAACTAAGGCACATAAGTTAAAATAACTTGCCCTACCTCAGTTGTCTGGCCCATAGTCTAAATGCTTTTCAAAAATTATTATTATTATTATTATTATTATTTTTAGAGACAGGGTCTCACTCTGTTACCCAGGCTGGAGTGCAGTGGCGCAATCATAACTCACTGCAGCCTCAAACTCCTGGGCTCAAGAGATCCTCCTGTGTTGGCCTCCCCTGTAGCTGGGACTATAGGCATGCACCGCCACATTCGACTAACTTCTAAAAGTTTTTTGTAGTGCCAGGATCTCGCTATGTTGCCCAGGCTGGTCTCGAACCCCTGGCCTCAAGCGATCCTCCCACCTCAGCCTCCCAAAGTGCTGGAATTACACAGGTGTGAACCACCATGCCCAACACTAAACTCTTAATTTATAAACATAGTTTATACCATAATTGTCATACAAACTATAAACATTGTTTATAGAATAGAATAAATGATGCCACCTCCAGTCTATCACAAGAGGCTAAAAACCTGAATGTGAGCATCATTACAAGAAGAATCCTGGTTGAGGTGTGTGTGGGCAATGCGTGGTGAGGACATACTTTGTCCATCTCTGGGATGGGGAGGAGGGCTGAGGGTGAACCTTGGCCTGTGCTTTGAAGAATGGGCAAGGGTGATCAGGCAGCTAAGAAAGAAAGAGTAGAAGGAAGGAAGCAGTAAGTTCAAAGCTGAGTATCTCCTGCTAGTGATGGCTAGGATGGCAGCATGACCAGAAGAAGCCTGTGTGGGGAGTGGGAGGTGGGGAGGGATGGAGCTGATGAGGGCCCTGAAGGCTTTTCAGCTGAGGTTGATGTTTTAAAGAGAAGATCCCAGTGGCAGGGTAGAGAGTCACACAAGTGGAGACCTAAGCCTTCCTAAGCACTGGCTACCTGCCTGGCACTGCCCCAAGGGCTTCACAGGCAGGAACTAATAACATTTGATCCCCATTTTACAGTTCAGGAAGGAAAGGCACAGAGACATTAAGCTTCTTGCTCAGGGTCACACAGCTAGCAAGTAGTAGGGCCAGGATTCAAACCCAGGCAGCTGCCTCGAGCCCACAAGTCTGGCCACTGCACCTTCCCGCTCCAACTGTGGTGAAGTGCACAGAAGACCTGGTGTGCAGCACGCCCGGGAGCAACAGGAGAGGCCCATGGCGATGTGGTGGGCAGTCAAAGGAGGTGCATGTCTCCACCATCGAGGTGGCTCCCAGGGCCCTCTGCACACCTGTGTGACACCCACCACTGTGGCTGCTGCCACCACTGCCACCATAATATTATTAATAATATTACTACCACCACCGCCACCACTGCGATTTCTACTGCCGCCACCACCACTGTTACTATTACCGCCACCACCACTGTTGCTATTACTGCCGCCACCACCTGCCCACCATGTTACTGCTGCCACCACCACTGTTAGTATTACCGCCACCACCACTGTTAGTATTACCGCCACCACCACTGTTACTATTACTGCCGCCACCACCTGCCCACCATGTTACTGCTGCCACCACCACTGTTAGTATTACCGCCACCACCACTGTTAGTATTACCGCCACCACCACTGTTACTATTACTGCCACCACCACTGTTACTATTACTGCCACCACCAGCACCACTCCTGCCCTGATGTGCCAATTCAGGATTTCTGGCTGGAGCCCAGCATCTGTATTTTTGGCCCCTCCTTAATGGAGTACTTGGCCATTGGGGACAGCATGAGTGTCAAAGCAAAGCACAGAGCCCACAAGATGGGTTTTGTGGACAGCCACTGGCAGCTGAACCATCTTCCTAACATTCTTCAGGCCATGAGCTGAGGACTGCGATGAACTCTGAAAGCTGTGTGTCACCTTCTCTTCTCAGGGGAAAGCAGCAAACGTTTGGTAGGAGAGCTCCCAGGGCTTGGAGAAGGGAAGCTGCTGGGATGTGCTCAGCAGAGGACACTGGGAAGAGAGTGTACCCTGAGGGCTGTTAGAGACAGTGGCGGGCGGGGCAGGTGGGGCAGACAGGGTCGTGGTGCCCAACTGCCTGAGCGTCTCCAGTCACTCAGCAGGAAGGTGGCGAGGACCCCAGGCTTCTGCCAGCAGCTTGTGTGATACCAGTTTTATTGTCAGTGGCATGCATGACCTAGCAGTGTCTCCAGGAACGTGGAGCAGCTCTGTTTAAGGAAGGAAATACAAAGCACGCTAGACTGGCCGAGAAACAGAAGTTTTTAAAAAGGAATTCTTGGCACCTAGATGTAGAGAATTAGCAACTTCACATTTTTGGGATGATATTGAATAGCATAGCTGGAGATTCACCCATAACTTCTAAAAAGCGAAACTAAAATGTAGTCCTGTTTCTTACTGTCTGTACAGGGATATGGGATTAGAACTGTTTAGAACCCATATTATTAGTGATAAAATGGTTCAGAGTAAAACCATTGATGGAATCCTGCTGCTGATCGAGCGCGAGAGGAGCGGCGAGGCCGTGGACCGGAGCCTGCTGCGGAGCCTGCTGGGCATGCTGTCTGACCTGCAGGTGAGTGCTGCCTGTGCGGAAGATACCTGTGTACCTGCCCAGCTACTTGCACCAGAATAAATGGTTGTACCAAAGATGTTAAACAATGAAATCATAAAGACATTTGTTGAAGATAGGAGAGTCTTTAAAATCCCTAGAAGGGGAATGGCTCTCGAGCTACCACCACACCAGGTGCCACAAAAGAGAAGATAGATCAAATATCACTACATAAAATGCACCTTTTTCATGGAAAATATAAACAGAGACAAAACCAGATGACACACTGGGGGAAAATATTAGCAACACACACGAAGTTCTTTAGAGCAATAGGACCCCAAGGCACGGTAGGAAGAGAACAGAGGAGGGCCTGCCTGGCCGTTTTGGGAAGGACAGTGCAGCCAGCCGGCTGGGTGGCCACAGGCGGCTCCAAGTTCGGGTCATGGCAGCCTGCCCCGTCAGAAACTGGGATGTGTTACCACTTGTAAAGATTGTTTCCTTTACTGAAATTGGTCAATAACTTTGCTCATTTCTTAGGTGTATAAAGACTCATTTGAACTGAAATTTTTGGAAGAGACTAATTGCTTATATGCTTCCGAAGGCCAAAGGTTAATGCAGGAGAGAGAGGTGAGATGATGGGATGTTTCTGAATCCCCTGGCTTTGTTTCTGCAGATGAGCACCTGGGAGGACTTTCCTCATGTTTGCCTTTTCACACACACGCAAACGTTTCATTGAAAATCTTCTGAAAGCTGCAATCTTGCCAGAATCCCCAGTAATGAGCTTCGTTCTTAGTATACTAAGAATTTAGTTTATGTGAACTTAGAAACTATTGCACTCCCCCGACAAGTAAAAAGCTGTAAGATCATTTCTGAAATAATTAAAATAACTCAAATTTAAGCAAGATGATAAAAACATACATCTTAAAAATGAAAAATAAATACAAATGATAAAATTTTTTATTTGTGTGAAGCACTGCAAAAAATTTTCCCAAAAAAAGCCGTGTGAAAAAACGTATGATAGTAATAGGAACCCAAAAAACTTAATCACCTTTCCAGATACCAGAGCAAAATCATAAAGGAACCTGCCCCATAGACTGTCACCCAAATGGCGTGTGCTACTGCCTAGAATGGACCCTGGCCATTGGTTCCTTCATTCTGGCTTTGGAGAGGAAGTTTCATGTCAGATACTGAGCCCGGCTGCAGCTACCCCAGCAGAGCCTCAGGCCTTTCCTGCACTGTCTTGGGAAACATGGGGGTACTTTGAGGTCCCCGGCAGAGCCCCAGGCCTTTCCCGCACTGTCTTGGGAAACATGGGCGTACTTTGAAGTCTCCTGCAACCGTGTTGTTTGGTGTCCCCCAGATGAACAACCAACTTGTTGACTTGCTTTTGCTGACCCAGCTGTGCAGGGCAGGGTTGCCATTTAGCACCTCACCCTCTTACCAAGTGCTGCTCAGCTCCCTGTGGGCCCTGGGGATGGGAGGAGGGTGTGTACAGACCCCGAAACTTGGTGGTGAGCAGGGACAAAAGAGAAGTGCAGCCTGGGCCCTGTTCTAGGATGGATGTTAATCTCAGGGTCCTTTCTCCATGTCCCCCACACACATATTTCCGTCCTACCTCTCCCTCCCTGTTAATCTGTGTTAATATTTGGCTTGAATATATATTCTGCTTTTTAAAAAAATTACATGTAAGGAAAACAAAATTTCAATTTCTTGGATAGTGTCGACAGTCTTTTTGTTACTGACACGTTTAATTGTTTTGTTTGTAAGGTTCCAGAATATCTTAACCATGTAAGTAAACGCTTAGAGGAAGAAGGAGACAGAGTAATCACTTACTTGGACCACAGCACACAGTAAGTACTGTTTGCTCGCTGAGCATTCGTATCTTCACCGTGGCTGGAAGGTTCTCCTGGCTGGTTATTGAAATAAAGGGTGACTTTGTCAATTCATTCAATACTAAGAGTATTTTTGCACCTAGCATATTTTACTATGTTATTTGTCATTATTTGGCATTCACAAATTACAGTTTTTACCCAGTGCCTTGTCGTGAGTTACTGTCTAAAGGAGTAAATCTTGCTGAGATACTTGGCATCTTTGAGTTTTGAGATGGTCTATTTATGTTAATGGAGTATCACTGAATATTAGACTATTTTGATTGTGCACTCTCTGTTACACATTTTATATTGCTTTAATTTTATTTATGGTGCTGTCACACAATTTTCTCTTTTTATCTAATGTTTTTTTCCTGCAAACCTCAGGTTGATGAGTAGCTAGGGAAACAAAAAGGGAGAGATTATGTGAGCGTGCATGTCAGGCACAGAGTGTCCATATGATGGGAGGCAAGGACAGAGGCAGAGGGGACAGCAAGGGAGAGAAATGAAAATGATACAGTGTGCAGCCGGGCGTTATGACTCACACCTGTAATCCCAGCACTTTGGGAGGCTGAGGTGGGCGGATCACAAAGTCAGGAGATCGAGACCATCCTGGCCAACATGGTGAAACCCTGTCTCTACTAACAATACAAAAAATTAGCCGGGCGTGATGGCAGGAACCTATAGTCCCAGCTACCTGGGAGGCTGAGGCAGGAGAATGGCATGAACCCAGGAGGCAGAGCTTGCAGTGAGCCGAGATCGCGCCACTGCACTCCAGCCTGGGCGACAGAGTGAGACTCCGTCTCAAAAAAAAAAAAAAAAAAAAAAAAAAGAAAATGATACAGTGTGCAGAACTGGACCCAGTAGGGAATGATAAAATATACAGATGTGCAGAACAGGACTTGGTAGGACTCAGCAGAGAAAACAGGAGGAGAGATGAAAATGATACGGTGTGCAGAACTGGACTCAGTAAGGTAAGGAAAGGGGCAGGATTATGACAGAATCCAGCACAAAAACAGGGCGCAGAAAAAGAGATTTGGTCACTCAGACGTGTGGAGTGTTGGAGGAGCCTGTGGGAAATCCAAGATCTCGAGCCAGGCCAGGGCGGCTCAGGTACCATGTTGTGCTTCCTTCCAACTGGGAGCAGAAGAGCAGCCCCCAGGAGACTGGGAAGCAGCAGCCAGGGAAGTCAGGGGGAAATAGTGGAGAGAGCTGCAGCTACAGCAAAGCCCAACAACCAGGGTGTGCAGGTCACACACAGCCTCCCTGAGCCCTTTCCGCTCGTGTAGGAAGCAGAAGGCGGAATGTCGGCTCTACTCTTCTCCATAAGATGGTGCATTAAAACGTTCCTTATAAACTAGAAATGAAGGCTTGGGAAGATGGCTAAAATAAGCAATTCTTGGAATAACGCAGAAGCATCCCTGCTTCCCAGGGCCCGCCCGTGGGCCTGTTTGTGCCGTTCAGTAGGTAGTTTTTAGAAAGCGCTTCCTTTAGCGTCGTTAGCAACAGGAGTCGTCGTCCGTTTGCATGAGGAAATGCTCTTAACCTTCCGTTTCTGATTGCCTCTAGACTGCATCTGTCGTAGAGAAACGCCCCCGTCTTTTACAGAGAACCAGTTTCTTCTTTAAACTTTGTTTCTAACGCTTATTCTTTTTGCCTTATATAGGAAACCACTGATTGCTTGTGTGGAGAAACAGCTATTAGGAGAACATTTAACAGCAATTCTGCAGAAAGGTAGATTTCCTAACTCTTGTGCAAATTAAACTGAACAATTATCCTTAATTCATTAGGAAAGTAAAGGGAGCATTACAAATAGCAATGTTAGGATGTTTGTTATTTTCATAAGACAGTCATTAAAAATCTTTTCTAATGAACATGTTAGCCATCCACAGGAGAAAAAAAATCAGTAAGAGAAATAATGGAAGGCACCTAGTGGAACTACATTCACTGCTAAAACCCCAGTGGCGGGAAGGCCCGGCGGACCTCCTATACCACACACATGCTGAAACGTGGGTGCAGTGAGCCTGATGCAGCTCTCTGAGCAGGCTCATTTCCTGTGTCCGGCCATTCTTCATGCACACTCGGATGTAGGGGACTCAGGGAGCTGTTCGGGCTGTTAGATTTTCGTGAGGCTTCCCTCACCTGTGGACTTCGTGCATCTTAGTGTCAGATGAACTACTGACTAGGTGGTCTGCTTAAGCAGAGTACACTTTTCTCCTGATTTTCTGGAAGAGAAGAGCATGTGTTGTAGTGCTGACTGCGCAGCCTTCACGTCCACTTCTCCCCAAGTGGTGGCAGTACCTGGCCACAGGAAGATGGCTTCTAGCAGCCTGCACCTTTAAAATTGATGCTGATGTCTTACCTCGATCTTTGTTTATTGCTTTTATTTCTAGGCTTCAAAGTGTGCTAAATTCTGTGAAAATTATAATGAGCAGTCTAACCTTTATAACACTTTAGTACTTAATTGGGACAGTCACTGTTACCATTTGAAACAATGTTACCTTCTGAAAGTCATTTTAAATGTATTTGGAAAATACAAGACTTTTTTCAGGCCATTGGAAACCTTAAAGTTTAATTTTGAGAAGGCCCTAAATGGTATTCAAATATATTCTGGTTTGGGTTCTACATTGTCAGATAATAGTAGTATGGCTAATGAGATACTTAAGTGAAACCAGAATAAAACCAAAAAGTAGGAGAATTAACATGATTGAGCATCTCCTGTTACAAACAACTGCACTTGATGTAAATATCTTTTAAAACAATTCTGTGAAATCATTATCCCCATTCTACAAATAAGAAAACCAGGGCTTAAAACAGCCAGATATTGGTGCCTGGAATCACATTGCTTGTGAGCTGAGAGCCATGGGTCCAATCTGGTCATGATTTTTCTGCTTATGCCACACTGAAACCTACACAGCTGATGTAGTTTCACCTATCCATCTAAAAACAAATGCATTCAGAATTTGTGTCAGGTGTTTTTATGAAAGGAGTCACTTTATAAGAAAAAAGGCCAGGCGTGGTGGCCCATACCTGTGACATCAGCACTTTGGGAGGCCAAAGTATCACTTTGGATCACTTGAGCCCAAGAATTCACGACCAGCCTGGGCAACAAAGAGAGACCCTGTCTCTACCAAAAAAATAAAAATAAAATTTTTTTTAAAGCCACAGGTGGTGCATGCCTAGGGTCCCAGCTACTCAGGAGGCTGAGGTGGGAGGATCACTTTGGCCCAGGAGGTTAAGGCTATAGAACTACAAAAGCCTGGGTGACAAAGCAAGAGACCTGTCTGAAAAAAAAAAGAGAAAAAAGATTTCAAGTAAATAGTAGAAATTTGCATAAATTGTTCCAGTGCATACTTTGTTGAGCAAAATTATTTAAAGAAAATGGTAAATTATATATGTAAAAGCTTACCCTAAATTTTATTAGAAGTATTTTAAAAATTAAAAAGATACTTTTTTTGAATTCTTAAGACATGGGTTTTAGTAAGATAAAGTATAAAAAGTTTGTGTCAGTAGATCAGAATGTAATTGAGAGAAATAAACATTTGGAACTCTAGGTAAGGATTGTAATTATAGCCCCACCATGTGTTTGCACACAACTTTAAACCACTCGTTTGTGTGGACATCGTGCCCACTGTAGGCAGAATCTGAGGCTTTGTGAATTGTATGACTGTTCACCATTTTATGCTTTAACCTGGCTGCCTCTCAATAGCTATCATAAAGCAAGTATTTAGAAAATCCATGGAGTTTTTCTAATTGAAGTATGGTTTTAGAAAGCCGTTATCAATATTAAAAATCTAAAACACTGAAAACTTTTTTAAATGCTATGTTAAACACTTCAAAATGTCTGATGATGTTTTTCTCTTATAGTTTACTATAGGTGTGAATAAATTTAATCCACTATAAATTAGATTTGATAGCTTGTGCTTTTACATTGTCTGGCCGATGGACTAAATCAGAAGTAGATTGAGAACATGAACCTCCCAGGTTAAATAGTTGGTGTAAACTGGATTTTCTGACTTGCTAACTTAAGTGAAATAAGAGGGCTTCAATGACATGAAGAAGTAAATAATACATCTTCCAACATACTCAGAGAAAATGAGGTTCACCTAATAGGATCCATCTCAGATATTTAACCAGATCAACCTGCTCATGTAGAGGCAGCGATATGGAGACCTGCCCAATTTCTAAGCGGTGTATTGACGTTCTTATGGTGCACGCTGTATTCTAGTTGAGTTGTTGTTAATGCTGCCCATGCTGTACTCTGCTGACGTGTACTGCACATCTCAGGGCTTGACCACTTACTGGATGAGAACAGAGTGCCGGACCTCGCACAGATGTACCAGCTGTTCAGCCGGGTGAGGGGCGGGCAGCAGGTGCTGCTGCAGCACTGGAGCGAGTACATCAAGGTACTGGCGGGGTTTTGAGGCCGCGGGCGCGGGCATTCCCTGCAGGGAGCAGAGCCCCTCCTGAGAACGCCTAGTGTGCCCTGGCAAAGGGAACTGGGCTGCTGGAGGGCCCGTCTGCATTTTCATCACATAGGGTGATGATATGGTGGATGGTAGGCTTCCATCTGCTTCCCAATCACCAGTGTGAATTTGCTTTTTAGGATAACACCAGCAGTGATTAGCACCATCAAGGTAGAAAGTATAACTTAAGAACAACTGTTTTGCTCTTCTTCATCAGCATAAATATTGGTTTAATTCTAAATCATGATTTTTCCGAAAGTAATCATTTTGGTAAATCTGCTTGTCAGACATGATCTCCTCATGCCCTTTCCTCAGTGGGAACTATTATATATTTGGCATATCAGGTTGCTTTATAGACTTTATTTCTTAACGGTCCAAATTTAGGATTTATTACTTCAACTTTCGCTTTCGTGTTTTGAAAGCATTTCTTTGGCATCCCTGACAAGCCCAGTCCAACCCGTCGCAGAGTGGCTTCTTGGGCAGTACCCTGAGTTTTCACATGTCCTGCCCAGGAGAAAGGCCCCTCGGTGCTGACATAGGACCTCCCTGAAGACTAGGGGCTCTTGGCCCAGGGCTCCACCCCACCAAGGGGACACTTGTTGATGTCTGGAGACATTTGTGGCTGTCTGAACAGAGAGGATACTGCTTGCTTTGCTGGGCAGCACCAGGGGTGCTGCTGAATGCACAAGGCAGCCCTCACCACAAAGAATCGCCTGCCCAGAGGGCCAGAGTTGCCCAGCCCAAGAAACCTGCTGAAGACCCTCTGATGAGAAGCCGTTCTCCAGATGCCCCTCACAGAAACAGGAGAACTGAGGCAGACATCAGGGCCCCTTCACAGATAGCTCGTGTTTTCAGGATGTGCCAGTTGCCTAGCATGAATTTTCCATCTTAAATGGTGAACATTTAGCAGAAATCTGTGTTTTTGCTTGCTGGTGACTATTCTTAGATCCCATAATGAAAAGATAAACAAAATTTCCAAAGAATTACGCTGAGAGGAAAAAAAAAAAAGCCAATCACAGATACTTAACATGTTATTGCATAACATGTTGGAAATGACAAAATTTAGAAATGGAGGATAGATGAAAAGTTACCAGGGTGTAGGGATGGGGCGGGGTGTGTGGTTATAAAAGGCCCCAGGAGGTAGCCTTCTGCGGGAACAGTCGGGGTTTTGGCCGAGGTCTACATGTGCACACCCAGATGAGTTACGAGTAAACTGGGCCATCTGAAAAAGACTGGTGTGTTGTCAGTGTCAGTATCCCAGTTGAGATACTGTTGTGTAGTTTTGCAAACCGTTGCCATTGGAGGAAACTGTGGAAACACACACTGGGATTGCTTTGCTATTTTTACTGTTGTGCAAATCTTTCATTATCTCAGTAAAGATTTCTGTTAAGTAAAAAAGATAAATGAAAGCTTACATGCTGCTTTATGGAATAATCAGACCTGAAGTCATGCATCAGTCCAGCTGTAGAAAACCGGCGCTCACAGCACCCCTCCCCACAAGGTCTCGTACAGGGATAGAATTGGAAGTTATAACTGAGTCACACTAAATTGGCCATAAAGCTACTGAAGATTTAGGTTTTTTGCCAGTGAGACAGTCTTCAGGGGATGGGAATATGTGCTAAAACTAGGAAAAGTTCACCTTTGCAGTTTCCAATCTGGGTAATAAAAATCAGTCAGTGACCATCACCCCTGAGTGTCAGCAATAAGCAGTTATGCTGTAACAAAATAGTAGTTTATATTCAACTCCACATGCCGTTATCAAAATAAAGCTGGGCCTTGTAGTATATGTGCATTATTTTAAAATGCAGTTAGCACCAAAGGGTGTAGAGTAAGAGGTAAGTCCCTCCCACACCTGCTGGCCACACACTGCCCCTCTCTGGGAGACTCTGTGCCCTTTCTGTTGGCATCTTTTTTTTTTTTTTTTTTTTGAGACGCAATCTCACTCTGTCATCCAGGCTGGAGTGTGGTGGCGTGATCTCAGCTCACTGCAACCTCTGCCTCCCGAGTTCAAGCAGTTCCCTGCCTCAGCCTCTTGAGTAGCTGGGATTACAGGCTCCTGCCACCACACCCGGCTAATTTTTGTATTTTTAGTAGAGATGGGGTTTCACCATATTGTCCAAGCTGGTCTTGGAACTCCAGACCTTGTGATCCACCCGCCTCAGCCTTCCGAAGTGCTGGGATTACACGCGTGAGCCACTGTGCCCAGCCTTCTGTTGGCATCTTTCCACCAACCAGCTACCTCGCGTGTGTGTGTGATGTGTGAGTGCACATGTGCATTCTATTGAGACAAATTTTTTAAATCCAGTCATTGTATTCAGTTCCTCTTCGGCATATATAGTTTATATCATCAAATGTTAACTGTTTATTAGTGCCCTACACAGACTTTTAGGAATGTTTAATATAACATTTTTAAATTAAAAATACAAACTAGGCTAGGTACAGTGGCTCACGCTTGTAATCCCACCACTTTGGGAGGCTAAGGCAGGGGGATCATGAAGTCAAGAGATCGAGACCATCCTGGCCAACATGGTGAAACCCCGTCTCTAGCTGGGCGTGGTGGTGTGCCCCTGTAGTCCCAGCTACTTGGGAGGCGGAGGTTGCAGTGAGCCGAGGTTGCGCCACTGCACTCCAGCCTGGTGACAAAGCGAGACTCCATCTCTAAACAAAAAAAAAAATAGAAACTAAAACAGTGAACTTTTCGTGGTTAGAAGTGATAGAGAAGGAAAACAGCTAAGAAGCCCCAAGAGGTATTTCATGGTTAGAAGTGATAGAGAAGGAAAACAGCTAAGAAGCCCCAAGAGGTATTTCATGGTTAGAAGTGATAGAGAAGGAAAACAGCTAAGAAGCCCCAAGAGGTACATTGAATTAGTAGGAATTAACTTGTCTTGGAGGAACTTACACATAAACATTCTTTAAAAAGCAATGGACATTTTCCAGTCGTTGGTAAGTTCTCTCAGAAACAGAATCGTAAGACCAACGCATTAATTGTGTATTTAATTGTATATTCACACCAAGCACAGGGGCTCATGCCTGTAAACCCAGCACTTTGGGAAATCACAGCGGGAGGATTGCTTGAGGCCAGGAGTTCGAGACCAGCCTGGGCAACATGACCCTGTCTCTACAAAACTTTAAAAAGATTGGCCAGATGTAGTGGTCTGAGCCTGTGCACCAGCTACTCAGGAGGCTGAGGTGGGAGGATCGCTTGAGCTTGGGAGGTCAAGGCTGCAGTGAACCGTGATTACACCACCAAACTCCAGCCTCGGCCGCAGAGTGAGGGCCTGCCTCCAAAAAAAGTGTATTCACTTAATTTTTGAAATGTGAATTCAATTTGTGAAACTTTTAGAGTTATTGAGTATTTACTACTAAGAGTAATTTCTGTTAAACTATCCTGATTATATGATAGCAGGAGAAAGTACGATTTGGTATTGTAAACGTATTGCTGAGTTGGTATTGATTTGCTTTTGTAGACTTTTGGAACAGCAATCGTCATCAATCCTGAGAAAGACAAAGACATGGTCCAAGACCTGCTGGACTTCAAGGACAAGGTGGACCACGTGATCGAGGTCTGCTTCCAGAAGAACGAGCGCTTCGTCAACCTGATGAAGGAGTCCTTTGAGACGTTCATCAACAAGAGACCAAACAAGCCTGCAGAACTCATCGGTAAAAAATATTTGGTTTTGTTTGTTTTTGAGACAGTCTCACCCATTTCTAGACAATTTTTCAATGTGGGAAAATAAGGCAAAATCAACCAAAATGTTCAAGCTGCTCAAAGGGTGTGTGGAAAGCATTTTTATCAAGTCTTATTAGGACACACATTTAAAACCGACACACCTGCATGCATGGGTGGAGGAGGGCACTTCCATAAGGGAAGATGAAGTAAGAATTTAGAAAAGAAATGACGCTTGACTTCGCCAAAGAAGGGAGGGGTGATCACCATCTTTGTATTCTCTAATCCATATTAAAATAGGATAAAACCAGATGAGATCTCAAATGATAATACTATTTTTAAGCTGTACAGTTTGTTCACAATAATATCAAAATATATTTCAGAATTCATAGGGTTTCTCTAGTCAGTAATTTTTTTTTTAATTTGAAGGAGAAAGGGGCAAAGAGAACTGTAATACGATGATACTAGATTGACTATTGATTACTGCCGAAGATGTAAGATGGAACATGGAGCTCATTGTGCAATTGTCTACTTTTGTGTGTGTTCAGAATATTCCATTACAAAATGTTGAAAAGAAAAAAACTAACAAAAACAGCAACAGAAGGAATTCACAAGGCAGTTTACTTTGGCTTTTGTTCCTCTGTATCATTTGTGGTTTCTCTAAAGCAAAGGGATGTTGAGCTCTTGGGAGTTTGGGCTTCTGGAAGTCTTGGGTTCTCCCATCACATGGGGACTTTGATCCTCCCTCCCGAGCCACCTGACGATGGCTTGTGCAGCCTCAGAAACAGGAAGCCCGAGTAGAAATGCTTTCACCCTGCGTTGCCACCTTGGATGCCCTGAGAAAGTCTTTCTCTTTGAGAATGTCTCCTCTGCGTTCATGACACCAGATCCTAGAAATAGGCACTCCAGCGTCCGGGGCAGTCATGTCCTGAAACCTGAGCATGTATTTGCTGAACCCATTTTATTTTGAAATTCAGAGATTGCATTTAGAGATAAGAAAGATACTTAAACCTGCTTTAAACATTCAGTCCTGGCTTCATTAAAATTTTGGGAAGTATTTACTCTCACATGACTTGAGAAGTATTTATCTTAGAAAATCAGATATTTGTTTTTTTGTCATATAGTCATTTTGGGAAGGTTCCAGAATGTTCCTGTACAATGTTGCTTATAGAAATTGAAGATGCTCTCTTTTTCTAGTTTAGAGTATTTACTATATGTTTATGCTCACAGCAAAGCACGTGGATTCAAAGTTAAGAGCAGGCAACAAAGAAGCCACAGATGAGGAGCTGGAGCGGACGTTGGACAAGATCATGATCCTGTTCAGGTTCATCCACGGTGAGACTTGGGCACTCAGAAAATGCTGCATAATCAAGAGGTGTAAACAGGCCCTGCTTTCTCAGAGGAGGTTTAACATGAGAATGTCAGTATCAATAGAGCCAGTTTGTATTGGAATGAACACTTTTCATGCTGGCTAACACGGTGAAACCCCGTCTCTACTAAAAATACAAAAAATTAGCCAGGCGTGGTGGCGGGCACCTGTAGTCTACTCGGGAGGCTGAGGCAGGAAAATGGCGTGAACCCGGGAGGCAGAGCTTGTAGTGAGCCGAGATCACGCCACTGCACTCCCGCCTGGGCAACAGAGCAAGACTCCGTCTCAAAAACAAACAAACAAAAAAAAACACTTTTAAGGGTTTTCAGCAGTTGAAGTTTGAGGTTTAACATTTGCTTATCAACTCTCTGATGTCTTGATTATTCTCATCTGGTTATAAATAGGTAAAGATGTCTTTGAAGCATTTTATAAAAAAGATTTGGCAAAAAGACTCCTTGTTGGGAAAAGTGCCTCAGTCGATGCTGAAAAGTCTATGTTGTCAAAGCTCAAGCACGGTAAGCATGTGGGGCCTGGGCTCCTCCCCTGTAACTGAGGGTCACTGCCCTGTGTGTTGCCCTAATCTCACTCCCTCCTTTGCTGTGTCCAGAGTGCGGTGCAGCCTTCACCAGCAAGCTGGAAGGCATGTTCAAGGACATGGAGCTTTCGAAGGACATCATGGTTCATTTCAAGCAGGTGAGTTGTGTTTCTTCAGGTAAAGCGGCTTTTTAAAAAGTATCTGATAGTGTGGTGGCTCATGCCTGTAATCCCAGCACTTTGGGAGGCAGAGGCAAGAGGCGATCTTGAGGCCAGAAGTTCAAAACTACCCTGATCAACATAGCAAGACCCTGTCTCTACAAAAGAAAAATTTTTTAAATGAACAGGTAGTCCTAGCTACTGGGGTGGGGCTGAAGTGAGAAGATCACTTGAGCCCAGGAGTTTGAGGCTGCAGTGAGCCGTGACTGCACCACTGCGCTCCAGCCTGGGCAACAGAGTGAGACCTTGTCGTGGATGGGTGGATAGACAGATACATACATAGACAGAGATAGCAGTACCTTGTCATAGATAGATAAATAGATAAGGTAGGTAGATGCAATAGATGAGATAGAAAGAATGAATCTCACTCTATGTAAGAAAAAAATTACACTATTAATGTTTCACAAGTAAATTTTAAAAGAAGAAAAAGAAGATCTAAACATGTGTGGCAAGAATTTGATTTCAGTGAGTCTGGTGGTGACACCTGAAGAAGGGAAAAAGGCAGTACCAGTGAGGCATTGGGTTTCATGGAATACATTCTGGGGACTGAGATAAATTCTAACACAGATGAAACTATATTGAAAATTACACGGTTTATTTTGTTTTAGGTTAATTATGTTTTATTACTTTCTCAAAATGATTATCTTGGATTTCTCTGTTTTTAGCATATGCAGAATCAGAGTGACTCAGGCCCTATAGACCTCACAGTGAACATACTCACAATGGGCTACTGGCCAACGTACACGCCCATGGAAGTGCACTTAACCCCAGAAGTAAGTGTGCAGAAAGCATGCTGTCCACTCCCGCTGTCATGCCTTTACCAGGCACAGATATGTTGCCTTCAAGAATTGTTTAATGGGGAGTTTTTAAAAATAGCCCACTCAGTCCAAAATCCAAGTGCTCTTATGGTCTTTGGAAATCCGCTTTAGAAAGTGACCACTTTTGTCACCCTCTGTGGCTCCTCCCAGTGCAGCCTGTGTCCACCTGCTGACCTGCAGGGGGCCCATGAGCACAGGCAGTTGTTCTGGAAGTTATGGCTTATTAAGCTGCGGTTCTTGTCTGGTTGTTCTTTCTTTCCATTGTAGACAGTGCTGAAGTCTTGGGAATGGCATTATTTAGGGCCTTCTTTGTCAGCCACTACTTTAGCTACACTAAACCCTTTAGTGGAGGGTTTGCACCCCGGAGGTAGAATTCTGTGCTCAATGAAGTTAAAATCAGCAGGAGATACAATACATGCACCATTCATTTAATACCAGGCAAAGGGAAAGGGCTGAGACCAGCCTGGAATCATGGAAGACTTCCTGGAAAAGGCATCCCTTAAGCCTGATCTCAAGTAAAGATGAATGATGATTTCCTCAGCTGAGAAGGGAAGAAAGACTCACAGCTACAGTGGTAGGACAGTGTGATTCCTTTTCTTATCCATCATGAGGGTCATGGCCAATGCTCCTTTAACAAAAGACAAATTAAGGAGGAGAAAACCATAACAAATTTATTTAATCAAAGTTTTATTTAACACATCAGGCTTCAGAAAGGAAGACCAAAGACCCAGGGAAGACTGTCCGTTGTTATGCTTAGGTTTGATAAAGAAAGGGCAGCCACGTAGAAATAGGTGTGTTAGTCTGTTTTGCATTGCTGTAAAGGAGTACCTGAGGCTGGGTAATTTGTAAAGAGAAGAGTTTTCATTGGCTCATGGTTCTGCAGGCTGTACAAGCATAGCACGTGTGTCTGTGCAACTTCTGATGAGGTCCCAGGAAGCTTTTACTCAAGGTTGAAGGCAGAGGGGGAGTAGGTGAGAGAGAGGGCGCAACAGGTGGTGGGGGAAGGTCCCAGACTCCTTAACAATCAGATCTCGTGGTAACTCATTGCCGCAGGGAGGGTACCAGGCCATTCATGAGGGATCCACCCCCATGACCCAAACACCTCCCACCAGGCCCCACCTCCAGCACTGCAGATCACAGTTCACTGTGAGATTTAGAGGGGACAGACCCCCAAACTCTTAGCAATGTGACTGGACAGAAGGGTACCATCTAACAGTAGTAGAGTAGCGGGGAAACCAGTAAGGCCTGTCTGTTCAGATTCTTCTTGGCCTCACTGGGCAATGTTCTTTCCTCCCAGGTGTAGGGCAGGACACCTCTGGAACAAGAGTCTTATGACTTAACTATCAGCAAGGTAGGTCAGAGAACTTCTTAATATCCAGATCCTACACAAAAGGGCAGGGGAAGCATAGAGTAGTATCTCCAGGCTTTATGGCTGGCTTTGGGCAAGAGGGGTTTGAGTTTTCTCTGGCCTGCCTTGGGGAAGAGGAGTTCTCATTCCAGGAGAACTTTGGGGGAGAAGGTGGGGTGGGAGAAGGTGAGTGAGAGATCTTGCTTCTGAGGCGTCCTAGCCAGACTTAGAGAACATGTGCGGGATGCTCAAAGAAAGCCAGGCAGCCTACTTTCCACGCTGGCCACGTGGTGCTGTCCCTTCCTCTCTCCACAGATGTTTGTGCTCCTGCATCGTTCCCTTTCCCCTTAATATTCTAGTGGCTATTTCCCAAGAACTTCAGCACCTGTCAAATGAGGGCATTCACCCTGATGTAATACTTTCACCCCATTTCTGTTGGTTGTCTCAGATATGTCCTTTGTGGTGTTTTTCCGGTACCCAGCTGAGCCCAGGACCCAGGCGGCCTTCGATGCTCCTTGTGAGTAGGTTCAGGTTGGGCAGGTCCAGCCAGATGCCCCGTGTCCCCATCAGGATCCTGGCAGGAGGTGCACATTATCACGTGCCCCAGTATCTTGGTGACATTCGATAGCATCCTCCTGTTAAGGTGCTGGCTGGTTTCTCCACCGTATCGTTAGTGTTTTTCCTTTTGTAATCACTAAGTAATCTGTGAGGAGACATTTCAAGACTACGTAAACATGTTAATCTTCATCCAGCTGTCACCTGTGTGGCGATTCCTGGCTGAATTGATTTTTACCTGGTGAATGGGGATTTTTTTCCAGCTCTATCGTTTCTCTGTATTTAGAAGTTGGCATTCTAAGGAAGAGCCCTTCTTTCCACCCCCTTTATTTACTTATTTATTTCTCTCTCTTTATATCATTATGAACTCACAGATTCTTAATTTATGTACTATTTTGATGCTTAAATTGTCCCATATGTGGTCCGTGGGCCACCCTTAACGCTGGTTCCTTTGCTCTTTGATATGCCTACATCATTTTTTTAGTACTTTTTTGTTTTCTAGCGAAAGTTGTTTGAAGCTTACCATACTGTATTTTTTTATTGTGATAAAATATACTTTAACATTCAAGTTACCTTTTTAAAGTGTGTGGTTCAGTAACATCAAGTGCAGTTGTTCCTCAGTATCCACGGGCTGTTGGTTCCAGGACTCCCACAGATACTAAAATTCACAGACTCAAGTCCCTTATTTTATATAAGTGTGAGATTTTATATAACCTATGCATATACTTATATAACCCTCCCATATACTGTAAATAATCTCTAGATGATTTATAATACCTAACAAATGCTGTGTAAATAGTTGTTACACTGTATTGTTAACAGTACAATAACAGACCTGTCTGTTCAGATTCTTCCTGGCCTTTTAGGGGATTACTGACAAAAAAAGTTTGTGCCTGTTCAGTACAGACAACCATCCTTTTTTTTATTTCGAATATTTTTGAGCTGAGATTGGTTGAATCCATGGCTGTGGAACCCATGGACACAGAAGGCCAGTGGTACATTTAGTGTTACAGAGCTGTCACCCCTGTCGATTCCAGAATTTTTCCATCATTCCATTAGCAGCTCCTCCCCAGCCTGCTCTCCTCCAGACCCCGGCAACCACTATCTGCTTCCTGTCTCTGTGGATTTGTCTACATTAGATAGTTCACAGAAAGGGAATCATACATTGTGGGAACTTTTGTGTCTGGCTTCTTTCACTTAGCATGCTGTTTTCAAAGTCCATCCATGCTGTACCATACGTCAGCGCTTTATTCCTTTTCTGGCTGAATAACACCGCATTGTATCGATAGGTCTCCATTTGTATCGATGGTGTCTCCATTCACCAAATATTGGGCATTTGGGTTATTTCCACCTTTTGGCCGCTGTGAATAATGCTGCTATGAACATGGGTGTACAAGTTTTAGTTTGAACACCTGCGGTCACTTCTTTTGGGGTATATACCTGGGAGTGGAACTGCTGAGTCATGCAGTAACTTGAAGTTTAAGTTACTGAGGAATTGCCGGACTGTTTCCCACAGTGGCTGCAGCAGCTTTTATTCCAGTTAGCAATCACGAGAGCTTCCCACCGTCTCACCTACACCTGTGATCTGCCTCTTTCATTGTAGCCATCCCTGTCCATATGAGCTGGTCTCTCATCTTGCGGTGATTTGCATTTCCCTGATGACTGTTGATGTTGAGCATCTTTTCATGTCCTGATTGACCATTTGCGTATCTTCTTTGGAGAAATGTCTGTTCATGCGCTTTGCCCAGTTTTTAACCGGGCTGTTTATCTTTTGTTATTAAGCTGTAAGAGCTCTTTATATTCCAAATGCTAGATCCTTATCAGATCTGTGATTTGCAAGTATTTTCTCCCATTCTGTGGGCTATCTTTTTACTTTCTTGATAGTGTGCTTTCTACAAAAGTTTTTAATTATGGTAAAATCACATTTATTTTCTCTTTTGTAACTTTTGGTGTCATATCTGAGAAACCATTGCCAAATCAAGATCACAAAAAATGGACGAGGCCAGGTGCAGTGCCTCACACCTGTAATCCCAGCACTTCGGGAAGCCAAAGATCACTTGAGCCCAGGAGTTAGGAGCAGCCTAGACGACATGGTAAAGCCCCGTCTCTACAAAAAATAGACAGATTAGCCGCGTATGGTGGTGCCCACGTACAGACCCAGCCACTCAGGAGGTTGAGGTGGCAGGGTTGCTTGAGTCTGGGAGGTTAAGGCTGCAGTGAGCTGTGATCGAGCCACTGCACTCTATCCTGGGCAACAGAGTGAGACCCGAGACCGTGTCTCAAAAAAAGAAAATAAAATAGCACTATGTATTCTCCCAAAAGTTTTATAGTTTCAGCTCATATGTTTCAGTCTTTGACCCATTTTGGGCCTGGACTGGTAGCTAGCACATAGTACCCAAACGATAGCATTATGATGATAATTATCCTCATTAATACCAATCCAGTCCTAGGAATGAATCCCAAGGAGATGGTTTTTAGGAAAGATATGCACTAAGAGGTTTATCACAAACCATGGTACTTCTCAAGGCAAAAAGAAAAAGAAAAAAGAGGCTTATCACATTATTGACTTTTATTTAGGTATGGTAATGGCATAGTAGGTATATTTCCTAAAAGAGTTCCTGTCCTTTAGAGATACAGAAATACCTACAAATGAAATGAGATCGATGATATCGCGCCTGGGATTTGGTGTCATTGAAGATGGGGAATAGGTGCAGCAGGTGATTTATACATGTGATTTCATAGAAAGGTGACTCTTGGGCTGAGTTTTGAAGCATGAAGAGGAGATTGCCAAGCAGGTGTGAGGTTGGCAGGAATTTCTGACAGGGCACAGCTTAGACAGAAACACAGAGAAACTAAAAGGCACGTCAAGTCTAGAGAGCAGCAGGCATTTATGCAGCACCTGCTAGTGCCATGTGCAGTGCTGCAATGGGGAGTCAGAGAGCCAGAGGCCCTGCCCTGTGAGCCCCTGTCCAGAGTCCACATTCACACTGTGCTATAGATGCTGGTAGAGCTAAGAGGGTGTCAGAGAAGCCCTCTCTGAGGAGGTGGTTCTGGAAATGAGTAGGTTTCATGAGGGAGATGGGATATGGGGTCCAGCAGAAGAAACCACGTGTGTGAGAGTCTGAGGGAAAGACAGTGGAATGAGCGACTGAACCAGGCCTCGGGGTTGGGAGGGGCACAGGCCAGGTCTGTGAGATCAGAGGTTAGAATTTCACGCTTTCTTTGTCCCAAGATCTCTGGAAGCCATCCAGAGACACAGGGAATGGTGAGCGTGTGGGAGAGGAGTGATTGGTTTGGATTTGTGTTCCTGCCCAAATCTAATATTGAATTGTAATCACCACTGCTTGGGGAGGGCCCTGGTGGGAAGCAACCGGATCATGGGGGCAGATTTCCCCCTTGCTGTGCTCATGGTAGTGAGTGAGTTCTCATGAGATCTGGTTATTTAAAAGTATGTAGCACCACCACCTTCTCTCTCTTCCCTGCTCCGGTCATGTGAAGACGTGCCTGCTTTTTTCCCCTCGCCTTCTGCCATGATTAAAAGTTTCCTGAGGCCTCCACAGCCAAGCTACTTGTACAACCTGCAGAACTGTGAGCCAATTAAACTTTCCTTCTTTATAAATTACCCAGTGTCAGGTATTTCTTTATAGCGGTGAAAGAATGGACCCATACAAGACGTACAGGTGGATACTGAGTCCCGGAGCATTGGCATTTGTGGAGTGGGCGAGAGCAGGGGGAGGCTACGCCCTGGGCTGTCTAGAGATGGTCTCCTGAGGCGAAACTGATGAGCCCTCACGTGCGCAGCACAGACTCGTTGGAGAGCCCAGGTGCAGTGGACACCAGACGGGATCAAGCTGAAGAGTGGAGGGTATGACGGACCAGGAAGGGCATGCAGAAGTCAGGGAAAGCACCGCGCATGGGAGAGTCACGCACAGCCTGCCCCTGAGAGGCATCCAGGAAACACGAGCAGGATCTGGGCAATGGGAAAGGCTGGTGCACTGAGCGCTGGGAACTTGAAAATGCAGCAGCCACAATTTTTAAGGATCAGTAGAAAGTTTGGAAAATGTAAGAAATTCACTCAAGGCCAGGCACAGTGTAATTCCAGCGCTTTGGGAGGCCGAGGCAGGAGGAGCGCTTAGGCCCAGGATTTCAAGACCAGCCTGGGCAGCATGAGAAGACCCATCTCTACAAAAAAAAAAAAAATCAACGGGCTTGGTGTCATGTACCTATAGTCCCAGCTGCTGAGGACACTGAGGCAGGTGGATCACTTGCACCTGGGAGATCCAGCCTGCAGTAAGCTAGGATCACACCACAACCTGGCTGACAGAGCAAGCTTATGTTCCAAAAAAGAAAAGAAATTCACCCAGAAACTAATCATAGAAACAACTAACTCGTGCTGCACTTTCTGTGCAGGCCCTGATGGAGGTGTTTGCCATCAGCCCCTGCACAGTGCAACGCAAGGGGTAGTGGTGTCACCCCTAACAGATGAGGAAGCAGGAGCCCCGCTCATTGCAGGGAACACTCCCCGAGACCAGGGCTGGGCATGGCCGGGCTGAGACACAGGATCTGGCCTCAGACACCTTTTTCTTGACGGCTCCAGTCTTCACTCTGTGCCACTGGCCCCGGCAAGCCCTGGTATGTGCAGAGACCACGGAATACAGCGGGTCTGTACCATGAAACACCAGTGCAGGCATTATCTCGTTGACACTGGGAAGCCACAGAGTTCAAGGATTGAGGACGTTTTTACAGATAATGGAATCCAGAAAGTGTCAGAATATAGAGCTGAGCTTTTAATTCAGCTGTGAAAAATTGTAAAACTCTGCGTTAAATGGGGGGCTATTGAGATGGATGGTGTATAGCATAATTTTGTTGTTCTCCTATGCTTGACAGATGATTAAACTTCAGGAAGTATTTAAGGCATTTTATCTTGGAAAGCACAGTGGTCGAAAACTTCAATGGCAAACTACTTTGGGACATGCTGTTTTAAAAGCAGAGTTTAAAGAAGTAAGTTGTCTGTTTCATTTATTTTTTATTGTTTGTAAATATGTTAATATTTTTTTTATTGTTACTGGACTTTGGTAGCAAAAAATTGTTTCACTTTAATTCACTAGCTTTTATAAGTCAATAAAATTAATAACAGTTAAAGGGTTAATATTCCAATCAATAAAAATTCTTAAGAAATCAATCCATAGAAAACCATTTATCTATTGAAAAAAACAGCAGAGAATGTGAAGAAGCAACTCATAAAAGCAAAATTGAAAAAAATTAATATCCGTGAAAATACATTACACTTCACTGCTAAACAGAGGGCTTCAAAGTAAAATACAGTAAGATGCTACTTTTTGACTAAGATTTGATGAAGCCTAAAAAATAAAAAATTAAAAAAAAACAGACTCTTGCCCACTACTGGAAGAAGCATAAACTGTAGTGAGCTTTTGGAAGGGCAGTTTGGCATTGTGAACTTTGGCAACAGTGCCGAATTGTTGCCTTAGTTTCAACTCTAGGAACTCATCTTAATAAGACATTTTCACGGATTAATGAATGAGAATAGTTGTTGCAGTGCTGTTATTATGAGCAATTATTTAAGAGGGGAGAATGCATACAATGCACTGATCAATGAAAGGAGCTTATGAAACGGCAATTATATACACTAAGCAAAAACATTATAAAATTCCTATTTTGCATAGCTGTTATATTAATAAACTTATCTGTACATTATCAAATAAATTATACATACCTACTTTATATATATTATTGTAGAGAGTCATATACATAAAACCATATATACTCTTCCTTAAGGTATTAGGAAAGTTAATTTCTGTTATCCCCAGTTTTTGCCCTACTTGCTGACTTTAGTTGAACTTGACCTCCACAGGGTCTGTACCAGCACCACCGACTGCAGCTCTCTCCAGGTGTGCAGGAAGGGCTTGTTATGGGCTTGTGATGAGTCAGGGCTGGGTCCGCAGAGGGAGCCGCCAACTGCCACCCGAACTCTCATGTGCCTCTCACGGGTCTGACCCGGAGGCATGTGGCAAGTTGCTGCAGCAGGAACTCCTGAATAGAAAAGGAGATCATCCTGGGATATATAAGGCCAAATTGCATTCACCCCTACGTTACAGTCAGTCCCATACAAAAGAAAGCTGGACTGTAATCCCAGCACTTTGGGAGGCCAAGGTGGGTGGATCACAAGGTCAGGAGATCACGACCATCCTGGCTAACACAGTGAAACTCCGTCTCTATTAAAAATACAAAAAATTAGCCGGGCGTGGCGGGCATCTGTAGTCCCAGCTACTCGGGAGGCTGAGGCAGGAGAATGACGTGAATCCGGGAGGTGGGGCTTGCAGTGAGCTGAGATTGCACCACTGCGCTCCAGCCTGGGTGACAGAGCGAGACTCCTTCTCAAAAAAAAAAAAAAATTTGAGAGCAAAAAGAAGCTGTTTTTAATTTTTCAAAGATTGTACATGCACAGCTTCAGAGGTGTGATGAGGCCTTCTCTTCCAGGGGAAGAAGGAATTCCAGGTGTCCCTCTTCCAGACACTGGTGCTCCTCATGTTCAACGAGGGAGATGGCTTCAGCTTTGAGGAGATAAAAATGGCCACGGGGATAGGTATGAAAACCGCAGAGTGCATAGCTCCATGAGTTTTTCTTAAAGCATGTATTTGTTTTAAGATAAGACACAGACTTGGTAGCATGATTCGTTTACTGTTGTTGAGTCTCATTCGTTTAACGCCAGCCTTTGCCTGCATTTGCTTCCCATTCAGAGGATAGTGAATTGCGCAGAACGCTGCAGTCGCTGGCCTGTGGCAAAGCACGTGTGCTGATTAAAAGTCCCAAAGGAAAGGAAGTGGAAGATGGAGACAAGTTCATTTTTAATGGAGAGTTCAAGCACAAGTTGTTTAGAATAAAGATCAATCAGATTCAGATGAAGGAAACTGTATGTATAAACTTTCTCTTTTTACTTATAGGGTGTTTAGCAAGGAATCGTTTGTTTTTGTAGTAATGTTTTTGGCTGTTAGAGGCCTGAAGCACATTTCTAAAATAATCCAATTTGACTATGTAATGTTTATAAGAGTACTCATTTTCATGTCGCTTTCATTAACTTTACATTCTCAGTAGGAAAGAAAATCAGAAAAAAAGCCACTTAATGTTATTCCTATTCACAAAAAAATTGTGTGTTAAGCCAGAACTTCCCATGGTCATAGGGTTTCGAAAATTATCCACACTTTGTGTGGTAATAGAATCTGATATGGTTCACTCTTGGTGTTGTACATTCTGTGGGTCTGGATAAATGTATAATGTTATGTATCCACCATTATAGGATCATACAGGACAGTTTCATTGCCCTAAAAATTCTCTTATGTTCTGTCACTGTATCCCTGTCTCCCTCCGAGCCCCTGGCAACCCCTGACCCTGTTACTGTTACCATAGTTTTGCCCTTTCCTGAGTGCCATACAGTTGGAGTCGTAGTGTGTGGCCTTTTCAGATTGGCTTCTTTATTTATTAGAATGCATTTAAGGTTCACCATGCCTTTTCATGGCTGGGTAACTCTCTGCTTTTTGCACTGAAGGATTCTCCATTGTCTGGATGCATCACAACTTATCCCTTCAGCTACTGAAGGACATCTGGTTGCCTCCAAGTTTTGGTGATGATGACTAAAGCTGCTGTAAACATTTCTATGCAGGTTTTTATGTGGACTTAAGTTTTTAACTCCTTTGAGGGTGCACCTTTTATAGTGGGCAAAAGTGGGAAGGTCTATCAGTTCTTTCTCCCGAAGGTAACCACTATTGCCCTTTTTTTTTGTGGTCACAGCCTTTTTCTGTGGTGTGAGTATATGTAAACTTTTTTTTAAATGGGATCACTAAGCCAGGCACAGTGACATGCACCCATAGTCTCAGCTACTCGGGAGGGTCGCTTGAGCCCGGGAGTTTGAGGCCAGCCTGAGCAATGCAGTGAGACCCCAAACTCTACAAAAGAAAAAACACCTGGGATCACTGTACATATGGCACCTGTCAGGGCCCTCCTGTAGCCAGTTTTCGTTGCTGATCGCAGTCTTCTCCTGGCCAGGACTTGTTGCAGGAGAACAGTGCCAGTTGTGTAGACCCACCAGGGCTGGCAGTGCCCTCGGCCACAGGCACTAACATTCCTCCACTGCCCCTCCTGAAAATAACATTACGTTCAACACCCTGGCATAGGCATTTCTGTGCACTTGTTAGATTGTTTCTTTAGTGTGATTCTTGCTCTGGAGTTGCTGGGTAAAATAATGTGTACTTTTCTTAGTTTGACTGCTCTTTTCCAAGTTGAAGTCTGGCAGATTTCACCAGAGCACAGTGTCTGCCCCCAATTCCACCTGTCCTTTGCTCACCCTGTTCTGAGCAGCCCAAAGATAGTTTGTTGCAGTTTTCATTTTGATTTCTGATTCCTTACAGCATCTTTCTACCACTCAGTAGTTTATACAAATTATATAACCTTTCTAATGCTCAGTTTCTCATATTTAAAATAGACATACTACTACCTTAAGTTGTGAGAATTAAATGAATCGTTTAGAAAGCTCTTGCCACACACCTGTAAGCACTTCATAAATGTTGATGCTGCTCTTTTTATGCTTAGCCATTTGTATTTTTCATTTTCAAGTCATATGCATTTATTATAATGTTTTTTCTCTTACTGATTAGTAAGTTTTCTTTATATATTAAAGATATTAATGCTTTGTCCCTTTATTTTTTTGCATTTCACTCTGTCGTCCAGGCTGGAGTGCAATGGTACAATCTCGCTCACTGCAACCTCCATCTTCCGGGTTCAAGCTATTCTCCTGTCTCAGCCTCTCGAGTAGCTGGGACTACAGGTGTGTGCCACCACACTCAACTAAGTTTTGTATTTTTAGTAGAGACGGGGTTTCACCATGTTGGCCAGGCTGGTCTTGAACTCCTGACCTCAGGTGAGTCACCCATCTCGGCCTCCCAAAATGCTGAGATTACAGGCGTGAGCCACCACACCATGCCCAGCCTGCTTTGTCATTTTTGACAGAGTAATTTTGTTGTTTTTATTGGTTTTTTTTTCACATAACAGTTTTTAAGTTCTTAAATATAGTCCCCTTTTCTTTTATGGTTTCTGACTTAACGTGTAATGCTGTATTAGGCCATTCTTGTATTGCTATAAGTAAATACCTGAAACTGGGTAATTTATAAAGAAGAGAAGTTTAATTGGCTCACAGTTCTGCAGGCTGTACGGGAAGCATGGCGCTAGCATCACCTCAGCTTCTGACGAGGCCTCAGGAAGTTTCCAGTCATAGTGGAAGGTGCAAGGGGAGCAGGTGTCTCACATGGCAAAAGCATGAGCAAGAACAGGGAGGGAGGTGCCCCACATGTTTAAACGACCAGATCTCATCACCAAGGGGAGGGCCCAAGCCATTCACGAGGGACCTGCCCCCACGACTCAGTTACCTCCCACCAGGCCCCATCTCCAACACTGGAGACCACATTTCAGCATGAGATTTGGAGGGGACACATATTCAAAACCGTATCATAGGCCTAAGAGAGAAATTCCCTTAACCAGAGTTTTAAAAAACATTTATACTATGTTATTTTTCTAGAAGTTTTTACATTTAAATCTTCTTTTCATGTTGCAGAAATTATTTTAGTATCTCAAAACAGTCTAACTGCCCCCATCCTTTCCAAAACCAAATTTAAAATATCATCATTGGACAAGTTATTTGAATTATCACCTTATTATGTATCAAATTCATATAGGTCAGTTTCTCAATTCTCTTCTATAAATTCTGTATCTATTTCATAGCCAGCCATTTTTTTGCTTTGTTTTGTTTTGTTTTTTGAGACAGTGTCGCCCAGGCTGGAGTGCAGTGGTGTGATCATAGCTCACTGCAGCCTCAACCTCTTGGGCTCGAGTGATACTCCCACCTCAGCCTCAGGCATATGCCACCACGCCCAGCTAATTTTTTGTATTTTTTGTAGAGATGAGGCCTTGCCATGTTACCCAGGCTGGTCTTGAACTCCTGGTTTCAAGCAGTCCTCCTACCTTGACCCCCCAAAGTGCTGGGATTACAGCCGTGAGCCACCATGCCTGGCACCAGGTTCTTTTAATTAATGTAGCTATTCCTATAACTTTATTCTTCCAATGAACTTCACAATAATTGTATCACGCCTTTGCTCCCCCAGATAAGAACATTGACATTTTTAATCCATATTGCATTAATTTGCAGAGCTTTTATCTTTATCATATTAAATTTTGTGATTCATACATATGTGTATATATGTAAATATATACAAATCTTTTTCTCAGAGCTTTCTAGTTTTCTTCTGTAAGTCTTGCATATTTCTTGCTAGTCATAAATTTTCATTGATTCAACAAATACTTATTGAGCATCTGTGGTGGCCCAGGTCCTCTGTGAAGCACTGAGAATTCATCCATTAACAATAAAGAATAAGTCCTTGTTTCTAGGAGTGTTCAGTCTTTTCCAGCAGAGAAGTAGCAGAGGATCACACACATTACTAACTTGTAAGAGTGGAGGAAAATGTTAGGATAGAGAAGTGCAGGAGAGTCTAATTAAATACTGTCATCAGCCAACGCTTTCCTGAAGAAGTGACTAGCTTTGCTCAGGAACTGAAAGAAGGCCTCTGGCTGCAGCGTCGTTGCCAAAAGGGGAAGCTGAGCCAGACAGGCCTGATCAGGCAGCAGCCACAGCTGGACCCTCTGAAGATGGCTCAGATCCGTGAAGCATTTGGAAAACCACTAGAGTTTTAAGCAAGACAGGCTAATGAAATGCTGATATCTTATAAAGGGGACCTTTTTTCTTTACATTTCTGATGGTTTTTATCAGAATGTATGTATTAATGCTATTTGTCTTTGTATATTTATTTTATTTCCAGCCACTTTACAAAACTCTTTAGCTTTCAGAGTTTTTCTATTGATTTTCTTGGATTTTCCAGCTCATCTACAAATAATGATCGTTTTGTCTGCACCTTTTCAATATACCTCTTTAGTCTGTTCCTGTATTGCATAGTTAGAACCTCTAAAGTAATATTTTTAAGGAATAGCAATGTAGCTGAGCTTCCTAATTTTATCTCTAGTTCAGAGGATATTAACTTTTGGGGGGTCATGGATCCTGTTGAAAATGTGATGAAAGCTTGGAGTCTCTCCCATCCTGAAGCATACTTGGCCTCATATGTATGTGCAGACCTTCCCCCAGCCCTCATTTCAACTGCAGATCCCCATCAGGTTCCTATTGGACTAAGGTTAAGTTGTCTCTAGTATTTGCTGTTTGTTTCTGATAACCATGTTTTATCATGTTCAGATTCTTTCCTTTTTTTTTCATCCTTGTATGCTAATGTTTGTTTTAAATCAAAAAATCAATTTTCAATTTTATCATGCCTTTTCAACATCTATCAAGATGGTCATATAATCTAACCTTTCAACTGCTACAATGCTCTCACTTATATTCACAGATTTCCTAATGTTGATCAGCACTTACATTTCTGGAACATATCCTGATGGTCATTATGTTTTGTTTACTGTGCTGCTAGTTTTAATCTACATCATACATAGAGTTGTTGCAGCTTTCTTATAAGGAAAATAACTTTTAAAAATATTTTTTAAGTTTTGGCTTTAGAGTTTTGCTATTCTGGGAAGGTACATTTTACTACAACAAATAAACATGCATAATAGAGTAGGATTCATCAAATGTCTGACCTTTCTTTGCATCAAAAGAACATTTCCGGCCGGGCACAGTGGCTCACGCCTGTAATCCCAGCACTTTGGGAGGCCGAGGCAGGCGGATCACGAGGTCAGGAGATCGAGACCAGCCTGGCTAACATGGTGAAACTCTGTCTCTACTAAAAATACAAAAATGAGCCGGGCGTCATGGGGGGCGCCTGTAGTCCCAGCTACTTGGGAGGCTGAGACAGGAGAATGGCGTGAACCCGGGGGGCAGAGCTTGTAGTGAGCCGAGATCGCGCCACTGCACTCCAGCCTGGGCGAGAAAGCGAGACTCCGTCCCAAAAAAAAAAGAACATTTCCCATCAAATTCGGTAACATCAAGTCATTAATATTGAAATATAGGCCAGGCGCGGTGGCTCACGTCTGTAATCCCAGCACTTTGGGAGGCCAAGATGGGCGGATCATCTAAGGTCAGGAGTTCAAAACCAGCCTGGCCAACATAGTGAAACCCTGCCTGTACAAAAATACGAAAAGTAGCCGGGCATGACAGCGGGTGCCTGTAATCCCAGCTACTCGGGAGGCTGAGGCGAGAGAATCGCTTGATCCCGGGAGGCGGAGGTTACAGTGAGCTGAGATCACGCCATTGCACTCTAGCCTGGGCGACTGAGTGAGACTCCATCTCAAAAAATAAAGAAAATATAGCTTTACACTTAACTTTTTTTTTCTTTTTTGTATAGGTTGAGGAACAAGTTAGCACCACTGAGAGAGTGTTTCAGGATAGACAATATCAGATTGATGCTGCTATCGTCAGAATAATGAAGATGAGAAAGACTCTTGGTCATAATCTTCTAGTTTCTGAATTATATAATCAGCTGAAATTTCCAGTAAAGGTAAATGTAACATTAGCATAATTAAATTTGTAGTATTTGCTAAACAATTGACAAAGCGTGTTTAATTCTATGTTCAGTCATATCATTTGACCTGCATTATTCATGGTGCTTTCTGTATACACTGAATGTAGAAAAACTGGCAAATGTGAAGCTCTTTATTCCAGGTGTTGTTCATCGCCACTGCAGAAATGATAGAGCCCTAAAACTCTCCTTCCCGGGGATGGTGCGCGCTTGTTCATATTTTCAGGAAGGAAGAGGTAGATGGGACATGGAAAGCTGAACACTTTTCTCATAGTAGTAGCAGTCGAGGTTACATCACAAGATTTTAAGGAAATGATAACAATAACTTATTCAGCGTTTACAGGCTACACTGCGTTTCCCACCACGGTAATAGTCTACTGTTGCTGTTGCTTATGAAATTCAGCCCAGGCCTGTCAACCCGCGTTGTGTTTTCAGAACTGAGATCTACTGTCCTGCCACATGTGGGATGCAGGATAAGCCGGGAAAGTATTATGAAACGTTTTTTACATGTATTTATCAACCCAGGAAATACTGAACTCTGATGACACCTGGCCTCTCAGGGATGGGACCAGCCACACGTGCTTTGGAGGGAAAGTCCCCAGATTCCATGTTGTGCAGTTTGAGCCTCCCATTCCATCAAGGGAATTAAGTTGAGATGCACTAAATGGTCGAACACTTAAGAGTCTGGTGGAAGTGCCACTGTCCATCAGCCCGCATTTGCCCCCTTCCCTGCAGAGGTGAGGTGCCACCCTCAGGGCCCTGTGCAGCTCCAAAAGCACCATCAGGTTCACTGCCCCTTCCTCCCACCAGCTGGAGCACGTCTCCTGTTGCCACTGTAAACAACCAGGCCCAGCGCGAAGCAGAGGCGAGCAAGGGTGGAGTGTGGCAGACCAGGGCGCCCGCTCTGCTCTCAGGGGTAGAGTGTGGCAGACCAGGGCACCCGCTCTGCTCTCAGGGGTAGAGTGTGGCAGACCTGGGCGCCCGCTCTGCTCTCAGGGGTAGTTGGGTTTTCAGCCACATCCTTTTTTTTTTTTTTGAGATGGAGTCTTGCTGTCCCCCAGGATGGAGTGCAGTGGCACGATCACGGCTCACTATAACCTCTGCCTCCCGGGTTCAAGCCATTCTACTGCCTCAGCCTCCTGAGTAGCTGGGATTACAGGCACACACCACCACCCCCAGCTAATTTTTGTATTTTTAGTAGAGACAGGGTTTCACCATGTGGTCAGGCTGGTCTCAAACTCCTGACCTCGTGATCCGCCTGCCTCAGCCTCCCAAAGTGCTGGGATTACAGGCGTGAGCCACCACGCCCGTCCTCAGCCACATCTTGTAAAATGTGTGGCTTATCACTGAATAGAAGATTAAGTTTGTTTGGAAAATAGAGGGTCTCTCTTGTATAGGGAGAGCCTTGCACATAACTGCTCACACAGATTTGCTTCCTAATACAGCAGTGGCTGTTCCCTCTGGGCAGAGACGAGCTATGGCTGTGGATTCGTCTACTCAGTCACTTACTCTTAGCACAGGAACACTTGGGATTGTAGTTTCACTTACATGGACATGGCATGCAATAACTATATAAATACATAAGAATAAAGATACAGGCCGGGTGCACTGCCTCACGCCGGTGATCCCAGCAGGCGGATTGATTGAGCCCAGGAATTTGAGACCAGCCTGGGCAACATAGTGAGACCCCTTCTCTACAAAAAAAAAAATTAGCCAGGCACGGTGGTGCGCAGCCTGTGGTCCCAGCTACTGGGGGGGCTGAAGCACGAAGATTGCAGGCTGCAGTGAGCTGAGATCGCACCACTGCACTCCAGCCTGGGTGGCAAAATGAGACCCCATCTAAAAATCAGTAAACAAAATAAAATACAGTACTTAGGCAGAAGCATCCTTTCAAAGGATAAAAGTGCCCCAGTAAGACATGATGAGATTTTCCTTTCAAATAAAAATGTGTCATGTGATCGGGTCCGCCTCGCTTATGTGCCCTTACTGATGGCCGATGTTGGATCTGCTTCTCTTATGTGTGCCCTTACTGATGGCAGATGTCGGATCTGCCTCGCTTATGTGCCCTTACTGATGGCAGATGTCGGATCTGCCTCGCTTATGTGTGCCCTTACTGATGGCAGATGTCGGATATGCCTCGCTTATGTGCCCTTACTGATGGCAGATGTCGGATCTGCCTCGCTTATGTGTGTCCTTACTGATGGCAGATGTCGGATCTGCCTCGCTTGTATGTGCCCTTACTGATGGCCGATGTTGGATCTGCTTCGCTTATGTGTGCCCTTACTGATGGCAGATGTCGGATCTGCCTCGCTTATGTGCCCTTACTGATGGCAGATGTCGGATCTGCCTCGCTTATGTGTGCCCTTACTGATGGCAGATGTCGGATATGCCTCGCTTATGTGCCCTTACTGATGGCAGATGTCGGATCTGCCTCGCTTATGTGTGTCCTTACTGATGGCAGATGTCGGATCTGCCTCGCTTGTATGTGCCCTTACTGATGGCAGATGTCGGATCTGCCGCGCTTATGTGTGCCCCTACTGATGGCAGATGTCGGATCTGCCTCGCTTATGTGTGCCCTTACTGATGGCAGATGTCGGATCTGCCTCGCTTATATGTGCTTTTACTGATGGCAGATGATGTATGTACATTTCACAAGTTTCACATTTCCCTCAGGAAGCCACGCTCTGACCATGAACTCACATGGACGCTTTTTTTATCAAGAGATAACGTTAACTTTGTCTTTAAAATAGAAAGTTTTGTTCATTTCATAAATATGTGTATAATTATAAATGATTTTCATATAAATATTTGTATATATATTTCTATAATTATAGTTACATACTTCATGCATATACCCCTTGTATGTAAATGTTTGTAAATTTAATGCCACTCTAATTAGGGGGGTTTTATTTTTCTTTTTTAGCCTGGAGATTTGAAAAAGAGGATTGAATCTCTGATAGACAGAGACTATATGGAGAGAGACAAAGAGAATCCGAATCAGTACCACTACGTGGCCTGACGCATCTGCAGACGGTTCCCCTTCATGAAACACTAGAATGTACCCTCAGAGCAGGAGGCACACCTGTGCCATTTCTGGGACTCTGATCCAGCTGTGGACATTGGAAGGCGAAGGAAGGGAGGTGGCTCCTGGGTCATCTTTCACAAGGCTCAAGACTTCAACCTGCAGATGTATCTTTTTCCCTCCAGTTTTTCCTCTAGTTCTTTTAGGCATTTAAATTGTTTCTGTTACTCTGTGCAAAATAACTTTGAGATTGGACAAGAAGATGTTACTAAAGAGAAGTTCCTTTAAAAGGTCTTGTTCTTGTGTCAAAAAGCTGAAGGTTTGGTTTGTTCTTGTGTGTGATCATGAGTGCACAATGAAGAAGACCCTAGATGCTGCATTTTTTTAGCTCTGAAGATTCCTTAGGTATCCCTGAAGACAGCTCGCTCAGATGATCAGCATTTAGAGTGAAAACAAGGGCCCTTCGTGGGTGAACATTAGAAAGAGCCAGGGTTCAAAGCTGGCGAATGGATGATGCATCCTAGCCACTGGCCCTTCTCTGTTTCATGTATTTCCAAAAGTTGTAAACTTTGATGGCTGATTTTTCGTAAGTCAGGTTTCCAAGTGAGCTCCCTAAGGTGCCAAGGCCATGGTGTCCGCCCTGCTGCGTCTGTTCGTTTCAGCTGAGTTGCTTGTGAATCTCTGTTTTAGGGTTTGGGGCTAGTGTGTTTGTGTTTCCATTCTAAGATTGAGTCTGGCAGTCCCTGTTTTTTTGCATTGGGGTAACTGCTCTTTGATTTTTTTCAACTGCAGTATTTGTATGATTTTGCAATAATAAAGTTTGGTTTGGTTTTTACAGTCATGCGCAGGGATGATCCTTGTTCTCTGCTGTAAACTGTAAAAAGTTTATGGAGACTTAAAAGTCTTGATGTTGTGAAGCAGAGGTTATTTTGTGGAAAGATTAAAAGGATTTTGTTGGTACCTGGTTTTGTGTTGTGTATATATATATACATGAGGTTGAACAGTGAAAGGAAAGCTCAGTAGTGATGTTAGAAGGGTAACTATGACAAAGATACTTTTGAGATAACATTTAAAAATCCTTTATATTTTACATAATAGCATGTTTCATTTTGATTAAAAGCTACCAAAGGAATTTTGATCATGGCATAAGTGTTTAAAGCAATATTTTCTGGAATATACCAAGTTTATATAATTTGATTTTGTGCTAAATTATTAAAAGAGTCTCTTTTTGAAACGTGGGTTTGAAATATGACACCTCGTGGGTTTCCACATTAAAATCCTCACTCCTTAATTGTCATTTCTATCTTTGAAAATTTTCATTTATGAGTTCCATGATATGTGGTCTAAGAAAGACCAAACAGATTTCTATTTTTATTTCTTATATTTTAAGTTCGTTGTGTCTAGAGATTGTTAATATTGTAATTTAATGTAGACTTACTTTGAATAAAATTAGTTTAATTGGCCTTAAAATTACATTAATAAAACTTTGTGATATGCAAATGACACATTGTTCATAACTCTTTAGCAGCTTTGACTACTAGTGCACTAGACGGAAGTCAGAGCAGGGAGCAGCTGTTCCTCTCAAGTGATTATTGTTTCCTGCCCACCTCTGCCACAGAATACCAGTGGGGCCGGGTAGTGACAAGTGGGTCTTTTTACTTGGACGATTCGTTGTGCTGTGCCTTTGTCTCATTCGGGCACAGTGGCTCACGCCTGTAGTCCCAGCTGTGGGAGGGCAAGGTGGGACGATCGTTTGAGCCCGAGTTCCAGACCATCCTGGGCACCATGGGGAGATCCTGTTTCCATTTTAGTTTATTTATTTTTAATTGAGGTGGAGTCTCGCTCCGTTGCCCAAGCTGGAGTGCAGTGGTGCAATCTCAGCTCACTGCACCCTCTGCCTCCTGGGTTCAAGCAATTCTCCCACCTCAGTCTCCCAAGTAGCTGGGATTACAGGCACCCGCCGTCATGCCAAGCTAATATTTGTATTTTTGTAGAGACGGGGTTTCACCATGTTGGCCAGACTGGTCTTGAACTCCTAACCTCAGGTGATCTGCCCACCTCGGCCTCCCAAAGTGCTGGGATTACAGGCGTGAGCCACCATGCCCGGCCTGCCTGTTTCTGTTTTATAAAAGAAAGGAAAATCTATTTATATCTATTCTCTTATTTAGCAGTATTTAATGTTTTATTGTTAAAGGTCAGTGTAGTAAAACAAATAGTATAGAAGAAATCATTGAAAAAGAAACAGCACTTAGACAGAAATGCTGTAAAAGTGGAAAGGAAAAGGTGAAATTACTTGCAGGTTAGATGGTTGCATACCCAGGTCATCTAAAGAGCAAATGAAAAGCTGTGACTGAAGAAAGAATTCATCAAGTTAACTGGATACAAAATTAACAAAAATGTCAATAGCTTTCCTATAAATACAGGCTATAATGGAGGGTCATTTTTTATTTTTATTTAGAGACAGGGTCTTAACTGTCACCCGGACTGGAGTGCAGTGGCATGATGATGGCTCATGGCAGCCTCTACCTTCTGGGCTCAAGCGATCCTCTCTTCTCAGCCTCCTGAGTAGCTGGGCCTACAGGTGTACATCACCATGCCCAGATAATTTTTATTGTATTTTTTATAGAGGCAGTGTCTTGCTATGTTGCCAAGGCTGTTCTTGTACTCCTGGCCTCAAGCGAACCTCCCGCCTCAGCCTCCCCAAATGCTAGGATTATAGGCATGAGACTGCACCTGACCAGAAGTCATTTTTTCAATAGCAACCCCAAAAAAAGATAAAATACCTAGTAACAAATAGGGAAACACCTATGTGAAAGGTATTATAAAATTACTAAGGAACACGGGCCCTGAATAAGTGAAAGTTCTGTTTATTCTCACATTTTGCTATACGGTATCTTAAGATGTAAAACCTTCCTGTAAAACATGAGCGGATTCAAAAGTTAAAACAGAAAAGCAAATATGCAATACTAGTCAAATTGTTTTAAATTCTGCTGTTTTTAGAACATTGTAATTGAAACAGCATGATGCTGGCCCTTTAAAAAGATTCCTGGAACAAGAAGGTCCACAAATAAGCCAAATAACAGGAATTCGGAGTGGCACAAAGGGGCTGTGTGTGATCATGAACTGGACTTTGCAACAAGTACCCATGCTTGGAAGTGTGGGCTACCTTGAAAAGAGAAAAGTTGGATTAGACTCCTTTTTATACCAAGAGAAGTTCCAAGTGGTCAAGTATTTATGTGTAAAAATATATATATATATGAAACCATAATCATAAGATACATTTTTATTGTAAATTGACTATTATTGTATAAATTTGTAGAGTATAAAGTGATCTTATAAATTATGCATACAATATGGACTAGTCAAGCTAGTTACATCCATCACCTCAAATACTTAACGTTTTTGTAGTGAGAACATGTGAAATTTACTCTTAGCAATTTTGAAATGTACAATACTCTATTTTTGACTATATTCACCATGCTGTGCAATAGAACTCAGAAAAATATATTCCTCCTTTCTAAGATTTTTTACCTGTTGCCCCTTTATTTGTGTTTTTCCACCAAGTAAGTGATCTAGTGAATCCACATTGATTTTTTTAAAAAAGGATTGACATTAAATGACATCTTTTAAAGTCAACATGGGGAAAAACAAGGTTAAAAAAACTGGAACCCTGGCCGGGCGTGGTGGCTCATGCCTGTAATCCCAGCACTTTGGGAGGCGGAGGTGGGCGGATCACGAGGTCAGGAGATCGAGACCATCCTGGCTAACACAGTGAAACCCCGTCTCTACTGAAAATACAAAAAAATAAGCCCGGCATGGCGGCAGCCTTCTGTAGTCCCAGCTGCTGAGGAGGCTGAGGCAGGAGAATGGCGTGAACCTGGGAAACGGAGCCTACAGTGAGCTGAGATCGCGCCACTGCACTCCAGCCTGGATGACAGAGCAAAACTTCGTCTCAAAAAAGAAAACAAAACAACTGGAACCATCTTGGATAAAATGTACGACAAAGTACTGATGAGTTTAATGTTAACAGAACTAGAAGTCAGAAGACCAGCAACAAGCCTTTGGATAAGTGAGTTCTTCATTAGCTTTAAGAGAGTGGGAGCAGAGGAAACGGGTACCATGAGGGCAGACCTGCTTTCAAGAACAGATGAACAGCGGATGAGATGACTCTGAGAGGTCGCAGGAGCAGAGCTGCATTCCAGTGGCAGGTGACTGGGCATCGTCCTGCAGCAAGGCCCTAATATCCCAGGAGAGGGCGGGATCAAGGGCACAGGGAGTGGGGGCAGGTGAGGGCTGGCTGTAGGTGTGGTGCCGAGGGAGACATTGGTTGTGACGGTGACCATGGCCCTAGGCTGGAGGGTGGGGGGTCGTGTAACATGAAGATTTAGGAGGTGAGCTTGGAGGGCGCAGCTGTTGGCAATGATCGTCTGGGTGAGGACAGACGGGGAAGTGGGGCCAGAGCGTGGGGGACAAGACCTGATGGTTGTCCAGCAGTCAGGGACGGTGACAGGAGCTGGTGATGGAGGCCCTGAGTGCAGGACAGCCCCGGGGCCTGGAGGTGGGCCAGCCAGTGAGAAGGGCGCACCCCCCCGGGGTGTCCAGCAGCACGGAAGGAGCATGGCCTGGAAGTGGCACTGGGCAGAAGGGAGGGCCTCGCTCCAGATGCAGCCCCAGGGGGAGGGTCACGAAGTGAGCAGTGGGCCTCTGCCCCCTCCAGGGAGGCATGGGCACCCTGTGGTGGGTTTGGAAGGAGAAACCAGGCAGTGGCCAGGCCCAGGCCTCGTGCAGCAGCCTGGGAAGTTCAGGGGAAGAGGAGTGCAGGTGTCAGGACCGCCTAGCAAGAAGGTTTAGGAGATGGAGGTTTTGTCAACCACAGACTGAATTCAGAAAGGTCAGGAGAAAGGGCTGGAGGGGGAGAGGTGACAGTCGGGCTATGTGAGAGTGAGAGGCCCAGCAATGATGGGGGACAGGCTGGTGGGCTCTGGTGAGGGAGGTCAGCTCGAGGGATCTGAGACATTGTGAAATGATGGTCTCAGGTAAATTTGTGAGAATATATTAAATTTGAAAATGCCCACACCTTTGACCCAGTAAGTTCCTCTCACTCATGTAGAATGATTTCTAGTACTGTTCTCGCACACATAGAAAATACCTTAAATGTCCTTCAATAAGGAAACAGACCATGTGCTAAGTCCATGCACGTGTGATGTTCTGACCATGCAGCTTGAACCAAGATCTAGATGTCCATAGATGTCCATTTGGAGTGAATGTCAAGAGATACCACGTGAGAAAAGAGAGCAGTGCTGCCCTGCCACCACTGTGTGCACGGCCCGTGTACGTGTGAATAACAACGGCTCAACTCCAGAATGGAGTTCTGGAAGGCTGGGAGCAGGTACGCAAGAATCTTTTCTATGCATATACTATTTTGTATTTTTTTAATTTTGTGTCAAAAGAATGTTTAAAAGTAATTACAAATTATTAAGAAAACAAAATGGCCCCACCCACTATGTTGTTTCTTTACCATAAAACACAAGGAATCAGCCAACCCAAAGTAATTGCACTCTCCCGCCCGCTCTCCTCCCAACCTAATCCACTGTTGTCATTAGTTATTTTATGGGTTACCTTTGTAATTGTAATGGACATATTGAAACCCTATTCTCTCGATCCATGAATGTACTCAGTTTCTCATGAATACCTCCTGTATTGGCAGGCCGGCGCGGTGGCTCACGCCTGTAATCCCAGCACTTTGGGAGGCCAAGGCGGCGGACCACAAGGTCAGAAGATCAAGACCATCCTGGCTAACACGGTGAAACCCCGTCTCTATTAAAATACAAAAAATTAGCCAGGCATGGTGGCGCACTCCTGTAGTCCCAGCTACTCGGGAGGCTGAGGCAGGAAAATCACTTGAACCCGGGGGGCCGAGCTTGCAGTGAGCGGAGATCGCACCACTGCACTCCAGCCTGGGCGACAGAGCAAGACTGTATCTCAAGAAAAAAAAAAAAAAGAAATGTAATCCTGTATTTGTGCAGCACAAAGAATATTCTAAGCATCAAAGAGAAGCTGTTTCTTTCCACATTCCATTAAACCTGAAAATGTATGTCATATTTTAACTTGCTTTATATTTGCACTGTGGCATTTTTGTTCAGCTTTTTTTTTCCTGGAGTTTTTAATTGCTATTGATGACCAAAAAAAAAAAAAAAAAAAAACAGTGCCTTTTGTCTTATCACCAAGATAATTTCCTTATCACAGTTTGCATAAACCCAATTTTTTTCTTAAAACACACATTTCGGGGCTGGTCGCGGTGGCTCACGCCTGTAATCCCAACACTAGGAGGCCGAGGCAGGCGGATCACAAGGTCAGGAATTCCAGACCAGCCTGTCCAACATGGTGAAACCCCCATCTCTACTAAAAATACAAAAATTAGCCGGGTGTGGTGGCTCGTGCCTATAATCGCAGCTACTTGGGAGGCTGAGGCAGGAGAATCACTTGAACCCGGGAGGTGGAGGTTGCAGTGAACCAAGATCGCACCATTGCACTCCAGCCTGGGAGACAGAGCGAGACTGCCTCAAAAAAAAAAAAAAAAAATCATTTATCAGAATCCTCTAATAGTGGTTTTCTTGTTGTTTTGGGGTTTTTGGGGTTTTGTTTTTTTTTTTTATATGGAGTTTCACTCCGTCATCCAGGCTCGGGTACAGTGGTGCAACCTCAGCTCACTGCAACCTCCGCTTCCCAGGTTCAAGTGCTTCTCCTGCCTCAGCCTCTGGAGTAGCTGGGATTACAGGTGTGTGCAACCACACCTGGCTAATTTTTGTATTTTTAGTAGAGACAGGGTTTCACTGTGTTGGCCAGGCTGGTCTCAAACTCCTGACCTCAAGTGATCTGCACGCCTCAGCCTCCCAAAGTGACAGGATTACAGCTGTGAGCCATGGCACCTGGCCCTCTGATAAGTAGTTTGGTTTTGGGTTTGGTTTTGGTTTTGGTTTTGAGACAGAGTCTCACTCTGTCACCCAGGCTGGAGTGCAGTGGTGCAACCTCGGCTCACTGCAACCTCAGCCTCCCAGGTTCAAACAATTCTCCTGCCTCAGCCTCCCGAGTAGCTGGGATTACAGGCGTGTGCCACCACGCCTGGCTAATTTTTTTGTATTTTTAGTAGAGACGGGGTTTCACCATATTGGCCAGGCTGGTTTCAAACTCCTGACCTTGTGATCCGCCTGCCGTGGCCTCCAAAAGTGCTGGGATTACAGGCGTGAGCCACCGCGCCTGGCCTAATAGTGTTTTAAATTGAACTATGGGCCAGGCATGGTGGCTTACACCTATAATCCCAGAACTTTGGGAGGCTGAGGTAGAAGGATTGCTGGAGGCCAGGAGTTTGAGACCAGCCTGGATAACAGACCTCAGCTCTACAAAAAAATTTAACAATTAGCCAGGCATGCTGGTGCTTGCCTGTAGTCCCAGCTTCTCAGGAGGCTGAGGTGGGAGGATCACTTGAGCCTGTGAAGTTGAGGCTGCAGTGAGCTATGATCGCACCACTGCACTCCAGCCTGGACAATAGAGTGAGACCCTGTCTCAAAAAATAAATTAATAAATAAAAATAATATAAATAATACAATGAATCGGCCGGGCGCAATGGCTCACGTCTGTAATCCCAGCACTTTGGGAGGCCGAGGCAGGCAGATCACGAGGTCAGGAGATCGAGACCATCCTGGCTAACATAGTTAAACCCTGTCTCTACTAAAAATACAAATAATAATAATAATAATAATAATGATAATAATACAATGAATCATTTGCCTCTTTTTTTTAAGAGACGAGGTCTCACTGTGTTTCCCAGGCCAGAGTAGAGTGCCCTGGCCATTCCCAGGCACGATTCGAGTGCACCCCCACTCTGGCTGCATCATTTGCTTTTAAGCCCCTGCATAGCTGTGATCCTGGAACCCATTTTCTCTGCATTTCTGTTTAGGTCCACTCCTTGGATCTCAGTCTTCTCTTTTTCTTGTCTTCTGGTTTTATTAAGTAGATTCTTTTTTTTTTTTTTTTTTTTTTTTGAGACAGTCTCACTCTGTTGCCCAGGCTGGAGAGTGCAGTGGCACGATCTCAGCTCACTACAATCTCTGCTTCTTGGGTTCAAGCGATTCTCCTGCCTCAGCTTCCCGAGTAACTGGGATTACAGGCACACCACCACGCCCAGCTAATTTTTGTATTTTCAGTAGACACGGGGTGTTGCCATTTAGCCAGGCTGGTCTCAAGCTCCTAACCTGCCTCAGCCTCCTGAGTAGCTGGGATTACAGGCACACGCCACCACACCCAGCTAATTTTTGTATTTTCAGTAGAGAAAAAGCCAGGCTGGTTTCGAACTTCTGACCTCAGGTGATCCGCCCACCTCAGCCTCCCAAAGTGCTGATTACAGGCATGAGCCACTGTGCTGGGCTTCATTAGGTAGATTCTTAAATGATCTTCTCAGGAAGAATGCATGGGAGACAAATTTTCTGAATCCTGGCTGGACTGTTTTTATTTTACACTTGTGTTTGATTGTTTGGCTACATAAAAACTCTAGGCTCAAAATCACCTTCCCTCAGAACTTTGAAGGGATTGCACTGCCATAGTCTTCTATTTTCTAGCTCTAAAGTCTGATGCCATTTTGTTAGCTAACCTGCAGTTCCCTCACGTCACTTTTGGAGTCTTCTATTCCTGGAGTTTTGGTATCTCACAAGAGTGTCTCGGTGTGTGTCCACTTTCATCTGGCCTCTGCCAGCCACCCACTGAACCTTCAGACTGGAAGACTCAGGACTTCTGTTCCAGGAAGTGTTCTTTTTTGACATTCTACATTGCCTCTTCCCCTTCAACTTCTTTGCTGTCACTTTCCTTAGCACTCATCTTTCTAAGTAAACCAACTGGAAGCTCTAATGAGAAGAAGGCCTGGCCTCACCCCTCCCCACGCATAGTTCACTGTTCTGTCTCTGTTTCTGGTTGGCTTTTCTCTTGGTGGCCTCTACTATCAGATGATTGTTTCTTGGTTTTCTTTTTAATAAAAGATTGTTTTATGTTTTTATATTATTTCTTATTTTTCTTTTTAATAAAAAATTGTTTTTATTTTATTTCTAGAATATCTTCTTGAAACTCAAACTGTCCTGACAGGGTTAGCAGGAATTACACGCCGGGTTCTAGGCAGAAATGCAGTCATAACTAAGCATGAATCAGGCTGCACTTTGGCCCACTTCCTTGTAACTGGAAGTCTTGTAGCCCTGGATACTGATCATTTGCACCCCCATTGTTCTCATAGATAGGACCACTGACGTTAGAACCATAAGGCTTTAAACATTGCTTAATATGTTTTTCAGATCCTCAATTCTAGCAGAACAGCTGACATCAACCAGTCAATGGCTCCCACAGGGCGCTGAGGCAGCATGAGAATGCAGTTTCTTCATCCCCCCATCCCATGATTTTAGCCTGCACTCTTCAACCCATCAGCAACTCCCACACCTCGGCCACTCCGAAACCCTTAAAATCCCCAGCCCCAAACTCCTCTGAGAGGCGCATTCAAGGCTTCCTCTGTCTCTTGTTCAGTTCCGCTCTGGGTGTTAAGCTCCGTCTCTGCTGCAATCCCCAGTGTCTCAGTGTACTGACTTCCTGCACATCAGGCAAATGACGTTAGGATTAAAATTACACACCAGTGGGGCGCAGTGGCTCAAGCCTATAATCCCAGCCCTTTGGGAGGCCAAGGTGGGCAGATTGTTTGAGCCTAGGAGCTCAAGACCAGCCTGGGCAACATGGTGAAAACCCATCTCTACAAAAAAATACAAAAATTAGCCAGGTGTGGTGGCGCATGTCTGTACTCCCGGCTGCTCAGAAGGCAGAGGAGGGAGGATTGCTTGAGCCCAGGAAGTCAAGGCTGCAGTGAGCCGTGATGGAACCACTGCACTCCAGCCTGGGCAACAGAGCTAGATCCCGTCAAGAAAAAGAAACAAATTGAACTAGTGCCTCAGAGAGTTGTATGTTTTTTCTTTGAGACGGGTCTCAAGCTCAAGCACGTGTGTTGTGATCTGGGCCCCCATTCGTCAGGCTTCTGAAGTCGTGTTTTTAGGCACAAGCCTGTCCCCAAGTCTATAGCATCTGGTGCACAGTGCTCAGTAAACGGTGAGGAGTGAATGAAGCAGGGCCAGTGGAAGGAACAAAGACCAGCGAGATAAGAATGGGGAGAAGTACGGGTGGGACAGAACAAAAGAAGGGAGTTTTAAAGTGTGGTGAGAATCAGAAACGGACCGTCAGGGTGGCATCTCGGGCCATTCAGTTTGTGTGCTGGGCCCAGCGGGTGGTGGGTGTGGCGAGTGGTAGCTGGAGGCAAGGCAGAGGCCAGGGAGAGCTGCTCTTGGGTAATGAGAATTGAGCAAGCATCAAACTGAGCAAGCAAGAGAGAAAAGGGGAGAATCTGAGCATACGGAAAGGAGAAATAACTGTGGGTAGGTTTCCCAGGGAACAGAACAGGGGAAACCAAATCCCCGCGCAGTGTGCTCCCCCCCAGCGAAGAGAACAGGGAAACCACATCCCCGCGCAGTGCTCCCCCCCAGGGAACAGAACAGGGGAAACCAAATCCCCGTGCAGTGTGCTCCCCCCCAGCGAAGAGAACAGGGAAACCACATCCCCGCGCAGTGCTCCCCCCCAGGGAACAGAACAGGGAAACCACATCCCCGTGCAGTGCTCCCCCCCAGGGAACAGAACAGGGAAACCACATCCCCGTGCAGTGCTCCCCCCCAGGGAACAGAACACGGGAAACCAAATCCCCGCGCAGTGTGCTCCCCCCCAGGGAACAGAACACGGGAAACCAAATCCCCGCGCATTGTGCTCCCCCCCAGCGAAGAGAACAGGGAAACCACATCCCAGCGCAGTGCTCCCCCCCCAGGGAACAGAACAGGGAAACCACATCCCCGTGCAGTGCTCCCCCTCCAGGGAACAGAACAGGGGAAACCACATCCCCGCGCAGTGTGCTCCCCCCCAGGGAACAGAACACGGGAAACCAAATCCCCGCGCAGTGTGCTCCCCCCCAGTGAAGAGAACAGGGAAACCACATCCCCGCGCAGTGCCCCCCCCCAGGGAACAGAACAGGGAAACCACATCCCCGCGCAGTGCTCCCCCCCAGGGAACAGAACAGGGAAACCACATCCCCGCGCAGTGCTCCCCCCAAGGGAACAGAACAGGGAAAACACATCCCTGCGCAGTGCTCCCCCCGGCAGAGGTCGCTAGGGAAGCTGAGGGGCGGACAGCCGAGCAGAGGTAAGGCTTTCTGTGGTCAGTGATGGAGGAACCAAGGCCAGCTGCAGCGTAGGTCGAGGCAGCATTGTACTGAGAAGTGGACGCCTGCTAGGATTCCACTCGTCACAGAATGAACAGCACCTTCAAGGCACTGGGATCAGCAGAGAAGCTTTAACACTGGCCAGGTCCCCCCTCTGCCAGGTCCTCCCTCTGTCACTGTCCAGGTGCAATTCCTGCAATTCTTTAAACCTTGGTTTTCTTAAAAGTGGAGATAATAATCCTACTTACCTCATGGGGTGTTTCCAAGTGAACACACACAAAGCTGCTTAGGACACGTACTACACACCAGCAAAGAGGAGTGTCACAGTCACACACAAGCACAGTGCCTCTTCATCAGGAAAACCCAGTTCCATACACATCTAAATGGCTTATCTTCAGAAACATTAATGAAGAGCTGAAGCAAACACTGTCAGCTGGGAAGTCTGTATTCAGTGAACATACATTTCTGAATGGAGGCAAAGTATGCCTTTTCAGACAGAAACCTCTAGTAGGAGAAGTGCAGGAGGAAGGAGCTTCAGCTGCTGGAAAGCAAAGCCAGATAGAAGCCAGGGTCTGCCAAAGGCCTGGGGAGCGCCCGCACTCGCAAGCATTTGGGTAGACACACACACAAATCAGCTTCACAATCTTATTATTTTCTTTAAAAACAACTATTTAAAGCAAAAATAATGTATGTTGGCATTAATACCATATGTAGAAGTAAAACGTATGACACGACACAAAGAATGGGGAAAGAGATGGTCTGGTGAGTGTGATGAGCTAGAGATGCGTGTGGCAACCCTGGGGGGAAAGGGGAGATGGTCTAGTGAGTGTGATGAGCCCAGAGATACGTGTGACAGCCCTGGGGGGAAAGGGGAGATGGTCTAGTGTGATGAGCTAGAGATGCGTGTGACAGCCCTGGGGGGAAAGGGGAGATGGTCTAGTGTGATGAGCTAGAGATGCGTGTGACAGCCCTGGGGGGAAAGGGGAGATGGTCTAGTGTGATGAGCTAGAGATGCGTGTGACAGCCCTGGGGGGAAAGGGGAGATGGTCTAGTGTGATGAGCTAGAGATGCGTGTGAGAGCCCTGGGGGGAAAGGGGAGATGGTCTAGTGTGATGAGCTAGAGATGCGTGTGAGAGCCCTGGGGGGAAAGGGGAGATGGTCTAGTGTGATGAGCTAGAGATGCGTGTGAGAGCCCTGGGGGGAAAGGGGAGATGGTCTAGTGTGATGAGCTAGAGATGCGTGTGAGAGCCCTGGGGGGAAAGGGGAGATGGTCTAGTGTGATGAGCTAGAGATGCGTGTGACAGCCCTGGGGGGAAAGGGGAGATGGTCTGGTGTGATGAGCTAGAGATGCGTGTGACAGCCCTGGGGGAAAGGGGAGATGGTCTGGTGTAATGAGCTAGAGATGCGTGTGACAACCCTGGGGGGAAAGGGGAGATGGTCTGGTGTGATGAGCTAGAGATGTGTGTGGCAGCCCTGGGGGGAAGGGGGAGATGGTCTAGTGAGTGTGATGAGCCCAGAGATGTGTGTGACAGCCCTGGGGGAAAGGGGAGATGGTCTAGTGAGTGTGATGAGCTAGAGATGCGTGTGACAGCCCTGGGGGGGAAGGGGAGATGGTCTAGTGAGTGTGATGAGCCAGAGATGCGTGTGGTAACCCTGGGGCAGCCACTAACAATACCAGAGAGAGAGGCAAAGGAAGAAAGAACAAGCCAACAGAGGAGACAAAGTATAATTCGAAAGAACGCTCAATCCAAAGTGTTGACAAAGAGTCAAACTGTGAAATATTTGAAGAGATTTATTCTGAGCCAAGTATGAGTGACCAATGGCTCATGACGCAGCCTCAGGAGGTCCTGAGAACATGTGCCCAGGGTGGTCAGGACACAGACTAATTTATTTTTAGGGAGACATGAGACATCAATCAAATACATGTAAGATGTACGTTAGTTTGGTCTGGAAAGGGGGCTGCGGGAGGCTTCCAGGTTATAGGTAGATCTAAAATGTTTCTGATTGGCAATTGGTTGAAAGAGTTACTATCTAAAGACCTGGAATCAACAGAAAGGAATGTCTGGGTTATAATAAGGGGCTGTGGAGACCAAACTTTCACCATGCAGATGCAGCCTCCAGGTGGCAGGCTTCAGAGGGAACAGAGTCTCATGATGCTTAAAGAGTCTGTTCTATCAATAATTCCAAAAGGGCAGGGGTATCATGAGGCATGTCTGACCCCTGCTCCCATCATGGCCGGAGCCAGCCCATCAGGTTCGCCTTGGAAATGCCCTCCCTGATAGAGGGGTCCATTCAGATGGTCTGAGGGGGCTTTGAATTTTATTTTTGTTTTACAAAAGGCAAACAGGAAATTCTTTTTTTTTTTTTTTTTTTTCCAGATAGAGTCTTGCTCTGTCACCAGGCTGGAGTGCAGTCGTGTGGTCTTGGCTCACTGCAGCCTCTGTCTCCTGGGTTCAAGCGATTCTCCTGCCTCAGCATCCCGAGTAGCTGGGGCTACAGATACCCAGCACCACACCCAGCTAATTTTTGTATTTTTAGTAGAGACAGCGTTTCACCATGGTGGCCAGGCTTGTCTTGAACTCTTGACCTCGTGATCTGCCTGCCTCTGCCTCCCAAAGTGCTGGGATCACAGGCGTGAGCCACCGTGCCTGGCCTGGAAATTCACTTTTAAAAGGGAATGAAGAACAGATAGGACAAATGGAAATGGAAAGAGGGTGGACTGGAACCTGACCATCTCATTAATTTATTAGTAACAATGACATCACACTCCAATTAAATGCCAAAGATTTTCAAGCTGTATAGAAAATTAAGACCAAAGTATATGCTGTCCACTAGAAAGGCACTGTTATTTCGAGAGAGGATCTCACTGTGTCGCCCAGGCTGGAGTGCAGTGGCACAATCACGGCTCACTGCAGCTTCAATCTGCCGGGCTCCAACAATCCTCCCATCTCAGCCTCTTGAGTAGCAAGTGTGCGCCACCACAACTGGCCAATTGGTTATATTTTGTAGAGATGACATCTCACCATGTTGCCCAGCCTGGTCTCAAATTCCTGGGCTCAAGTGGATCCTCTGCCTCAGCCTCCAGAACTGCTGGGACGACAGGCGTGCGTCACCGTGCCCAGCCCAGAGAGTCATTTTAATAAAGACACAGATGAGTTAAAGGATGAAGAAAGACCACGAGACACACGCAGCTGGCATTGTCTTCTCTGTACAACTGTTACAGCAGTTTCCAGAGCCTTCTCTCTCCTGGGCACAAGGGCATTTCTTAAGGAAAGACTCCTTGCACCAGCTGCAGAAGAGGCAACAGGTCCCAAACAAGCAGATCACTGTGGGCGTGTTGGACAAGCTGGTGAGGCGTGTGCTGTCTGCCTCTGGGAAGGTCTCTGATGAGCTTGCTCTTGTGCGTGCTATGGAAGATCAGTGCAAAGGTGGCATGGTGGATCTGCAGATGGCAGCTTATTTCTTCAGACACCTAAAATTGTGGCAGATAAATATGACTCTGTGACCACTGGGCTCACACCTGTAATCCCAGCACTTTGGGAGGCCGAAGCGGGAGGATCACAAGGTCAGGAGTTCGAGACCAGCCTGGCCAATATGGTGAAACCCCATCTCTACTAAAAATACGAAAAAATTAGCCAGGTGTTGTGGTGCATTCCTGTAATCCCAGCTACTCAGGAGGCTGAGGCAGGAGAATTGCTTGAACCCGGGAGGTGGAGGTTGCAGTGAGCCGAGATCACACCACTGCACTCCAGCCTGGGCAACAGAGCGAGACTCCATCTAAAAACAAAAGAGTGAGACAGTCATCTCAACCTGGAGCAGAGAGAGCCTGGTTGCATCATAACTGAGGTTTGCAATGCAGTGAACATTCTTACATATGTTGGATTACCCAAGCACTGCATGATTGGAAGTGGGTGTGATCTGGATTCTGCCACGGATGGATTTGGGGAGAACACAGTGACTCAAGTGTGGCTGTGTGGAGTAGTGTGAACGTGGCAGGTGTTTCTCTCCAGGAATTGAATCCAGAAATGGGAACTAATGATGATCAGGAAACTTGGAAGCAAGTGTATAAGATAGTGGTTGAAAGTGCCTGTGGTCATCAAGCTAAAAGGATATACTGACTGGGCTCCTGGGTGAAGTGTAGCTGATCTTGTTGAATCCATGTTGAAAAATCTGTCCAGGGCTCACCCAGTATCAACAATGGTGAAGGGGATGCAGGGCACCAAGAATGAAGCCCTCTGGAGTCTCCCATGTACCCTCAGTGCTCGGGGATTAACCAGTGTTATCAACCACAGCTAAGGGATAATGAGGTTGTTCTGCTCAAGAAAAGTGCAGATACCCCGTGGGACATCCAGAAGGACCTCAAAGACCTGTGACTCCTAAGCTGTAGAAATTTAAAACCACAGTGAGATGAACCCTGAGCCTTTAGTGTTCATCCATAGGCATGCATGACCGTTTGCTTTTATCTTCTTCAGTATGTGAATTTGGGCTCAGAATCAAAGCCCATGCTTGATTTCATGCTTGCAATCGAGTCCTTGAACAAATACAATGAACCAAATGAACCATGGTAGCGTGCTTCTTAATAAAAAGAAGAGAAGGCTGGGTGCAGTGGCTCACGCCTGCAGTCCCAGCACTTTGGGAGGCCGAGGCGGGCAGATTGCTTGAGTTCATGAGTATGAGACCAGCCTGGACAACATGGCAAGACCCCATCTCTACAAAAAAATACAATAATTAGCCGGGCATGGTGGTGCATACCTATAGTCCCAGCTACCTGGGAGGCTGAGGGGAGGCTGAGGTAGGAGGATGGCTTGAGCCGGGAGGCTGAGGGGAGGCTGAGGTAGGGGGATGGCTTGAGCCTGGAGGCAGAGATTGCTGTGAGCCAAGATCATGCCACTGCACTCCAGCCTGGGCAAGATAGAGCCTTTTTTTTTCTTGAGATGGAATCTTGCTCTGTTGCCCAGGCTGGAGTACAGTGGTGCTATCTTGGCTCACTGCAGCCCCCGACTCCTGGGTTCAAGCAATTCTCCTGCCTCAGCCTCCCAAGTAGCTGGGATTACAAGTGCCCGCCACCCACCACACCTGGCTAATTTTTGTATTTTTAGTAGAGATGGGATTTGGACAGGCTGGGCTCGAACTCCTGACCTGAAGTGATCCACCCGCCTCAGCCTCCCAGAATGCTGGAATTACAGGCATGAGCCACGGCACCCGGCTGAGACCTTGTCTAAAGAAGAAAGAAGATGAAGAAAGACGTACCATGAAGACGAATGAGAAAGATAGAGTGGCTACATTAAGATCAAAGTAGACTTCAGGACAAGGAATCTCACCAGAGATAAGAGGTACCTTTCATAACGGTAAAACACAGACGTTCATCCCAAGACTTAACCCTAACTGGGCAGGCCTCTATTCACAGACCTCAAAATATGTAAAGCAAAAGCTGATGGGCGGACAAGAGCAACAGGAAACAGGCCGACCCATGGGTACAGCAGGAGTGCTGACCCTCTTCTTTCAGTAACTGAGAGGAGATAGCAGAAAATCAAGAGGGACAGAAAAGACTTGAAAAACACTCCTCGCTAATTGGAGCCAGTTGACAGTCATGTATCATTACACTCAACGACAACAGTCACGTAGCATTACACCCAACGACGGTCACGCAGCATTACCCCCAACGACGGTCACGCAGCATTACACCCAACGACGACGGTCACGCAGCATTACACCCAACGACGACGGTCACGCAGCATTACACCCAACGACGGCGGTCACGCAGCATTACACCCAACGACGGCGGTCACGCAGCATTACACCCAACGACGGCGGTCACGCAGCATTACACCCAACGACGGCGGTCACGCAGCATTACACCCAACGACGGCGGTCACGCAGCATTACACCCAACGACGGCGGTCACGTAGCATTACACCCAACGACACTCACGTAGCATTACACCCAACGACGGCGGTCACGTAGCATTACACCCAACGACACTCACGTAGCATTACACCCAACGACGGCGGTCACGTAGCATTACACCCAATGATGGTGATCAGGTAGCATTACACCCAATGACGGTCACATAGCATTACACCCAACGACGGTCACGTAGCATTATACCCAACGACGGTCACGTAGCATTACACCCAACAATGACACTCACGTAGCATTACACCCAATGACGGCAGTCACGTAGCATTACACCCAACGACGGCAGTCACGTAGCATTACACCCAACGATGGTCACGTAGCATTACACCCAACGACGACGCTCACGTAGCATTACACCCAACGACGACAGTCACGTAGCATTACACCCAACGACGACACTCACGTAGCCTGACACCCAGCGACGACGCTCACGTAGCATTACACCCAGCAACGACGCTCACGTAGCCTGACACCCAGCCACGACGCTCACGTAGCCTGACACCCAGCCACGACGCTCAGGTAGCCTGACACCCAGCCATGACGACAGTCACGTAGCATGACACCCAACGACGACAGTCACGTAGCACCCAACGACGACAGTCACGTAGCATGACACCCAACAATGGCAGTCACGTAGAATTACACCCAACAATGCTGCACACACCAGGACAAGCACGGGTGGCTCATGAAACAAGGGTTAATATATTTAAAGGATTAAAATTATACAGAATGAATCCTCTGACCACAATGAGATTAGATATCTAACAGAAAGATAACTGTAAATAACTAAATGGTTAGAAATTAAGCATAGGCTGGGCGCAGTGGCTCATGCGTGTAATCCTAGCACTTTGGGAGGCCAAAGCAGGTGGATCACAAAGTCAGGAGTTCAAGACCACCCTGGCCAAGATGGTGAAACCCTATCTCTAATAAAAATACAAAAAATTAGCCAGGCATGGTAGTGGGTGCCTGTAGTCCCAGCTACTCAGGAGGCTGAGGCAGGAGAATCACTTGAACCCGGGAGGTGAAGGTTGCAGTGAGCCAAGATTGCGCCACTGCACTGCAGCCTGGGTGACAAAGTGAGACTCCGTCTCAAAAAAAAAAAAAAAAAAAGAAATTAAGCAATATATTTTTGAATAAATAATTCTAATATAAAGAGATAATTCTAAATAAATAACACACTTGTAAATCAGTAATCCAAGAGTCAAAGAAAAATCACAAAGAACATTAGAAAATGTTTTGAATTTGATGAGTATGAAAATAATTGACCAAAAATTTGTCAGATGCACTAGAGCATGTTTAGAGAGACATTTCTGGATTCAGATGGTTATATGATGCTGTAGACTAGTGTGTACCCCCAAAACTTGTGTTGAAATCCTTACCCCCAAGGTGATGGTATCAGGAGGTAGGGCCTTTGGGACGTGATGAGGTCGTGCAGGTGCAATCTGTGAATAGGATTAGTGCCCTTGTAAGAGCCCAGAGAACTAGCCAGTCCCTTCCACCATGCGAGGACAGAGCAAGAAGGCACCATCAAAGATCCAGGAAGCAGCCCTCACCAAACAATGAGTCTGCCAGCACCTCAATCCTGGACTTCCCAGCCTCCAAAACTGTGGGAAATAAATTTCCATTGTTTATGAGTCACTCAATTTACAATATTTTGTTATAGCAGCCCAAATGATCTAACACAACTGAAAACTACAAAACATGGTTGAAAAAAACGTTGAAGACTAAAATAAATGGAGACGTTTACCACATTATTGTCAAACCCAATATTAAGATGTCAGTCTTCGCCAAATTGATATATAGATTCAATCCAGAGCCCAGCAAAATTCTGGCTTGCTTTATAGAAAAATGACAAGCTGATTCTAAAATGTATATGGAAGTGCAAATAGTCAAAACAAATTTTAAAAGAACAAAGTTGGAGACTTACTCTACCCAATACCAAAGACTTACTATAAATCAAGACATTGTGATATTAGCAAAAGGGTAGACATAGAGATCAACTGAGTCACACAGAGAGAATAAAACTTCATCCACTTACATCAGGTCAAGTTATTTTCAACAAGGATGCCAGGCCGGGTACAGCGGCTCACACCTGTAATCCCAGCACTTTGGGAGGCCGAGCAGGTGGATCACTTGAGCTCAGGAATTCAAGACCAGCCTGGGCAACATGGTGAAACCCCATCTCTGCTAAAAATACAAATATTATCTGAGTGTGGTGGCACGCACCCGTAGTCCCAGCTACTTGGGAGGCTGAGGTGGGAGAATCACCCGCCCTGGGAAGTCGAGGCTGCAGTGAGCAGTGATGGCACCACCGCACTCCAGCCTGGGTCATGAGAGTGAGATCCTGTCTCAAAAAAGCAAAAACCAAATAAACAAAAAAATAAAGATGCCGAGGCAATTTTGACGAAAAAGCCAAACTTGTAAAATATTGAAAGAGGTTTACCCTTGAGCCCAGGAGTTTGAGGCTGCATGAGCCTATGATTGTGGCACTGCACTCCAGCCTGGGGGACAGAGCAAGATCCCATCTGAAAAAAAAAAAAAAAGAAAGAAAGAAAAGAAAGAAAGAGAAAAGAAAGAAGAAAGAAAGAAAGAAAGAAAGAAAGAAAGAAAGAAAGAAAGAAAGAAAGAAAGAAAGAAAGAAAGAAAGGAAAGAAGAAAGAAAGAAAGAAAGAAAGAAAGAGAAAGAAAGAAAGAAAGAAAGAGAGAAAGAGAGAAAGAAAAAGAAAGAAAAAGAAAGAGAAGAAAGAGGTTTATTCTGAGCCAATACAAGTGACCATGGCCCAGGGAACAGTTTCAGGAGGTCCTGAGAATGCGTGTGAGGTGGCTGGGCTCCAGTTTGGTTTTACACATTTTAGGGAGGCAGGAGTTGTGGGCAAAGGCATAAACAGATGCAGGTTGGTATACTTTGGTCTGCCTGGGAAGGCAGAGCATCTTGAAGTGAAGGTTGGAAGGAGCTTACAGGTCATAGATGGAGTCAAAGATTTTCCGATTGGCAACTGGTTGAAAGAATTAAAGACTTGAGGTCAGTAGAAAGAAATGCTTGAGATAGGATAAGGGGGTGTTGGGCTGGACGTGGTGGCTCATGCCTGGAATCCCAACACTTTAGGAGGCCAAGGCGGGCGGATTCGTTTGAGCCCAGGAGTTTGAGACCAGCCTGGGCAACACAGTGGATCTTGTCTCTACAAAAAAAACTCAGAAAATTTGCTGGGCGTGGTGGCACATTCCTGTAGTCCCGGCTACTCAGGAGGCTGAGGCAGGAGGATCACTTGAGCCTGGGAGGTCAAGGCCACAGTGAGCCCTGATTGTGCCACTGCCCTCCAGCCTGGGTGACAGAGCAAGACCCTGTCTCAAAATAAAATAAAATACATTTTAAAAACTGAAAGCTTGCTCTTTGATAGATACCATTAAGAAAACAAAAAGGTGGCCGGGCATGGTGGCTCACACCTGTAATTCCAGCACTTTGAGGGGCCAAGACAGGCAGATCACGAGGTCAGGAGATTGAGACCATCCTGGCTAACATGGTGAAACCCTGTCTCCACTAAAAATACAAAAAAAAAAAAAAAATTAACCAGGCATGGTGGTGGGCGCCTGTGGTCCCAGCTACTCAGGAGACTGAGGCAGGAGAATGGCATGAACCCAGGAGGTGGAGCTTGCTGTGAGCTGGGATCATGCCACTGCATTCCAGCCTGGGTGACAGAGCGAGACTCTGTCTCAGAAAAAAAAAAAAAAAAAAAAAAGACAAGGCATAGAATGGGAGAAAATGTTTACAATACAGAGCGCTGACAAAGGATCTGTGTCCAAAATATGTAAAGAACACTCAGAATTCAACAATAAGAAAAGAAACCATTCTTAAAAATATGCCAAAGTTTAAATAGACACCACTGAAAAAGATACAAATGGATATTAGACACATGAAAGGACCCTCCATGCCATTAGCTGTCAGTAAAATGCAAATGACAATCACAGTGAGATACTATTACAAAGCTATTATAATTTTTTTAATTAAAAAGACAAATCGGGAGTGGTGGTGCACACCTGTAATCCCCAGCTATCTGAGAGGCTGAGGCGGGAGGATCACTTGAGGCCAGGACCTGAGAGCAACCTGGGCAACATAGCAAGACTCTGTTGCAAAAGATAAAAAAGAAAAAGAAAAAATTAGAAAAGAAAAAGACTGACAATACCAAGTTTTGGCAGAGATGTGGAGACGCTGTTGTGGGGAACGTGCAATGGTGCAGCCACTTTGGAGAAACAGGTAGCCGTTTCTCTGGAAGCTAAACACGCACCTACCACATGCCCGAGCCATTCCGCTCCTAGGTATTTACTGAAGGGAAAGCACGGGTCCACAAAAAACCTGTGCACAAACATTCACAGCAGCTTTATTTGTAACAACCAAAAAAATGGAAACAACAACCCAAATGTCCTTCAACAGGTGAACGAGCAAACGATTATGGTAGAGCCAAACAAGGGATGTGCCTCCAAACAAGGGATGTGCCTCCAAACAACGGGATGTGCCTCCAAACAACGGATGTGCCTCCAAACAACGGATGTGCCTCCAAACAACAGGATGTGCCTCCAAACAAGGGATGTGCCTCCAAACAACGGGATGTGCCTCCAAACAACGGGATGTGCCTCCAAACAAGGGATGTGCTTTCGCACTAAAAAGGGTGAAGGTGTGCTGTGTACAGCAACATGGGCAAGCTTCAAAAGCATCACCCAAAGAGAAAGAACCCAGACACAACGAAGTACACACTCTGTGCTTCCAACCAAGTGAAATGCTGTGATACACAACTCATCCCTCGCGACAAAGCAGACCCGAGGCTGTGTGGGTTTAGGGGTTGGGTGAACCACAGAGGGCATGCGGGAGCCTTCTGGATTGAAGAAAACGTTTCCTATCTTGATTGGGGTGGTGGTTTCATGGGTATACATACTTGTCAAAATTCTTCAAACTGAGCACCTAAAATGGGTTTCTTTATTTTATGTAAATTAACCTCAGTGAAGTTGATTTTAAAAGTTAAAAGAGGCCAGGTGCAGTGGCTCACGCCTGTAATCTCAGCACTTTGGGAGGCAGAGGCAGGCAGACCACTTGAGGCCAGGAGTTCAAGACCAGCCTGTCCAACATAGCGAAACCTCATCTCTACTAAAAGTACAAAATTAGCTCAGCTTGGTGGCACATGCCTGTAATCCCAGCTACTTGGGAGGCTGAGGCAGAAGAATCACTTGAACCCGGAAGGCGGAGGTTGCAGTGAGCCAAGATCACGCCACTACACTCTAGCCTGGGCAACAGAGCAAGACTTTCTCCAAATAAAAATTAAAAGAAAAAATGGAAAATGAATGAGGCATTTTTACCTAGCTCTACCTAGATAAACTAATAGTTCCTCATTGAGGATCTTTTTCAAAGTCAGTGCCATGGTCATTGTGATCTTTCTTAATGCTCTTGTCTGGATCCTAAAGTTTTCTTCTTATGAAACAGAAACAGACAATGGCCAGATTAACTGATGACTGATGCCTCCAGGTAGCCTTCCTAACAGATACCACCTGGAGACCACAGATGGACATGTGTCTGCAGGTCTTTCATCACAGACACCATCTCCTCTCATCACCATCTCCTCAGGCATGACGTGAACACGATTCTGACATGTCTGTCCCGTGATGCTCAGTTCTGCTGTATGGCAACAGTAACATAGAGCCTTTCTTTTTTTCTTTTTTTTTTTTGAGACACAGTCTCGCTCTGTCGCTAGGCTGGAATGCAGTGGCGCGATCTCAGCTCACTGCAACCTCCACCTCCCAGGTTCAAGTGATTCGCCTACCTCAGCCTGCCGAGTAGCTGGTATTACAGATGCCTGCCACCACGCCCAGCTAATTTATGTATTTTTAGTAGAGACAGGGTTTCACCATGTTGTCCAGGCTGGTCTCGATCTCCTGACCTCGTGATCCACCCGCCTCAGCCTCCCAAAGTGCTGGGATTACAGGCGTGAGAAACCGTGCCGGGCCTCACAGAGCCATTTTTAAATCCCCCTTTGAGGTGAGTCATGAGTTTAGATGGAGAAGTGGCTTCATGTGGATTTCAGTTCCCATTCTGTGTTTTCCATTATTAGGAATAGGCTCTGGTTAGCAGGATTTCATTCTTAAATAAAAACAGGCTCTAATTAAGCACACCTTGGATCCCAGGGCTCTCAGGAGACAGCATTCCAGTGAGTCTGTAATGGGAACATGAGCATTATTGCAGTTACTGAATTTCTCTTGCTGCAAATGACTTTGAACTATTTTTTTTAAACCCACTTTCGAAGAAGGTAAAAGTTTTGGTTCTTTTTTGTGAGAGGGTTCCGTTTCATAACCTTCTAAAAACAAGACTACCATGGTTTAAGTACTTCAAGGAAATTGGTAAACCTTGCCCGTTTTAAGAGGCTTAAGTCACGGCACCTAACACTCAGGACAGTATTAAGGCCTTCTCATGAGCAGCTCCTGGAAAGCAACTTAGACACAGAAGCCGAAAGGCTGACACCCTGTGACCCAGCCATTCTCCAAGGAGTCTCTCAAAAGGAAACTATCCAAGACGAACCAACACATAGGTACAAAAGATTCTCCCAAAGGCATTATTTTTTTTAATTTTATTATTATTATTATTTTTTGAGATGGAGTCTCACTCTGTTGCCCAGACTGGAGTGCAGTGGCACCATCTTGGCTCACTGCAACCTCCACCTCCCAGATTCAAGCAATTCTCCTGCCTCAGCCTCCCAAGTAGGTGGGACTACAGGTGCCCACCACCATGCCCGGCTAATTTTTGTATTTTTAATAGAGACAGGATTTCACTATATATTGGCTAGGCTGGTCTCGAACTCCTGACCTTGTAATCTGCCCACCTCGGCCTCCCAAAGTGCTGGGATTACAAGTGTGAGCCACGATGCCCAATCCATTTTATTATTTTTGAGACAAGGTCTTGCTCTGTTGCCCAGGCTGGAGTTCAGTTATACAATCACAGCTCACTGCAGCCTTGACCTCCCGGGTTCAAGCAACCTCCCACCTCAATTTCTCAAGTAGGTGAGATCATAAGTGTGCACCATCACACTCAGCTAATTTTTGTATTTTTTGTAGAGATGGGGTCTCCCTATGTTGCCCAGGCTAATCTCAAACTCCTGGAATCAAGCAATCCTCCCACCTCGGCATCCCAAAGTGCGGGGATTATAGGCATGAGCCACTGTGCCTGGCCCCAAAGGCATCATTTTTAACAGAAAAAAAAGTAATCTAAATTCCCACAGAAGAGGCTCATCTAAAAAATTATCACATTATGGGAGTTTTGCTTCTTTTTTCTGCTTATTAGCATATATTTTACTTTAACACTTCCTGTTTTACATTTTTCTGACATGTCATTTGTTAACTCTAATTGTACACTGATCAGCATGATCAGTCGCCCTCTCATTCATTAACCCTAACCATACACTGATCAGCACGATCATTGCCTCTCACTGGTTAACCCTAACCGTACACTCATCAGCACGATCCATTGCCTCTCATTCATTAACCCTAACCATACACTGGTCAGCACGATCGTTGCCTCTCACTGGTTAATGCTAACCGTACACTGATCAGCAAGATCGTTGCCTCTCACTGGTTAACCATAACCATATACTCATCAGCACGATCGTTGCATCTCATTCATTAACCCTAACCATACACTCATCAGCATGATCGTTGCCTATCACTGGTTAACACTAACTGTACACTCATCAGCACGATCGTTGCCTCTCATTGGTTAACCCTAACCGTACACTCATCAGCATGATTGTTGCCTATCACTGGTTAATGCTAACCGTACACTCATCAGCATGATCATTGCCTCTCATTCATTAACCCTAACCGTACACTCATCAGCACGATCCATTGCCTCTCATTCATTAATCCTAACCATACACTCATCAGCATGATCAGTTGCCTCTCGTGTCATTAATGGACCAACAGGAAATGCTGCTGAGGTAAGTGTGCACGAGCATGGTAAAGAAGTGAAAATCAAGGACCCCAGTGACGAGTGACAGACAGGAGCTTCAAGCTCAGGTCCGCCTGGTGCCAAAGCCCACATTCTGAGTAGCCTCAACAGAGCTCAGCTCTGATGCAACCCCAGGGAGAATGGAAGGCTCGAGGGAGGAAGACCCCTGGCAACCTGTCCTCTCCCCAGGTCCAGTGCTAGAAATTCTGATCACCACAACAGTAGTCTCTTCCAATATGGGACGATTTGCTGATTCTTGGGAAAAGAAAACAATCACGGATAGGGAGAGATTGGCTAAAGGATACAAAACTACAGAAGGAATAAGTTCCAGTGTTCTACAGCACTGGAGGGGGACTACAGTTTCAAATAGCTAGAGGGAGGATGTGGAATGACCCCAATACCGAGAAATGATGTTTGATTTGACAGAAGTGTTAATTACCTCGATCTGACCACTACACGTTATATGGATCCAAACATCACTATGTACTCCATAATCATGTGCAATTATTATATGTCAATTAAAAAATAAAATAAGGCAGGGCTCACGCCTATAATCCCAGCACTTTGGGAGACTGAGGCAGGAAGATGGCTTGAGAGCCGGGTGCGGTGGCAGACACCTGTAATCCCAGCACTTTGGGAGGCTGAGGCGGGCAGATAACAAGGTCAGGAGTTCGAGATCAGCCTGACCAACATGGTGAAACCCTGTCTCTACTAAAAATACAAAAAATTAGCTGGGCATGGTGGCAGGCACCTATAATCCCAGCTACTCGGGAGGCTGAGGCAGGAGAATCGCGTGAACCCGGGAGGCAGAGGTTGCAGTGAGCTGAGATTGTGCCACTCCAGCCTGGGCAACAGAAAAAGACTCCTTCTCAAAAATAAATAAATAAATAAATAATAAAAATAAAAATACAAAAATCAGCTGGGCATGGTGGCGGGTGCCTGTAATCCCAGCTACTCAGGAGGCTGAGGCAGGAGAATCGCTTGAACCCGGGAGGCAGAGGTTGCAGTGAGCCGAGATTGTGCCACCGCACTCCAGCCTGGGTGACAGAGCGAGACTCCTTCTCAAAAATAAATAAACAAATAAGTAACTTAAACTAGACTTGGACAAATTTAAGTGCCCTTGGGTAAGAAGGTGCAACACCATAAAGATGTCAACCTCCCTCAGTGAACTTGTAAGTACAACGTGATCCAGTGAAAACGCCATTGGCTGTAGACATAAGAGTGACAGAAGCCTGATACCTTCATCCAGTCCCATGTTAACTCCTTACAGAACCGTGGTGCATCCATCAAAAACAAGAGATGAATTTTGGTGCCCTGCCATTAGCTAAACTACAAAGCTCATTTGAATGTTACCAATTTTTTACAAATGCCCTATCTCTGTTCTAGCAGCTGATCCGGGGTCCCACACTGCGTTGGTCCTCATGTCTCCTTGGTGTCTTTGTCTGTGACAGTTCATCCTTCTTTCACAGTCTGTCATGACCTTGAGGTTTTGAGTACTGGTCAGGTACCTGGTAGACCTGCCTTCCATCTGCGCTGGTCTGTTTTCTGAAGGCCAGCCCCGAGGGGGCTGGGCATGCGCGGCGGCCTGTCAGGAGGCACACGGTGCCAGCAGATCCTGCCACAGGGGATACCAGCCTCCATCAGCGGACTCAGCTCGTGGCAGCAGGGAGGCTTCAAGGCGATGCAAATACTTGTTTCTCCTTAAACGTTCCTGTTCAGGTCTGCCAGTGGACACAGCCTGCAGCAATTGTTATGATGGTGGAAATGCTAATTTTCCACTTCCCTCCTCCTTTCTGCATTGAATGACGGGAATTTCTGTAAGGAAGATTTGTTTCTTCTCCTCTACTTATTCAGTTATTTCCATCTGAAGGGATTCAGGGACTGCCGAGACCAGCTCGGTCGGGGAGGGACCCTAACCCAGCGGCGCTAGAGGAATTAAAGACACACACAGAAATACAGAGGTGTGAAGTGGGAAATCAGGGGTCTCACAGCCTTCAGAGCTGAGAGCCCTGAACAGAGATTTACCCACATTTATTAACAGCAAACCAGTCATTAGCATTGTTTCTATACATATTAAATTAACTAAACATATCCCTTATGGGAAACGAAGGGATGGGCCAAACTAAAGGAATAGGTTAGGCTAGTTAACTGCAGCAGGAACATGTCCTTAAGGCACAGATCGCTCATGCTATTGTTTGTGGCTTAAGAATGCCTTTAAGCGGTTTTCCGCCCTGGGTGGGCCAGGCGTTCCTTGCCCTCATTCCCATAAACCCACAACCTTCCAGCTTGGGTGTTAGGGCCATTATGAACATGTTACAGTGCTGCAGAGATTTTGTTTATGGCCAGTTTTGGGGCCAGTTTATGGCCAAATTTTGGGGGACCTGCTCCCAACCAGGGACATTTACTCTATTCTTTTGCTCATATGCCAAAGCTATTATTCTTTACTTTCCTACTCAAACTCTTCCAGCTTTGGCCATTGGGAACGTTTTTTGGGGTGGCATCTGGGTCCTTTTATCACACCTGTCAGTTTGCTTTTCAAGTACATCCTAATTTCCTGGAGCCACGAGATGCTCCAGGCTCATTTTGCATTTTCCCTCCTAGTCTTGGATCAACCATTCTCCAAGGAGCCCAGATTCCTTTACTGGAGAATGGTGTTGAGAGACCAGGATGCAGCCACAGGCTGTGCTTGCTGTCGCTGAAGCTGCAGCTTCAGCTCTGTCAGCAGCTGGAGCCAGGCGAGGAGAGGAGGGTCCGTGACTCATGTGTGCATGCACGTGCAGGTCTGCTTATTTCTGTAACTATGCGGCTGTATCTATTTAAAGACACCTGGGCTCATCCTGAGGCCCCAGGGCCTGCCCATCCAGTGCCACAGAACTCATTCTCACCTGTGCCTTTCCTTACTCATAACTTCTGTCTTCCACAGGGAGGACCTGCAAATTATCATTATCTGCAGAATATCCATTGGTTCCACACTGGCAAACACATAGTTTGCTAATCCACACCCCTGTGGGAAACAAATTTACCAACCAGAGTATGGTGTTTCTGAACAGCTCTTGCGCATTGAACCTCACAGTATTAAAGGAAACCAGAATGTGTCACCGTAAAATATGCCTCTTTGACATAAAACTTATTTTGAACTAAAAGCAATTTAGCAGCAAATGGAGGAAAAGCTCTTCTACACCAAGACAGGATATAAATTCTCCTTTACTGGAGACAGCTCTGGACGCTCACCAGTCCAGAGAAGGTACCAGGGAAATCTGCAAGCAAACCTTACCCCATTCGTTTCCTCCCATATATTTTAGCTTCCCACAATTTCCCGCCTTTGGAAGCCCAAAACTGCTTTCCTTTGCCCTCTGTCTGCAAATATACTGTTCTTTCCTGAAGATGCTGTAAGCCAGAGTTGTAAGCCACTGCTTTGTAATTTTCACTGAGTGGGGTGGTTTGGATGTTTGTCCCTCCAAATCTCATGTTGAAATACATTAACCTCTAGTGTTGGAGGTGGGGCCTGGTGGGGGATGTGTGGGTCATGGGGGTGGATTCCTCGTGAATGGCTTGGTTCTCTCCTCATGGTACCAAGCGAGAACCTGTTCTGAGTTCATGAGAGCTGGTGGTTTCAGGCGGCCTGGCATCTCTCTCTTGCCAGGTGATGCGCCTGCCCCTCCTTTGCCTTCTGCCACAATTGTAAGCTCCCTGAGGCCTTCCTAGAAGCAGATGCCAGCACCATGCATTCTGTGCAGCCTGCAGAACCATGAGCCAAAATAAACCCCTCTTATTTGTAAATTACCCAGCCTCAAGTATGCCTTTCTAGCGATGCAAACAGCTAACACAATGAGATTCCTCCCACTGATGCGCACCGTGTGTTTATCAACCGTTTGCTTTTCTCTTGTTAACCTGTCTTTTGTCACGGGACTCTGTCCCAACTTACAAGTCATGGAGGTTGAGGAAAATCATATTTCCTCCCCAAAAGCATCCTGTGAAGACTCCAAGTCACTTAGACCAGCTCCTTTCTTCCTCACGTCCTTCAGTGTGGCTGCGGGACTCGCTCCCATGCACCGTCTTTGCTGGTCACAGCCTGCATTCTGTCTTGGGTCTTCCCCCATCCCTACCTCCAGGTAGATTTCCAACATTAATGTATAGTAAAGTTTAGTCTGTGATGTGCATCTCTATGGGTTTGACAAATATTCAGAATGTCCTCCACCACCATATTCCTTACAGAACTGTCCTGTCATCCTGGAACCCCCACGGCCCCCGACCTCAGAATTGTCCCGTCATCCTGGAATGCTGGGGCTGGCTCTCCCGACCCCAGAACTGTCCCGTCATCCTGGAATGCTGGGGCTGGCTCTCCCGACCCCAGAACTGTCCCGTCATGCTGGAATGCTGGGGCCAGCTCCCCCCGACCCCAGCAGTCCCTAGTGCTTTGCTTTTTCCAGAATGTCATGTGCATGGAATCACACTTGTGACCTTTTGAGGCTTGTTTTTGTTTTGTTTTGTTTTTTGCATCACAAAATGCATTTATGGTTCAGGCTGGGCGTGGTGGTTCACGCCTATAATCCCCACACGTTGGGAGGCTGAGGTGGGAAGATCACTTGAGCTCAGGAGTTCAAGACCAGCTCGTAATCCCAGCACTTTGAGAGGTTAAGGCAGGAGGTTCGCTTGAGCCCAGGAAATCAAGACCAGCCTGGGTAACACAACAAGACTCCGTCTCTACAAAAAGTTCAAAAAATTAGCCTTGTGTGGTAGCACGCACCTGTGGTCCCAGCTACTCAGGAGGCTGAGGATGGAGGATCACTTGAGCTCAGGAGTTCAAGGTTGCAGTGAGCCAAGATTGTGCCACTGCACTCCAGCCTAGGTGACACAGCAAGACCGTGTCTAAAAAAAAAAAGAAAAAAAAGAAAAGAAAACAGGAAAAAAAAAAAGAAAGAAAAGGAACAAAAAGCACTCCTTAAAACTTGGAAAGAAATGAAGTCAATGAACCTAACTGTAGAGAGAGTGGGTGGCACAAACACACAAAGAAGATGCCTTGAGTGACTTTTACACAGAGCACCGGCTGCTGCCCTGGGAGGACGTGCCCAAAAGACGAAAAAGAGCTGTGGACAGACCCTCAAGGCACCCAGCAGTCCTGGTGGTGACCTGAGTGCTGCGCCGCAAAGCTGTCACTCACAGATTGTAGGAAAGCAAATTATGGGACCCTTGTCAGGAGTCAAGATTGTCAGCGTAAGAAAACACAGATGCAAATACAGACATAAAAAAGAAGTTAGGCCGGGTGCAGTGGCTCACACCTGTAATCCCAGCACTTTGGGAGGCTGAGGCAGGAGGATCACCTAAGGTCGAGAGTTTGAGACAGGCCAAGCCAACATGGAGAAACCCCGTCTCTATTAAAAATACAAAAAAATTAGCCGGGCATGGTGGTGCATGTCTGTAATCACAGCTACTCGGGAGGCTGAGGCAGGAGAATCGCTTGAACCTGGGAGGTGGAGGTTGTGGTGAGCTGAGATCGCGCCATTGCACTCCAGCCTGGGCAACAAGAGTGAAACTCCATCTCAAAAAAAGATGTTAAAACTCCCTAATTTTCATTTGAATAGAAAATCCCAGTATAAAGTCCTGATTTTCTTAAATGTTCTGTCTTTCTTAGGTCTGTGTATGGAAAAGACCTAGAAGCTTGACAAACCAGTTGCTAAAATAGATTGTGATCTCAATGAAAGTTGATCAGAGAAATGGGGTCATTCTCGCCACCCAACTAAAACAGTCAAAGAGCCCAGGGAGAAAGCACTCAGGACACACAATGTTGCTCCAAAATGTAATTCTCTTCAAGCCTGGCAGCGAAAACTGCTGCTGTAACCTGAATCCAGTTCCATCCATGGCTGCTGAGACACCCGACAGCCCCAGAGGACAAACTTCCCCGTCCCCACTGCTGCCCCCACTGCTGCCCACGCCCACGGACCCTACCAGCTCCCCCAGAGCTTTACCAACAGCAGGGAACTTTCTCTCAAGACCTTCCTCCTTCTTATCAAACCCCGAATCTTCTCTTTCTTCTTCAAAGACACGCAGTTTGTGTGTATGCTCCTGTGAAATTGAATGAATCAAACATAAAGCCTTTGAAATTGTGAATTATCCCGAGTCTTGAGGGGAATGTGGCTACGCGGCCTAGGTCATGCCACATGCAGCTGCAACTTCTGCCTTTTTCTCTGTAAACAATAAAAACCAAATGGCACTGGAGATAAGACCCCCTCAGATCACTACCCCTCCTCATGGAGTCATAACGCAATCTTTCTTCAAATACAGAGATCCCTAACCAATGGAACCGCTGCGGCGTGTGCCCCTGGCCTCGTATGAGAACTGTGGTGATCCTGCTGGAGCTTCTGTCTCCGCCTGGTAAGTGAAACCTGAGCTTCTCCACTCGGAAACGCTGACCCCATTTGTCTGCAGTCAGTGCCTTCCCGGGTGGCCATCCTCAAACTCTGCGCTCAAATACACACTATAGGTAATCAGATTTTCTGAATCTCATTATTTGCGGTTGACACCTGAATTGCAATGCTTTCTTCCCAAATAAAACGTTAAATTTGGAGAGTCATCTCTACATTTTTATTTTGACTCTGACATCTCTAAAGACCATTTCTCATCAAAATAAACCAGGGCTTTATTTTTTTTCAGACAGAGTCTCACTCTGTTGCCCAGGCTGGCGTGCAATGGCATGATCTCAGCTCACTGCAACCTCTGCCTCCCAGGTTTCAAGTGATTCTCATGTCTCAGCCTCTGGAGTCGCTGGGATTACAGGCGCACGCCAACACAGCCCGCTAATTGTTGTATTTTCAGTAGAGACAGGGTTTCAACATGTTGGCCAGGCTGGTCTCAAACTCCTGTCTTCACGGGATCCTCCCACCTCAGCCTCCCCAAGTGCTGGGATTACAGGTGTGAGCCACTGCGCCCGGCCCAAACCAGGGCTTCTTGATGAAATCATGGATTCCAACTGTGACCTAGAAATGCCCAAGGTGAGTTTAGCCATAATGTTGGTAACTGGGCTGGACATCGTGGCTCCCATCTATAATCCCAGCATTTTGGGAGGCCAAGGCGGGATGGTCACTTGAGCCCAGGAGTTCACAACCAGCCTGAGCAACATAGCAAACCCTTTTATACAAAAGTAAAAATAAATTAGCCAGGTGTGACAGTGCGTGCCCGTAGTCGGAGCTGCTTGGGAGGCTGAGGTGGAACCGTCACTTGCACCCAGAAGGATGAGGCTGCAGTGCTGGGCAACCCAGCCTGCGCAACACAGTGAGACCCTACCTCTAAAAAACGTTTTTCAAGTAGTAACTGAAAGGCGGGTAATAGTGGTAGGCAATGCGGGGATCATTATATTATTCTACTTTTATGTAAAATATCCTTTAGAATTGTTATAAAAAGACTACTTATCTCAATTTT